>NC_059338.1:110764111-111082683 GCF_018350155.1 Leopardus geoffroyi
GGTGACCCAAGCAGGGAGATCTGGAAGAGTCGATAATCTTCAGTTTATGCCTTATTTGTATGAGGGTGCCCAAGAAGAAAGGAGACTCATCTGATCACCTGGTGTAGCTTATCTCAAGTCACAGGCATTCCTGGTCACAAAGTGTGTGCTCACGTGTTTTCAAGGTTTTCTGTTTTGATAAATTTGAAATTCTTTGTTTAACTGCACTCTCATCAAATACAAACCGTCACCTATGTGAAACACGGAGCAGTTCCGGTCTCTCCTGTTAACAATTCAGACTCTCCTCTTAACCAGAAAATAAAAATAATCTTTTAATTAAAAAGAAAAAAGAGGGAGGGGCGCCTGGGTGGCTCAGTTGGTTGGGCAGTGGACTTCGGCTCAGGTCATGATCTGGCAGTTTGTGAGTTGGAGCCCCGCGTCTGGCTCTGTGTTGACAGCTCAGAGCCTGGAGCCTACTTTGGATTCTGTGTCTCCCCTTCTCTCTATCCCTCCCCTGCACAGACTCTGTGTCTCTCTGTCTCTCAATAATAAACTTTTTTTTTTTTTTTTTTTTTTAAAGAGAGGGAGAAAACCACATGCTCACGGGGGGGGGGGGGGTGTGCAAAACATGTAATACCTATATATGTGTAACCCTCAATTAACAGTCTCTTTAAACTTTTAATAACCCTGTTGCCCACGTATAACGTGTGAACTCTGAGACATTCAAGGTTCCTTGAAGTTCCTCACAATGTGATCTTGGCCCTACTCTTCCAGGTTCATCTCTTTGGTGCTCTATCCAGCTTCACTGAGTTACTTTTTTCTCAAACTATCTGGGGCAAAGGACAAGATTTTATTATAACAGTCATGGACTGTAATTTTTGTAAGATACAATTAAAAACTTGCTAGAAAAAGTAAAAACAAGACATAAAAACTACAAGCCCCAGTTTTCGTTATGAGTGTACAAGTATAAAGTTACTCTTTCCATTTGTCTTTGTTTTCTTCTAACTTCTAAATGTTTACTCTCGATTTCTGTATTTATCTCATCATGGACCAGTAAAAACAGTTCACAGATTGGCAGTGATGACCATACTTGAAGTGGCACTGTCTTGCTGTTCTTTAAATGTGCCAGATGATTTTAAACTTCTGGGCCTTTTCTCATGTTCTTCCTTTAGTGCTGATCAAAGTTCTTGTCACTCAAGGTTCAACTCATAATGTAATAGTAATAATATCTTAATATTTATCGAGTGCTCTATGCTAAGACTTTTATGCATTCACTATGAATTCTTATGAGCTAGGTAGTATTATTATTATTTCTACTTTACAGAGGAGAACACTAAGGATCAGAGAAGTCAAATCACACAACCAGTGAGGCACAAAGTTAGCATTCTAAATTGAGCAGGCCTGATTCCAGAGCCCATGCAGTCAACCATGATGCTTGGCCCTCCTCCATAAAACCTCCCATTTACTTTGGAATTAAAGTTAATCGCTCCTTACTTACACTTCTACCATATATTTTTCCCCGTTGGTTTTCATTCACATCTGTTTCCTACACTAGGCTTTCAGCTTCTGAGTACAGTGACGTTTGCGTATCTCCATGGCTGTTAGTGTTGCTTTCTCCAACTGGAACGTCCTTTATGCCCTCCATTCTGCTCATCATAGCCACTGGAAAGCAAGCCCTTCCTCATCTTTGTATTACCATATATTTTGTGCTTAGTTCATGCTGTAATTATTTGTTTAGGTCTGCATCCCCTATTAGACCACAGGCTACCCGGGACATTCAGTTATCTTATCAAAGATGGTTTTATTTATTTAATTGAACAAGAACTTCCATAGCACTTATGATGTGCCAAGTGCTATTCTCAGAGCTTTACAATCACCTAAACAGCCCTGTAGGGTATGTATTATTTTATCACCACTTAACCCGTGAGGAAACTGAGGCACAGAAAAATTAGTAGGATACTAGTAGGTGGCAGAGTCAGCATTCCAAGCCAGGCAACCTGGCTCCAGAGTTGATTTCTCAACCATCATGTTGTACTGGTTTTCCACCAGACCATGTGGTCTTCCTGCTGAAAACACTTCAGTGGCTTTCTACTCCTCTTAGGATAAAAATGAAACTCCTTGGTAGGGCCTTTGAAACTCTGTGTGGTCTTAGCTCTGCACTTGCCTCTCCCACCAAGCTTCCTGGCTGCCTTCTAGCCACACTTGTCTTCTTTCCCTTACTCCTGAGGTTCATGCTCTCTCTGACCTCAGCACACGTTGTTCCTTGGGCCTAGAATGCTGTTCCTTCACCTTGTTCCTTGCTCAGCCCAAAATTATCCTTCAGATTTTAGCTCAGGAAAATCTTCTTAGACTAGGTCAAATATCCTAGTATACATTTTTAAAACATTTTTTGTTTTTAACAAAGTTATCATTTTATATTTTATATGTGAATATTTGACTAAGGTCAGTCTTCCCCGTTCAGCACTGTAAGCTCCATGACGACCGGAACTATCTGATTGGCCAACCTTTATATTCTCAGCAACTACTGGTATCTGACACAGAGTAGGCAGTGAGTAAATATTCAGTGAATAAATGAAGAAATAAATAGTATTCAGAGTGTTATGAAAACTTAGAAGAGTCACAGTATTGTGCTGGTAAATGTTTACCAACCAGAGAGACCTGATTTGTACCATTTGCCAACTTCTATGGTATAAATACTCTCTCCGTGGCCAATTTTAAAATGCCAGTATGACCTCACACAACGCTGGAGTTGGGAGGTGATGCGAGCACTTGGCTTTGAGAGGCTGTACCAGTTGGCTCCAGTACACCATTGGATGGACACCAAGGTGGTGTGGCAGAGAGTGGTGCACAAAGCCCAGGCAAGCTGCTTAGGGAACTGAGGTGAGATCTGAAATATGAATAGAACACAGGCTTAGGAGGTGGACACGTGTGTGGGACAAACAATTGACAAGGCAGGTGGGGGTTGGAGAAGGAACAAGAAAGGTCAGTGGGGCTGACATGTACATTTGAAAAGAGTGTTATAAATCTGGGTAAGGTTCAGTCCTTATCCTTATGGGAAGCACCAAACTTGCGTAAGCAGGTGAAGTTAGCATTTTGAAGAGACATCTCTGACTGCCTTTGCCCAACGGGCTGGGCATAGTATGTAGCCACTCAGAGAAGAGATGCTGGTGAACAGAATCAGGACAGAGATGAAGAGAAAGTGAAGGCAGCTGTGAAAGGGAGCCTGGGTGGAGGTGTTTTGCGTGGAAATATGGCCCAAACGGTAGTCTCGTGGTGAATAGACCTAAACTACAGTTTCAGGGAGGTGGGACTTCAGGCGCCTGTGAAGGGAACCAACAACACAAGGCAGTGTTCCTTGTGCTGGAGACCCAGGGACTAGCCTTGATCATAAGCATAGACTTTAAAGACTAGGAGACCAGGACTTGGGGTCTGGTGTAGCCACTTTCTGGCTGTGACTGGTCATTTAAACTCTTTGGGATTTCAGCTTTCTTTTCTGTAAAGAAAAAGAAAACAAAAAGGAGAGTACGATAAAAACACCTCACATGGCAATTCTGGTGATAAAATGAGATTATAAGTCAGGCACCCCTTGGTTTATAAGAGTCGTCTTTAAATGTGAATATGTGTTCCTTTAGGAAACCAGAAGGGATACTTGAGGGGGTGACCAATGAGATCATTCAGACTGAGATACTTAGAGAGTGACAGGGGGTGCTCTTAATAATTCCATCAGCACGAAGGCATAAACTGGAGTGTGGTCATCTTAGTGCTCAAGGGCTCCCCAAGAGGCATGGAGAGTTTTAAAGCACCAGTTTCAAGATCCAGAATTTCAAAGGTCATATTGTCTCCTTCCAAAAGTTGGTTTGCTTGAAAGGTGCCTTTTATAATTGCCTTTCTCCCACTTTCCAAAAGAAAAAATTCCGCTCACATACCCGATGCCTCTCCAAAATGCATTGCCCTGAGAGGAAAGATGGCCCAGAAGCCAAGCTAGAGCACACTTTGGTATTTCCTTTAAACAAAGTTCCATAAACACCTGTGACTCCCATGTATCTCATGAAAATTCAGTTCCAATATCTTACATCTATGTTCAATAATTATTTATTAAATGTATAATCTATTTATATTTTAATAAATTATGTACCATTAGTAATTATAATAATTCAATTCAGAGAAAAAAATTGTAACACCAGAAATTTTTTAAAAGTTGTTATTTAAATTTCAGTTAGTTAAAATACAGTGTAATATTAGTTTCAGGTGTACAATTTAGTGATTCAACACTTCCGTACAACACCCGGTACTCATCACAACACGTGCACTCCTTAATCCCTATCACCTATTTCAGCCGTCTCCCACTCACCTCCCCTCTGGTAACCATGTTTGTTCTCTATGGTTAAGAATCTGTTTCTTAGTTTGCCTTGCTCTTTTTTTTTCCACTATGCTCATTTGTTTTATTTCTTAAATTCTACATTTGAGTGAAATCATAAGGTATTTGTCTTTGTCTGGCTGACTTATTTCACTTAGCATAATACTCCCTGGCTCCATCCATATCATTGCAATTGGCAAGATTTCATTCTTTTGGATGGCTGCACAATATTCCATTTTATATATATATATATATATATATATATATATATATATATGCCCTTTATATATGTATATAAAATATGTACGTATGTATATATGTGTGTGTGTGTGTGTGTATATATATATATATATATACACACACACACACACACATATATATATAACCTTTATGTATATACTTTAGCCCTTCAACTGTCCATGGACACCTGGGCTGTTTACAGAGTTTGGCTATTGTGGATAATGCTGCTATAAACATCAGGGTGCATGTATTCCTTTGAATTAGTATTTTTTTTATTCTTTGGGTAAACACCTAGTAGTGCAATTGCTAGATCATGGGGTAGTTGTATTTTTAACTTTTTGAGGAACCTCCATACTGTTTTTCTGAGTGGCTGTACCAGTTTGCATTCCCACTAACAGTGTCAGAAGGTTCCCCTTCCCCACATCCTGGCCAACACCTGCTGTTTCTTGTGTTGTTGATCTTAGCCATTCTGACATGTGTGAGGTGATACTCATTGTAGTTTTGATTTGTATTTCCCTGATGATCAGTTATGTTGAACATCTTTTTATGTGTCTATTGGCCATCTGTATATCTTCTTTGGAAAAATGTCTGCTCATGTCATCTGCCCATTTTAAATTGGATTATTTGTTTTTTGGACGTTGAGTTTTATAAATTCTTTATATATTTTGGATACTAACTCTTTATCAGGTATAAAATTTGCAAATATCTTTTCCCATTCTGTAGGTTGCCTTTTAGTTTTGTTGATTATTGATTGATTGTTTCCTGTACAGATGTTTTTTTTTTGTTTTTGTTTTTGTTTTTGTTTTTTTTTTATCAAGTCCCAGTAGTTTAGTTTTGCTTTTGTTTCTCTTGCCTCAGGAGACATACCTCATAAGAAGTTGCTAAGGCCAATATTAAAGAGGTCACTGTCTCTGGGATTTTAATGGTTTCAGGTCTTACATTTAGGTGTTTGATCCATTTTGGATTTATTTTTGTGTTTGGTATAAGAAAGTGGTCCAGCTTTATTCTTTTGCATATTGCTATCCAGTTTTCCGAACACCATTTTGTTGAAGAGACATTCTTTTTCTCATTGGATATTCTTTCCTACTTTCTTCAAAGATTAATTGACCATATAATTATGAGTTCATTTCTGGATTTTTTATTCTGATCCATTGATCTATGTGTCTATTTTTGTGTTAATGCCATACTGTCTTGATCACTACAGCTTTGTAACGTAACTTGAAATCTGGAATTGTGATGCCTCCAGCTTTGCTTTTCTTATTCAAAGTTGCTTTGGCTAATTAGGGTCTTCTGTGGTTCCATACAGTTTTTAGGATTGTTTGTTCTAACTCTGTAACGTAGAAAAAAATTTTAAATTATACTTACATGTGTATTTTTATTGTGGAGAAAAAAATATGATAGAGCAATCAACAAAATATTTTGAAACATAAAAACCAGGGGGATAAAATTCTGGATAAGGGGCATTAGGATGGAAAAACAACTTCATGGAAAGAAAGGAACAGTGTAAATTTTTTTTTTTTTTTTTACTATTACAAAGAGTTTTTCAAGAATTTTTTTTTAACAGATGATGGTTAGGAACCAACCATTGTAGAATTTAAATACGATTGGATACATTTAGAAGAGTAATATAACAGTTTTGTATTGAAACATCAATATTTACAACCTGCTGGAAACATTATTCTTTGCAACTATTAAACTTAAAATAAAATTACAGAAGTAAATGTTTTTTTAAAAATGTGCCAGGGAGTATATTAGCAAAAACATTTGAAGGCCATGGGTTTACATGACCTACAAGTTAAAGTCTACCTCTGCCATTAATTAGCTGTGTAGCCATGGGCTAGTCATTTAACCTAAGCGTTTATTTCCTTATCTATAAAATGGGAAATAATAAAACCGACTTTGCAGATTAGATTGAATAAACTTTGTAAAAATTCCTGGCAAGCCTAGCACTCAAGCTTGGTACTCAATAAATGTTACTCAGTGGTACTCAATATTAATAATAGCTAATATTTCTTGATACTATATGATAAACACTGAACTAATGTAATTTAATTCTCACATTCTATGAGGTAAATTTCTATGAATCACAGATGAGTAAACAGAGGCACAGAGCAGTGTCTTTTTGTCTTTCAAGTACTTTACAAAAAACAGTTGGATAGTGGTAGAGCCATCATTCAAAATCAAGTAGTTTGACTCTAGAGCCTTCCTTTGATACCTAACTTTTCTTTCCTAGAGGCCCCTCTTGTACATCCTACTAACCTGGGTTACTATCAGAATTGAGGAGTAATTCTCTATTTACAATTGGAACTGTTTGCTGTGTTGGGTCCCTTCTTACCATTTTTCCTCATTGCTAACTTTCTAACCATTTGCATATCATGGCAAAGAAGATGATACCTTTAAGGCACGCTGGGATGAAGGATTGAGGCATTTCATTGCAGGACATGGCCAGCTCAAGTAGTTTGTTTCCCCAAGCCTAGCTTGACCATCTTGAGGGCTGAGTAGAATCTGTGCCTCCACAGACTTGCAACTCATTCCTGGTACTCCATATGCCAAGGCACACAGTTTGGGGAGCTCTAATATAGATATATTGAAGAGAAGTCTTTACTCTCTTTTTCCTTTGACATGGGTTTACAGGAATAATTGATGGGTCTCTATTTTGGCAGCTATCCTGATTAGCTTGGCATTATATAAAAATGTTTCTTTGTCAAAGTTGACATTACCAGAATATTACAGTTAAGGAAAGTATTCTAGTCAGATGCCATCCCTCAACTAACAAAAGTCAACATTACCTTTGTTAACAAGAAAACCAACAGGCCCAAGATGGAGTCACGTATGCTGGGCTAAGTCACCAAACCAGGGCTTCATACATAACCTAACCGCAGTTTCAACCTTCCCTGGAAATGTAGTCTTGACAAGTCAGTCAGGAATTTTCTGGTCAGCACCAATGAGGTGATCTGTCACACAGGCCCTCTTTATCTCACCCCTCAAAAGGAAGACGAATTCATCAGCATGATAAGACCTCCTGCCTTCCCCTTAAGGAAAGGTCACCTTGCTTGAAACTGTCTTTTTTTTTTTTTTTTTTT
This sequence comes from Leopardus geoffroyi, assembly GCF_018350155.1. Taxonomy (NCBI): domain Eukaryota; kingdom Metazoa; phylum Chordata; class Mammalia; order Carnivora; family Felidae; genus Leopardus; species Leopardus geoffroyi. Next base: position 110,771,771 of record NC_059338.1, read on the forward strand.
TTTTTCTTTTCTAATAACTTCCTTACCCTATCCTCTTTCCTGTAAGACACCTTCCATTTTATACAACTCCTCAGGACCATCTTTCTACTTGCTAGATGGGATACTGCCTGATTCATGAATCACTTAATAAAATCAATTAGTGGGGCGCCTGGGTGGCGCAGTCGGTTAAGCGTCCGACTTCAGCCAGGTCACGATCTCGCGGTCCGGGAGTTCGAGCCCCGCGTCAGGCTCTGGGCTGATGGCCCAGAGCCTGGAGCCTGTTTCCGATTCTGTGTCTCCCTCTCTCTCTGCCCCTCCCCCGTTCATGCTCTGTCTCTCTCTGTCCCAAAAATAAAATAAATAAACGTTGAAAAAAAAAAATTAAAAAAAATAAATAAATAAATCAATTAGATCTTCAAATTTACTCAGTTGGATTCTTTTTTGTTCAACACCCCAATCCTTCAAAGAATGCAATATGAAGCATTGCTTATTCTCTTTCATCCATTCGTTCCTAACTACTTTGACAGGTGTGTAAAGAAAGAAGTCCCCTTGAATGTGAATGTCTGAAACTTATATCGAAACTCTTATCATCTTGCCTAAGTTTGAATCCAATAGGGGAAAACACACACACACGTCATAATAATTAAAAGCAATACAGGATCAATGGATTTTTTTGTAATCATAGTTCTCTATTCCTATGCAACAGTTTTTCATTAAGATTGTATTAAATACTATAGAAGCATTTGGCTGGTTCAGTCAGTAGAGCATGTAACTCTTGATTTGGGGGTTGTGAGTTTGAATCCCACATTGGGGGTAGAGTTTACTTTTATTTATTTATTTTTTTTTTTTTAATTTTTTTTTTCAACGTTTATTTATTTTTGGGACAGAGAGAGACAGAGCATGAACGGGGGAGGGGCAGAGAGAGAGGGAGACACAGAATCGGAAACAGGCTCCAGGCTCTGAGCCATCAGCCCAGAGCCCGACGCGGGGCTCGAACTCACGGACCGCGAGATCGTGACCTGGCTGAAGTCGGACGCTTAACCGACTGCGCCACCCAGGCGCCCCTAGAGTTTACTTTTAAAAAAAGATTATATTAAATAGTATCAAGATTCTGAAGTAAGTGAATACTAAATACCTGTGCGTAACTCAGTGAATTTTACTTATGAATTCCCCTGTATAATCAGCACACCGATCAAAAAACAATATTACCAGTACCACCAAAAGCCCTTCACATATTCCCTTCGAGCCACCCACCCCCATAAGGATATTCCCTTAGACTGACTTCTAACACTATAGATTAGATTTAATCATTTTTGAATTTTATATAAATGGAATCATACAGTTCATATTATTTTGTGCCTGGTTTCTTTCATTTAAAAATATGTTTGATGGAACAAAGATAGATATATAGACCAATAAACTATAATAACCAAGTAAGCCCTCGCATAAATGGCTAAATTATCTTTGACAAGGGGCCAAGACCACTTAATGAGGAAGGACAGTGGCTTTAACAAAAGATGATGGGAAAGCTGGACATCTACATGCAAAAGAATAAAATTGGACCCTTACCCTATATCATATACAAAAAATCAACCCAAATGAATTAAAAACCTAAATGTAAGACCTAAAACTATAAAAATACTACAAGAAACTATAGAGAAAAAGCTTCAGGACATTAGGTTTGGCAATTATTTCTTGGGTCTGACACCAAAAGCACACAAAACAAAAACAAAAATAGATAAATTGGACTTCATCAAAATTAAATACTTCTGTATAGCAAAAGACATAATCAACAGAGTAAAAATCTCTGCGTACAGAATGGGAGAAGGAGCACCTGAGTGTCTCAGTCAGTTTAGCATCCAACTCTTAGTTTCAGCTTGGGTCATGATCCCAGGGTCATCGGATCAAGCCTGCATCAGGCTCCGCACTGACAGCATGGAGCTTGCTCAAGATTCTCTCTCTCCCTGTCTCTGTCTGCCCCTTCCCTGCTCACACATGTGCACTCCCTCTCTCTTTCAATATAAATAAATAAATTTAAAAAAAAAGGAATGGAAGAAAATATTTGCAAATCATATATCTGGTAAAGGGCTAATACCCAGAATATATAAAGAAATACAACTTAACAACAAAAAACAACTGGGTTGAAAAATGGGCAAAGGACTTGAACAGACATTTCTCCAAAGATAATTAATAATCAAATGGCCAATAAGCATATGAAAAGATGTTCAACATCACTAATTGTTAGAGACATACAAATCAAAATCACAATGAGATACCACCTCACACCCATTAGGATGGCTACTATTAAAAAAAAACAAGAAATGTTGACAAGGATATGGAAGAATTGGAACTTTTATGTACTGTTAGTGGGAATGCAAACTGCTGCAACCACTATAGAAAACAGTATGGTGGTTCCTCAAAAAGGTAAAAATAGAATGCATAGGAGCCAGATATCCACTTCTGGGTATATATCCAAAAGAATTGAAGGCAGAATCTTGAGAAGATTATTTGCACACCCATGTTCACAGAGGCATTACTCATAAGAGCCAAGTGTCTATCAGTGGAAGGATAAACAGAATGTGGCATATACATATAAAGGATCTTATTCTGCCTTAAAAAGGAAGAAGATCCTGTCACATGCTACATTGTGGGTGGACTTTGAGGGCATTATGCTAAGTGAAATAAGTCACGCAAAAAATACTGTATGGTTCCACTTATATGAAGTATCTAAAGTAGTCAAACTCATAGAAACAGAAAGTAGAATGGTGGCTGCCTGGGGCTAGCTGAAGGGGGAAATGGGGAATTGTGTTTAATGGGTATAGTTTTTCAGTTTTGCATGATGAAAAAGGTGTGGAGATCTGTTGAATTACGAGGTGAATATTTACCACTACTGAACAGTACTTAAAAAATGTACACTTAATAAACTTTATATTACATGCCTTTACTACAATTAAACATCTAAAAATTTTTAAACGTTTAAGAGACTTAATATTGTACATAACTATGATTCATTCATTCTCATTGCTATATATATTCCATTAGGTGCATATGCCACAATATATTTGTCCATTCTACTGTTGATGGACATTTGGGAAGTATGTAGTTTGTGGCTATTGTAATTAATGCCATACATAGCATTTGAAAATGAGGCAAATAAAAATCTATCAGAATTTTAGAGCTTCGAAGGCACTCACAGAGCACTCATAATGTATTTTAAATATGTTAAAATATTCTCCATCCTTGCTCTCAGCTTGTATAGCCAACTGCTACCTTAACTTCTCCCTGTGGATATCTAATAGACATTTCAAACATATCATGCCCAAATATGCTTTACCTGCAATCTTCTTCACATCTATTGGCAACTCTATCCTTCTAGTTGCCCAGAACAAACTTTGTTAACATCTTGACTTCTTTCTTTCACACTCACATCCAAGGCATCAGTAAATAATGATGGCTCTACCTTCAGAGTAAATCCAGAATCTGACTACTTTATATTATCTCTACTGTTACCATATCACAACACCATCATCTCTGCTTGGGTTATTGCAATTACCCGCTTAGACAGACTGCACTTAGCCCATACCCCTTCCCATCTTTTCCTTCACCACCCAATCTATTCTCATTACAGCAGCTAGAGGGACCCTGAGGCATTTTATATTTTCCAATAGCAGCCAGAAGAATAACTCTCATCCCATGTACTCTTCTGCAACGTGACTTTGCCACCCCCCAACTAGAAGTGGAATCTAAATCACCTCTTATGAATCCAGGCTAACATCTGAGACTTGCTTGAACAATAGAATGAGGCAAAATGGCTAGTTCATAAGAAGCCTTGCAGCATCCACTTAAGACCTCATAGAATGCTCGCCTTTGCAATGCTGCCCCTGGGAACCCAATTTCCATATTTGAGAAGCCCAAGTTATATGAGGGTGTTCCAGTCAATGCCTGAACTGAGGACCCAACCTACAGCCAGCATCACCTGCCATCTGACTGGAGATCTCAAGGAAGAGCTGCCCAACTGTGCCCAGCCAATTCACAGAACCATGAGAAATAATAAACTGTTTTAGGTCACTAAGATTTGTGGTGGTTTGTTGCACAGCAATAGGTAATAGGAATAGAACTTTTCACAGTGAAAGTCAGATGATGTCATTGATCTGTTCAAAACCCTCCAGTGGCTTCCCATTGTGCCCAGAGTAAGAGCCAAAGTGCTTATAATGGCCTGCAAGATACTGTATGATGTAGCCTACATCCCTTCCTCACTTCTCCATGATTACTCGCTCCAGCTTTACTGCCATCTTTCTTGCTACTCCCTAAACACTCCTGCATTAGGGACTTTGCACTGGCTACTCATCTTCCCTAGACATCTAGTTGACCATCTCTCCTCATTCACTTTCTTGAAGAGTTTTCTCACATCTCCATGAAGCCAACCCTGACCACCAATTTAATACAATTTAATCCAGTCCCTCCCCACCCCAGAACTCCCAATTACCCTTACCCTGCTCTACTTTTTTTTCCACAGCACTTACTATTTGCTAACATAGTATGTAATAGTATTTATTTATTATGCTATTGTATACTTTCTGGAAGTCCCTCAAGGACGGGGAGTTTTGCTTTATTCCTTTACCTACTGTGTTCTCATCATGTAAGACCATATCTGACACATAGTAGGACTCAATAAATGTTTGTATTGTATGTCCTAATAAGAGCTGAGACTTAGTTAACCAAGATAGCCATGAGGGTAAGGTAAAGGTGACTAGCAGAGCCATGTAAGAAGAGAGAGGTAAAAATAAGTACAGGGGAATGGGTTATATTTCCAGAATCCTAGTCACTGCCCATTCCCCCACTCCTAGCTTTCCGTGCAAGGTGAAAAATATAGGGTGGAGACCAAGTTTGGAAGAAAACATTCAGCTCATGTAAGAAACCCAAGATGGTTACATGTCATGTAAGTCAAAGCTAATGCATGAGTTGAGCTAAACTCCATTATAATACTGTTCCTAATTACAGTGAATTGCAGCCAAATTACACTTCCCAAAACCAAATAAATATACAATATACCAGGTGGTAGCCCTGTTTCAAACCAGAGTTTCAAAGGAATTGCTTGGTATTTGTTTTGAACATGCTGTTCTGCAATTATCTGATTAACAATTCAGTTTTCCCAGAATTGCAGAACCAAATTCATTTTTTTTCTTGATATTGGTCATGAGATATTACTATACCTTTAAAATATAGTTAGCTCTAAATTATTAGCCAAAAAAAGTAAACCTGACCCTTCAGGTCAATAGAATATTAATTTTGAGTTGTGTGTAAACATGTAGATTAGAACAATAAAAGTCATCACAGAAAGAGAGATGTATTTGAGTGCTTTAAAAAAAATTATACAGCCTCCATATTTGAAAAAAAAATGTCATGAAATACAAATGACTAATAAACAAAAATACTCAATTTCACTGGTAATCAAAAAAGGCAAAGTTAATGATAAACCTTTCTATTAAAGGTGCCAAATATATTTTTAATGCTGACAATGATGTGGGCTTTCTCATACATTGCAGATGAGAATATGTATTAGCTGTACATTTCTAGATCAGTTTAAAAATAAGTACAAAAAATAACCCAATATACAAAGATATTTTAAAATGTGTATTTTTTTAGCCATGGTAATACTAGCTGCTGAGACATTGGCCCAAAAATGTAGTATAATGGCTCAAACAAAATAGAGTATTTCTTGTTCATAGGATATTCCTAAATTATTTCAGGTCTCGTGTGTGTGTGTGTGTGTGTGTGTGTGTGTGTGTGTGTGTGTGTAAAAGAGAAAGAACAGCAGAGAGATATGCAGGGACAGAGGAAGGGAGAGGGAAAGAGAGATGCTCTATACGATTATACAGTCATTCAAGAATCTGGAAATTAATGGATCCTTGGCCCGATTCAATGGAGATGTCCAGGGGTCATTCTGCAGAAGTAGAAAAAGTATAGAGAAGTGTACATGTAATGTTTTATGGGGATGCCTGGAAGTAACTCACATTCCTCTGGATAGAACTCAGCTATGTGGGCACATTTCACCGTGAGGGGACTGGGAAATGTGGTCTAGTTGTGTGCCCAGAAAGCAGAAACAATGAATGGGTTTGCTAAAAAGTTAGCACTCTTTGTCACATTCTTTTACCTAATAATGTACTTCTAGAAGTCTATTCTAAATCTAAGGACATCGAAATATATACCAGATTAGTTTGGTATAGCAAAACACCAACAATACATCATATGACTAATAATACCAACTAGCTCGCAAGTTTCAGTACATTCAAAGAGTGAAATATACAGCAATTTAAAATTAGGCCTACAAATAATTTTTCTTAACATGGAAAATATCAGCATTAATTTTAAATTAAAAGCCTTAATAAAGGCCTTATTTGTATCACTTTATATGTGTGTGTGTGTATATCATATACATATATATGATATGATATGATATATCGTATCATATATATCATATATATCGTATATCTTCCCCTAAATAAGGATATGATTGAGTAGGTAATACATTCCTTTCTGTGTAATGTTCTACTTATGTTATGCTTACAAGGATTACAATGGAAAAATGCTTCTTTTATGTTAAAGTCTAAAGCAAGAAAAATGCTTTATATGATTATAACTATGTAAAAAATAATCATGAAAAACATAGGATGAAATGTACCAAAATGCAACAATGGTTTGTCTTTGTGTGATGAGATGAATGCATTTATTTCTTCTTTTTCTGTATATGAAATTTCCATTTTTTTTCTAGAAATAACTCTTATTACTTTATATTGGAAAAATTTACCTTCTCAAACAGGCTAATAAGTTGAGTGAATCCTTTAATAAAGTTGAATCTCTGCTGTAAAGTGGGTGGTGACAATCCTAGAAATGGAAGTTAGAGCTTCCTTGAGTTCTCTGCCCCTTAGGAGAGAGGTGATGAAGGGAGGAATCGGTAGTCATTGGCATTGTTCTTGTCTCCCCGAAGGCTGACTGGTACAGGAACCCTTGAACATGGCAGTATGGGAGAGAAGAGGACACCAAGGAGCATCAGTGACTGGTGCTGAGAGATTCCCCAAAATGTTGGCATAAAGCCCCAGCTTTACGTATTCTTCCAGGGCCCCTATTCTATACTTCTCTATCCTGTTCTTGTGACAAGAGGTGGTAGTAATTGAGAAGCAAAAAGGCAGAAGCACATGGCTTTTCCCTAGTGTGAGCAAGAAATCTAGCTGCTTTATCTGACTTCACAAAGATTGCTTGTTACAGTAGAATAACAACTAGACTAACTCTCAGAAGACATACACTACTAAGTATGTGATTCCAGCTCTAACTCCAAGTCTAGACTGCTTATAGTCCTCCACCGTGCCAGGGTGCCTCATGCCTCTATGCCTTCCTTCACTTCTGGAGTACTGCTGGCAGACATCCAGCCCGCAGCTATTAGCCCTCTTCCAGAATTTCCTTTGTTGCAGGTTGTCTTATTCATTGAGTACTTCTTTATTTTTTAGCACACACACGAAAAAAAGGTTGTGATGCATGACCGAAAGATGGAAGAAATTGTAAGAACAGTGGAATTGAGTGACTGTGCTCAGGCAAGAGACAGTGGTCGAGAGTGATTAATGTATAATCAAAAGCTGAGTGTGGAAGCCAGAGCACTCCTGTGGTAGCATATAAAGAGGCTTTCATCGCCTATACAGGAGAGAAGAAAAAGCTGATGACCCTCCTTAATCATTATAGGATAGCTTCAAAGAAAGTAAAATTCTCTATGTAGGCAGGGCTGCTATACACAGATTAGGACTCTGGATGGCCAGTGCTGGACTTTGTACTAGAATAGGGGATTGTAACCCAAAGTTGATGCAGGATCTGGCTAATATATACCAGCAGGAGTTCAGGAAATATAGGACTGACCTCAAAGGTGCAGGGATCCAGAAGAGTAAAACATAGAGATGAATAAGGAAGAGTTTGTCAATTCTGGTAGCACTTTCCACTGACACAGGATTTAATACCAGGCAATGACCTCAGAAGATGAATCTAATATGTGGCTAACTTAGCTTTTTAGGAATCTTGGAAAAAGTGATGGACCACACCAAAGGAAATACAAATGCCAGAGCTGCCAATGCAGATGGTGGAAGAATGGATCAAAAGTCCAGACAGATTACCAAATAGATCCCAGAGATTACCAGATAGATACATAAGTTACCAAAAGCAAGAAAGCCCACCAGTCAACCATTTACCAAAGCAATAAGGATGCACTGATGAGAGGGGCACTCTCTCATGACAAGCTCAGTAGTAGCTACTGTCTGTGGGCCAGGTAGGAGGTGCTGTTAGGGCATTGATCTCCTAAGAGGGGTGATAGAAACAAACCCAAGGTAACAGCGTCCAGGCAGTGGCGATTACATATCAGAAGAAGGTGGGTACAGTTATTATAATGTAGAAACTGTGGCACAATGCGAGGCACAGAACAAACTACACAGGAAATAGATACTAGAGAATTATTAGAATTGGGCAGAGAAGGAGACATTCTTGGAAGAGGGAACTGAGTACACAAAGACAGGGAGGTGTGAAACAGCATGACCCATGTGGGGATTCAATGTAATGAGTGTGTAGAGGAGGAGATAGTGTAGATAGTCAGGAGAGGATCAGATCCAAGACTGTTTAGAGGTCAGAGTGTGGACCTAATCATAAAAGCTACAGGGAGCCATTAAAGTATTATATAAGCAAAATAATGGTACCTCTAATCCCAGTTTCAGGACAATGCAATCTTGTTTCCACAGTAGCTAAAGAAGTGTTCTAAAAGATCATCTCAGTCAGCTATTGATGTATATATAACAAACCATCTCAGTGTTATAATACCATATTCATTTATTCTTACATGTCTGCGGGTTGGCCAGGCCTATCCAGGCTGAGCTTGGCTGATTGCTCTGCCTCAATCTGCAAATCTAACTGGGATCAATTCCTTGTAAGGGGCTCAGATTTGCTCCATGTTTGTTCATTCTGGGGCCTGAAGGGGGCTTCTTCTCATCCTCCTTGGTGTAGTTGACTATCCAGGGCATCTCCTTCCCATGGCAATGGCAGAAGCCACTGAGGGCAGGCAGGAAATGTGATGTCTCTTAAGGCTGAGGCTCAGAACAGGCACATAGCGCTATCCATCCCCATTGCATTGGCCAAAGCAGTTTAGATGGCTAAGTCCAAAGTTAAGAGAGCAGAAAGTACATTATGGCCCTAGTGAAAGGAACTACAAACTCACTTTTAAAGAGCGTAGATACAGGGAGAGGTGAAAAATTGGAGTCAATTATTCAATCTACCTCAGAGGTCATTTTTACTCAATACTTAGAAGCTACAAGGTATAATAAAAAGAATATCAATTGTGGAGCCAGACAAGCACTTAATAGCTCCATGGCTTTCCATGAGTTATTTAAAATTCTTCAGACATGAGTTTTCTCATCTACAGAATCTAGATTGATACCTCCTTCATCTTCTAAGTGATTACAAGTATTACATGTGATATTGTCCATGGGTGTGCACTTTGGGCACCAGTACTAATTAGGACCTCTCTGACTAGCAGTTATATCTAGTGTACCGTGACTGTATTAATAAAAACTATGGGGAGGGAGATCAACAGTTGGACTTGGGTCCTGCAAAGTTACCATATTGGAGAGAAACAAAAATCCAGCAGAACCCAGAATGCATGTCCCAAGATGCCTATTAACACCCTCTCTGTGGGCAACGACAGCCATTTGTCTTTGAGGAAAGATGTATCTCCCAAAAGAAAGGCCAGCCATTTGCTAATATGTGTTTGGTCTGATCGGCCTTTTACACATCCACTCTGTTCTTTGGCACCTTCAATTTTTGGTTCATGAAAAAGAGGGGTATTTACCCCAGAGGGATATAGGACAAAACTGGGCAGGAAGGACACAAATGGTAAAAGCTCCTCCTGACATTGCTTTTGAGTTGTTTTCCCTGAATCTGCTGCTCCTGCCCTGTCCAGACGGCCTCCCTTAGCCAAAGGATTGTGCCAAAGATAATACCCAAAGTGCCCTTATTTATCTTCTCAGATTGAGACCAACTGGCCCAACATCACATCCCTCTTTGAACTCAAACCTCTTGAGTCCCACAACAATGCTCTTTCTCCTGTTGGTATAAATTAGGCAAAAGGCTAAGCTGCTATATAAAAGACACCACCAAATATAGTGGCTCCAATGGTACTGACAGTTTCTTTTTCATATAGCCCAGAGATGGGCCAGCAGTCTAGAATGGGTTAGAGGCTGTGATCCTTGTGGACTTCCAGGAGTCCAGGTTCCTTCTGTCTTTTTACTCCAATATCCTTTAGCAGCCCTTCCCAATGGAGTTTTCAGAAGAGAATTAAGTTTTAATGCTTTAAAGCATCCACTGTGTTAATGAATTAACTTTTCTCCTAAGTATCTAGAGTAGTATAGCTTTGTACCATCCTTGGAATAATGGAGATAAGAGTTACTTAACTCATTTTCTGTAAGGCTTAATTCTCTTGCAGAAACCAGTTGAGATAGGCTGCTAGAGTATGGTTCTTATCCTATAGTTGAAGATGGACCCCAGCACCATATCTGTACATTCCAATCTATAGGAAGGGAAAACAGAGAAATGGGAGAAAGGAGATTCTTTAAACAGTGTAACTGGGAAGTTGTATACATTACTTTTGCTCACACCTGATTGGCCAAAATATAATTTCATGGCCAAATCTAATCACAAAGGTGCTAGGGAAAGTAGTTTCTAGCTTGGCAGCCATATGCACAGTTAAAACTTTTGGGGACTCTATTACTAATAGGAAGGAGGATGGAATAAACATAGAGATAGTTATCAACCTCTGCCACATGTGACTATTATCCTCTAGACAGTAAGTTTCATGAAAACAGGAACTGTGTCTCATTCACTAAGGACAAATAAGTATATTTTTCAGCATAGTATCTAGAACATAGAAGACCCTTAATGACTTTGATTGGAATTCCATTTACTTATATCACATTGAGGTAATTCAGAGGAGTGTCTTAAGGTATGATTTTCAAAAGACCCAGGGACTAAATACTTCAGTGAAAACTTAGTTAACATTTTCTTTTTGTGTGTGTGGAGGATGAGGGTAACCTTGACGTGTTCTGAGCTAAGTTTCTCTTTGTTATTTTAAATTTTGATTTACTTTGACTTTCCAAATCTTCAGGATCAACTTGTGGACTTTCATAAGCCTGAGGAAGAAAACATCTCTCCTCCACTGGGACACAAAGGGTACTGTTAGTATATAACAATTATGTGGAACAAAGGAGCTGATATTTGTAAAAAGCATATTAGAATGGTGCCTGGCACATAATGAGTGTTGTATAAGTGTCATAGATGATAGAAGATAGTCGGAGAAATGGAAGGTAGGAAGGAAGGCGGAAGAAAGGGATGGAATACGCCAAAAAATAAGCCAGCATTTTCCCCATATTTTGGAATAGCTTATAACATTTTCTCCTAAAAGCAGAAACAGTCCCTAGGCCTCTATGGCAGGAGACATCTCACCAGACACCTGAAGATTCATTTCCCTGCTTGGCTAAACTTGGACGTACTTTGCCTACTATATGTGCTATGGTCAAACTAACTGCTTACTAGTCTCTTAGGGGAACACTAAAATGACAAGCGAAAGTGGGCCAAAGTAGACACTGGTTTAACAGGGCCTGACTCAGAAGGAGGCCAGTGCCACAGCAAGAAACTCTAGGATGTCTTACAGAAGCCTCAGACCTAGTCTTCTAGGGTCATTCTCCCACATATTAGGGGTAATCTAGCACACAGAATATTCCAGGATAGAAGCTATCTTGGGCATGTAAAATGTGTCCATTCCCTGGTTTTGGTATAGGTGATTATGATGGATGCATGGTTTTACCCACCATGCATCCATTCTCTCTTTTTTTGGTAATAGCACTTTGCTGCCCTTCTAGGTATCCTAGTTCTCCCTTTCTACATGATTCTGATACAGTTGTACCTAGGCCCTACCAGAACCAGAATAACCACTCAGAGCATGCCATCTTTCTGACTATGTGATTGATTTATGAATGGGTATATGATTCAAACTGTTCTAGAGTCATCCTTAAAATTTAGGATAGACAATGGAAGAAAGAGGGGAGATTCTTCTGGAGAGATGAAGGAAAGTAGAAGTTGCTCTACTCGAAAACATTTCTCCTAGCTCTGGAAAGGCCACATGTCGTCAAAAAATGTAGCCAAATCAAAGGGGAAGGCAGAGTTGAGAACACATCAGATGGGAAGTAATGATACTATTTGAACCCCAAGATCGAGTTGTGCCTGAAGCTAGATTTTCCCCTTTCAGCTACATGCACCAATGCATTCCCATTTTTAATTAAGCTTATTTGAGTTAGAATGTCTGTCATTTGCTTCCAAGAAAGTTCTAATTTACAAAGTGCCTGACTTGATTTGGTTACCCTAACAGCTCCTACAGTTCTAGGATGGCCAGGCAGCTGAGGGCCTATAAACAGCTCCTACAGTAATGTCCCAGTGCTTCAGAAAACTGCTCCATGTTCCACATTGTACTTTCTACTCTTAACCCTCTTTGTCTAGCTCCTTATTTCTACTCCTGTCCTGTGGTCTAGTACCTGGATCTCCTTGGATTGATACTTCATGGTACATTGAGCCTGACCTTCTATTTCAGTCTTACCCTGAATGTAGTTCCTCCCCAAATCCTGGAGTGTGCCCTTTTTATCTAATGGGCCAGTGTTTCCAACCTCCGCACCCAGCCCAGGGCCCCTGAGCCAGACATCTGTCCCAGAGCAAGAGCCACTGACTCATTTTGTTTCCTTCAGTGGGCCCTGCGGCCAATCTTCCAGGTCCCCTTAGTACATGTTCACTTTCTTTTTGATGTTCCTGCCCTTGGCTTCAACTTGCTATTCAGGAAACCCAGAGATCAAAACCTCCTCCCTAGCCCACCAAAATATTCATACTACTTTCCTCAGATTTGGTAGTAGGGATTTTTGCTGGGAAATGATAAGAAAGAATAAACTTTTCTAAAGAGGTTAGTCATTCAAATAAAGAAGCCCTAAAAATCTACATTGCATAAGACACTCTGACCACAAAAAGAAGAATGTAAGGCCTTATGAGAATATGTCCCTATAATGGGCTCAATTATGTCCCCTCAAGAATTCATATGTTGAAGTCTTAACCCCCAGGGCCTCAGAGTGTGACTATATTTGGAGGTAAAAATCTTTAAAGAGGTAATTAAGTTAAAATGAGATCATTAGGGTGGGCCCCAATCCAGTATGACTGATGCTCTTACTGAAAGAAGAGAGTAGGACACAGATACACAGAGGGAAGATGGTATGAAGACACAGAGAGAAGACAGCCAGCCATCTGTAAGCCAAAGAAAGGGTTTCAGATGAAACCAGCCCCGTGGACACCTTGATCTTGAACTCGTAGCCTCCAGAACTGTAAGAAAATACATTTTCATTGGTTAAGCCCCTCAGTCCGTGTACTTTGTTATGGTATCCCTTGCAAACTAATACAGTTCCCTACTAATTATTAGTGACCTGGCATCTCTCCTCATCAAATCCTTTGGGAAAGAACAATAGGAATCTTTTCCTGATTCTCTCAAAAAGATAATTCATATATTTGTGCAATTACCACTAGCCACTTATAACTTAGCTAGTAACTAAGGAATACATCTGGGGTCTCAGTCACTTGTGGGAGAGGAAACTAAAGTGCCAGCCTTCTTTTCCTCCAGAATCAAATATGGTGCCTCTTCCTCTTCTTCTTTCCCTTCTTCTCTTCTTGAATAATCTGTGCAAAAGCCATTGGATGGAACTGAGCAAGCAAAGTGCTAGTGTTGGGGGTTAGGGGGATAATAAGCTGTGGTGGCCCAGAGCAGGGCGCAAGAGCCTGAGTGGGAGGAGTAGGATATCCATATAAGGGCTAAGCCTAGCACAGGGTAGCCTGACCAAGAAGAGAAGAGCATTTATGTCTTAGTGTGAAGAGTTGAAACTGAACAGAGTAAGGTGAGGCTCCATGTGGGAGGGTGACCCCATGTGGGGTGTCATAGCCAAAGCAAGGTGAGGAGGGTGTCCCTTCCCCACAGGGATGCAACCCAGTGTAAGCAATGAAGTCTGAGCAGAGTGAGGAAGGTATCCATTTAGCAAGGTGGCTCAGCCTGGTGTCAGAGGACTAGAAGGATGAGAAAAGCATTCACATGGGATGGGGGGGGGGGCACTGGTATGATATGTTGGAGCACCAATGGGGTGAGGAGGATGCCCACAAAGAAGGGTGGGCTGGTATAAGGTGGCAGGACTTAAGCTGCATACATGGGGCATCCATGTGGTAGGTCAACCCAGTGTGGGGTGTTGGAACCCAAGCAGTACAGAAGGCAGATAGGAGGTTGGTTACATAGAGTTGGCTTGATTCAATAAATAAATATAGTAAGAGCAATGAGAGCTAGGTGTGTCACTATTGGAGTAGGAAATTACAAATATGGCAAGAGAAAATCAGAACCCTGTGCTGGTGATGTGAACACAGAGGTTTAAGATGTGAGAGAGAGAGCGGGAGATGGATAGAGATTATAGACAGATGGCTGGACAGTTAGATTTTTTTTAAATGTCAACGTGTACATGCACACATCTGCACATTCCCCAGCTTTGTGCACTGAGAGGATCTGGGAGCAGTGACACTCCAATAGCAATGAGCATACTGAGGGCATAGATTTGGGTTTCTAAACACTATTCTCCACTAAAGAACATAAAAGAATCTTGGATAAATGGCTGATTCCAGAGTTGGGCTAAGGAAAGCACCAGATAAGCCTGAAACCTCTTTTGTACCAAAAAGTTCAAAAGTAGTCAAAGAATTTAGAAACACGTCACACCCGGGGTGCCTGGGTGGCGCAGTCGGTTAAGCGTCCGACTTCAGCCAGGTCACGATCTCGCGGTCCGTGAGTTCGAGCCCCGCGTCGGGCTCTGGGCTGATGGCTCAGAGCCTGGAGCCTGTTTCCGATTCTGTGTCTCCCTCTCTCTCTGCCCCTCCCCCGTTCATGCTCTGTCTCTCTCTGTCCCAAAAATAAATAAATGTTGAAAAAAAAAATTAAAAAAAAAAAAAAAAAAAGAAACACGTCACACCCAAAGTATACAGAAGCCAGCTTGAAGGGACTCCCACTAGCCAAATATGGAACAATATTAGCATGAAAATAAAGACGGTAACTGATTATAACCCATTAAGTAAAATAGAAATCTGTGAGTCCATACTGATATAAATAAATTGCAAATAACAATAACAGATATGATGGAGCATCAATCCCATCAGCAACTTTCTCTCACATGCTTCACAAAAGAAAATTATTTTTGCTGCAAATTTTCTGCATACTTGGGATCTTTTCCAAATTAAAAAAAAAAAAAAAAAAGTTCAAGAATGCAGGACAACTGGCCCAGTCTCTTCAATAAATTTGTGTCATGAATAAAGGGGTAGATTAAAAGAGGCTTGTGGGACATAACAAGCAGATGCAAACATGGTCCTGGATGAGATTCAGGTTTGGATAAACAGTGATAAGGCACATTTTGGAGACAATCGGGCAATGTAAATATAGTTTATTATTAGATGAGGTGAAATGTGCTGAAATGGAAAAGTGGAGATCATTGATCAGAAAAGGAAAAAAAAAAAACAGGCAATAAAATAGAACAGTAGTATATATCATGATCTCGTTTTATCGAAAAGAGAGAAATATAAATAAAGTTCTGGAAGGATAAATACTAACCTTAGCGCTGGTACTTACTAAGGGGTGGGAATACTTTTGTTCTGTGATTTTTGCTTGTCCTTATTTTCTGATGTATGACAATGGACAGGCTCTGATTTTGTAGTAGTAAAAGATAATCTTTAAAAATAAAATTTAAATAACAGAATTAAATAATACTCACATTTCTATCAGCTGGGACATGTTGATGTTCCAGAAGACATATGGGCAAAGTGTCTGAAGCAACTTGTCTGTAGCATAGGGTCCCTAACTCTGCTATATGTGTCTGAGAGGTGCCAAAGGGGTGTGTATGGCTGTACCAGACCATTAAAATTTTTTATTGTTTATTTATTTGTTTGGGGAGAGAGAGAGAGAGAGCACAAGCAGGGTAGGGGCAGAGAAAGAGAAGGAGAGAGAATCCCAAACAGGCTCCTTGCTGTCAGCGAAGAGCCCAACGTAGGGCTCAAACTCACAAACTGTGAGATCATGACCTAAGCTGGAATCAAGAGTCAGACGCTTAACTAAGCCACCCAGGCACCCCTGTACCAGTCCATTTTAAATACCATATAGAAATGCCTCAGTTATCTTGCCTGCAAAATGGGTACTAATACCCTGCCTCAGGAGGAGATTATCGGGAGTATTATATGAGTTAATATATTTGTAAAGTGCTGAATAAATTATTAATAGATACCAATAGCACCTCATTTATACAAATACAAAATCTGTGATCATCTGTTTTTTGTTCTATAAAGAAAATGAAAAAAAAACCAAGCAGATATAGCTTCCCAGACAGTAGTCCCCCCTGATATATACCACCCCCCGCCCACAAGATGCCTGAAACCACAGATGGTACTGAACCCTATTATTTTATGTTTTTTTATACAAACATACATATGATAAGGTTTAATTTATAAATTAGGCACAGTACAAAATTAATAACTAAACAAATAGAAAAATAGAATAATTACAATATACTATAATAAAAGTTATGTGAATGTGGTCTCACTATTCTAAATGCTCTACAAATGATAAATTTTTAATCATAATAATCATCATAATAATTCTAGGAGGAGGGTAATCCTGTCCCTCCCCCATAGTATAGATGAAGGAATTGAGCCACAGAGGGGTTAATTAACTTGTGGAAAGTCACACAGCCAGTAAGAGCCATGGACAGAATTAGAACTAGGCAGTCCAAACTCTGTCTCAACCGAGGGTGTCACTCTTACCAGCACATAACCAAGTACAGGAGAGAACTTTATATACCAATTGCCTTCCAAAAGTTCACTTGTAAGCCAATGTTTCAAGTTCTAATCAATTTTCCACCAAAACAATATTGTAAATTAGGTTTGGTTCCTAAGCCAACCTATTTATATAGACCAAATATATTTAATTCACAACATGGCTGATTCAGAACAACCATGGCCTCAAGGTCAGTGTCCCTCTGGGTAGAGGATGGGGAATAGGTTTCATCTTCTGACCTGGTTCCAATCAATTACTTGTGGCTACAGGGAGTGCTGCCTGGAGAAGAATTCTGAAGTTGGCCTTAGCAGGAGAGCATACTGGGATCAATTAATGATGTCACCATGAATGGAGAAGTAGGAAGAGAGCCCCAAAGCTGGGCACTGGCCATTTGCACTCCAGACCCTTTTAAACACTGACACTAAGCTGGAAGCTAAGGTTTGCAACTTGAAGTCTGGACACTTCTCAGTCTTGAGCCCTGAGGAGTCCAGGGAATGGGGAAAAGGGATGGGGCAGGGATTCTGACAGCAAAGGGGGAGGCAGAGACGGCCTGGGGCTTTGGGGATAATGTGGGAGGGCCTGGTGAAATCAGTGGCTAGAGCTCCTCTAATGGGGTGACAACCGCAGAATTATGGGTAACTCCTAAGTCGAATATTCCTGCGTCGGCCCCTGTCCTTCCTCATATTGCAGGCATCACCCCAGTGATCCACACACCAGCAAGCATGAGCAAGGTTTCGACATTGTCTACTCTTGTGGCATTTCAAAAAGTTGTCAGAATGGTTAAATGACCCATTCTAGGTCACACAGCGAGGTCAGAACATCTGTCATGAGCTATATATAAAAGCAATGTCAGAGCAGAACGAAAACGAGTACATACAGCCCAGTAAGTTGATCCCACAAACCACCAATTTATGTACTGGACTATTTAACTAAGGTGTGGGGTGGGTGGATCCTCGCACACTCTGCGGAGGTTTTCAGAGAGGGACATTAGAAGGTGAAATAGATTTTGAGTGTGGTTTGCTGAGGATGTATTACTCCAGATAAACTAGAAAAACTAATAACATAGAGCTAAAAGTGAGTCCCAAGCTCAGTTGCATTTGAGAGAGGACAGCAGCCCCGCAGGCCCACAAAATGTCACGTCAGCTTTCGAAGGCACTTCACAGTTGCTGCAACAGCACTATTGGAAGAATGCCAAGGAGCTTTAGAAGCAGCGCAGTCCCTTAGACATAGATGACACTGCCAAGAGCAAAATAAAAAAGGGCCATTGCCTAGCTTGGCATCTGGGTCCTGCAGCTGCCAAATCATATCCAATAACCATGCCAAAGTAATCCGCAGAGAAATTCCCAACAAGAGGCCCAGCAGCCCAGCAAGCTAGAAAATTGTCTATGATCTAGGCGAGCAATGGGTTTCAGTTCTCCAGTGTCTGCTGTGATTGCCAGGCAACTTGAAGCAAGTCAGTAGGAAGATGTCCATTCCTGTCTTCTTGCTCATAAAATGAGCACTTCACTTGTGAGTGTGTGTGTGTGCGTGTGTGAGAGAGAGAGAGACCAAAAAGAGAGAGGCATTGGGAGGTGATGATAAAATGAACATTAAAGTTTTTTTCCCAAATTATCCAGAAGATAGGGTCAGTATGATGCAGTGAACTGAAAAGAAGGGTGGGGAATAAAAAAAGACTCTGGCCACTTCCTAACCCCTTCTACCAGTAGAATAGAAAACTGCAACAACACAAAGACTAAAATCCCACCCTGTAGCAAGAAAAGCCATGCGTGTTCTGCTAGGGAGAAAAAAGGAAGCAAAGCAAACACTCAGAAAAGTTGGCCAAGCCAGGCAGAAACTCGTCTCCCACCTGCACATCTGCCTTGGGCTTTTCTTCTTTTCAGATTGTTGCAAGAAAACAGATGGCTGCAGAAGCCTGAATTTTAAATTTATGAATGGAAATTTGAACAGATGTTAGCAATCAAGATGGCATATAAGAATTTTTTTCATACCATGTTTACAGCCCAGGCTCTTTCACAGAAATGGGAGAGAGGGTCATAAAAAGGGTAGTTTTTGATCTTAGGACAGCATGGATCCAGCATGGTGATTATGTGGCACAATAACGGAAATGTTGAAAGAACAAAGAAAGAAAACGCTAATCAGCACCCTGTGTAAATGCTAAATATTTATCTACAAAATGATAAAACGTATCTGCAAGAAAACCATTAACCCATCAGAGCACTTTCTGTGTTTTAAGTAGGTGAAGTTCAAGCCCAAGGTTTTAACAAATATCTGTGAATGCCTACTTATTTAAATTCTGTTTAGACTTTTGACATGATATGGATTGTTTCATTTTGTTTTGTTTGGCTGAAAGTCCCAGGCATATGAGACCTTACTGGATTTCAGAGAGGAATTGAGTAAAAGGCTAATAAGAGAGATCTGGCTATATGTGCATGCAGCTTTCATCCAGTGCTAGGAACTTGGGTTAGGTACTAAGGGCAGGTGGGGAATAGCAAAATGAATCAAACCTGATCTGGGTCCTCAACACACTTAGAACTGAAGGTAAAAGCAGGTGTGTATAACACAAAGCTGGAACAAGTTATATGTTGAAGGTGGTTGGAGTGAAGAGAAAGGAGTGGGATTGATAGGGGACTGAATAATGACTGGCTTCTGATGGCCTATGGGAAGAGTCTGGAGCTTGGGGCCATCTGGAAGAAGAGTGTCACACAGGGTTTGCTAGCAATTCCTATTGGCTACACTGTCAAAGTATAGGGTGGCCATAAAGTTTAGAAACATGGATCATATTGTTATCAGGTATTATACTACAATGTCAATAAGTCATTGATTATGTATTCACCTGGGTTTCCAGACTTTGTGGCCACCTTGACTCTCCAGAATCCCGTCACTTCTTGCCATTTCCATCCACAATGATGGTCTCTCCTCGAGTACCGAAAGAGCCTCACAAATCTTCCTGCTCTCGTGTTTGCCCACATCCATCGCCCATAACCAATCAACCCTCAACCCAATAATCAAAGCAATCCCTTTGATGCAGTGGTCTTCAAAGTGGGGTCCCTGGATTAGCAGTAGCAGCTGCACGTGGGGAAAGTTGATGGATGCAGGTTCTCAGAATCAGAAATTCTGGAGGCAGAGCCCAGAAAGCTATGTTTTAATAAGAGCTCCTGGTGATTCTGATGCCTGCTAAGGTTTGAGAATGAATTGTAAGTCTAGCTCAGATAATATCACCCTTGGCTCAAAATCCTGTAACAGCTAAGGTCATTACAATGGCTACAAGGTCATACATACCCCATCTGGCCCACGGATCTTTCACTGCCCAGCACTCTTGTCCCTGGCTCACTTGCTCCTCTGCCACACTCAAGGCCTTGGCAGTTGTTGTTCCTTCTGCTAGGAGTACTACCCTGCACCCCAGACCTCCCTCCCCTAGCTACCATGGCTCAATCCCTCACCACCTTCAAGCCTCTGCTCAAATGACTTTTTGTTAACACATTACACATTTGTTGTCTGCCTCTTCCCACTAGAATGTAAGTTCCTTGAGAGCTGGGAATTTGTGCTGTTGGTTCCTGTATTCTCAGAGCCTGGAACGATTCCTGGTACATAGTGCCCAGGAAACACTTTGTGGAGGAATGAATAAATAGTCCCGTATTGAGGTGCTACCAGATGCCAGATAACATGCTAAGCTACCTCACTGAATGTGCCTCCCTGAATTCCCACAATAAGCCAGTGCACTGGATGTTGTTATCTTTATTTTATACCTGCGGAAAAGAGGTAACATACTAAAAAAAGAAAGGACTGAGATATGGGTTATCAGAAAAGGGAACTTCACAATCCCCAAATTCTGGGTCTGACACGGAACCAAGTACATCTACATTTTGTATCCTCTTTACTGCTTTTCCTTGCAATTGGTCCGGACAGAGGAAATGCAAGCTTACCCTGGTATTTACCTAAGCAGAAAGTAATTAAGGAGGCAAAAATCCTGCTTTCAATGATCTCAGGACAAGGCTACAAGTGGGAAAATGACTGTTTTGTTTGCTGATATTTTCCTATTGTAAACACAAATAATAGATTTCCTGAACATTCAAATAATTCTACTCCTCTGCCCAATTAACTTATTTTCTTTTAAAAACAGTTCATATGGTATGTTTTTAAGAACCTGGTAGAAGTGGATACTTCATTATGCTTATTAATTTGCTCAAAAATGAGCTGTGATGCATGATGGGGGATCCCCCTCCCCCCCCCCTTGCAATGAAAGATTGTTGTTCCCTGCTAAGCATCTGTGAAAATGTAAACCCAATTCTGTGACTGGTACTAAAGAGTGAATCTGGTAGTGGTTCCTCTAAAAAGACAGACTGTGCTAGAAGGCAGACCCAGGGTCATCCTCCTTCTTTATCTTTTACCTCTCCAAATGATCTCATCTAGACCCATGGCTTTAATACTATCTATATACTGTTCATTCCTGTCATCAGTCAGGGTCGAGGAAGGAAAACAGAACCCATGCTGGGCAATGCAATAGAAGGAATTCAATCCAGGGACTTAGTTACAAAGATGTTTTATAAGAGCAAACTGGGGATGGCAAAATAACCCAGGCAAGATAGCAACAGCAGGAAGCTGCTACCCTCCCTAAGACTGGAGAGACCAAGAGGGAAGATGGGGTTCATGAGAGTTTAGGAACAAACTAAACTAGTGGGAATTCAAACCATTGAACAGATACATTAATGCCAGAGATGCTGCCCAAAGCTGGGACAGGGAAAAGTACTCTGACTTTTCCCTTCCTCCTGACCTGTAGTCTTCTGCCAGTAACCTTCCATTGGCCAAACTTTCCTAGAAGCCAGTTGGCAAGGAAGCTTGGGAAACGTGGTTTGCATGGGTCATCCCTCTCCCTGCCCTCCAGCTTCCACACAGAGTACAGCAGGGAAAATAAGGAAATGGGAGTGCCAACAGGCAAGTGATTGACACTATTCCCATATTGATATCTCTAGCTCAGACCTCTTTGAGCTCCAGATTCTTACATTCAGTTGTTCACCTGACACCTCCACTTGGGTGTCTAATAGTTCCTTTTAACTTAATTTGACCCAAAAGGAACTCTTATCGGCCAACTCCCCAATATTCCCCTTCTCAGAATGTGACTCACTCAGCTTAGCCAAAAATATGGATGTCATCTTTGATTGCTTTCTTTCCTTACTCCCTACTTCTTCCAACCTTTTAGCAAGATCTGCTTGATTCTTCCTCCCCAAACAATTCCTCTCCACTCTTCTCCATCTCCACCATTACCACCTTAGGCTCAGCCACTGCCATTTCTCCTCTAGGTAACAATAATGATCCCCTAAGTGGCCATGTTATCCCTCCCCCACTGTGTCTCCTTGTAATGGATTATTCAGGGGTCAGGTCCTGAAGATCTCGAGGGCAGGTGTAAGAAGTCAGGACTGTATTCTAAGTGCTATAGGAGCCATTGCAGAGAGTGGCATAAATAATTTTCATCATAAAGCAATCAGGCTAGCTTCATTGTGGGGAATAAAATTAAGGGAACAAAAGTGGGGGAAGGAAGACCAGTAAAGAGGCAATTACACTTCTCAGCCTTCTTACCCCACCTTTTCTACCATGGTCTACTACCAAGGTCAGATATTGGCCTTTTTACTGTTCTTCCAACATGCCAAGCTCCTTCCCTGCTTAGAGCTTCTCACAGCCTGGGATGAATGTCCTGATTTTACCACCACTGGTCACACATCTTTCAGGCCTCACCCTCTCAGAGATCTTTCCTAACCAGGCTGTAATAATCATAGCAGTTCACAAATACCCCATCTCTCTCCTTTGGGGTAAAAGTAGGATTGCACTTCTCTGCACCCTGGAAGTTAGTTGTGGTCACATGACTTGCTTTGGCAAATGAAGTGTGGGTGGAAAGTAACATATGTCACTGCTAGGTAGAAGCCTTAAGAGCCACTGTGTGCTTACCATGATTTTCCTTCTACCACAGTGACCAGCAGCATTCCAGATAATATGCACTCCATTGACCAGAGATTGGGGCCAAGGGTGACAATTTTTCATAGCAGAACTCTGCCAACCCACAGACATGTGGCATAAGCAAGACATAACTCTTTGCTGTTGCAAGTTACTGAGACTTTGAGATTGTTACCGCAGCATACCTAGCCTAGCTGGCTAATACAGTCCTTCGGTCCCTTACATCAGTCTGCATTGTATCCACTGTGGAAATTACCACCAAATGGCAATTCTTACTTGCTAGTTTTGTTTCCTCCACATAACCCTCTCCAAACCCCATGAGAGTACGGTCTCTATCTAACTCACCATTAAACACCAGCTTCCAGAAGAGTGCCCAGGGCATACTCAGTAGGCAAATATCTGATTAAACCTCTGATGACTTGCACAAGCATTTGTTATTTGAATGCTACTTTGACAAGGCAACTGGAATGAATGAATCTTGCATTTGTGCCATCAGAAACACCAAAGCCTAAAGCTTTCATTTCGTTTGTACATTAGAACTGTTGCTTGGGTCACATACATCCTTCCAGCTCATTCACAGGAAACCAAGTTGCCCCCAAAGCCACCATGGTTCCTTGGTCAGAAAAAGCTTTGCTAAAAACCATATGCAACAGATAAACAAAAAGAAGTGAAATCTTAGAACCATAAATCCTAAGAGTGAAGTCACCCCGAATTAGGAAACAGCATGGGACAAAATTAATTTTGATACTGTTTTTACCACTAACTGGCACACAGTTTTTCTATTCTTTTTTAAAGTTTCCCATGCCTGCTAAAGCTGACTTCCCAGAAATAGCAAAATCTCAACTTTCACTATTGTAATAGAATATCAGCACTAAAAACACCTCCATGGTTACTCAACTCAGACTACACTTATCATCTGGCTTGGTTAATTTTAATTGAAAACCACTTAGGGTCTCACTAATGTCTGCCACAGGCTTAGAACCTAGAAATTCAAGTTAAGAGATTATGTTGCTTAAAATCATTGCCTTTTAGGGGCGCCTGGGTGCTTCAGTTAGTTAAGTGCCCAAGTTCAGCTCAGGCCATGATCTCCCAGTTCATGGATTCAAGCCCTGCGTCAGGCTCTGTGCTGACAACTCAGAGCCTGGAGCCTGCTTTGGATTCTGTGTCTCCCTCTCTGCTCCTCCCCCTCTCACGCTCTGTCTCTTTCTCTCAAAAATAAACATTAAAAAATTTTTTTTAAAAAGTCATTGTCTTTTAAAAATTATATTAAAAAATATTTTCAACCACCCCATTATAGAATTCTAATAAAGCTGTAAAGACAATTGTCATAAAATTCACCCTGCAATATTTTTAAAGCTTTATATTTTTGTTCCTCACTTAAAAATTTACCATATGCTTTTACCATAAGCAATTTCACTATATGTCTAAGACACTGAAGAAGTAAGCTCCTAAAAACCAGGAAGTTGCTATTTATTGTCCCTGTTCTTGAAGGACCCAGCATCCTTTGCAGGACATTCACATTCCTTCAGGCAACCAGAATTAGGTAATTGTATTCTACTAATTTAGGTTAATCTCCTAGACCCTACAAAATCAGACTATATTCTCAATAAGCAAGGGTCTTTTGTCTAATTTGCAAAAATGAATCACCAAAATTCCACTAAACATTCAATCTGAAGCTATCAACTTCCAATGTGAATAGATGACAATTTTATTAACAGGTCCTAATTCTGAAGTTCAGGTACTATGTACCTGCAGCTGTAACTTAAAAAACAATGCAAAACAAAAACACACAACATCAGCTCATCCCACTTTCCCCATCCACCGAAAATGGGGCAATTTCAATATTGCAAGCCTTTCATACAAAAAGCCATATTCACACAAAGGAAATCACTTACATGTGGTTAAGGAAACAGGAAGTTTTCATATTGGCTTTAATGTTTATAATTTTACCAAAATTTTCCTGAACTTGGTAATCGTTACTAACACTTGTAGTACTAGTCGCTGCATCTTAAAAATAAAAAATAAAAACTAGGCAGAAAACATACAGTTGAAGAAAACTGGATGTCAGTCTATACAATGATTTTTTTTACTTTCAGCATGACAGACTTTATTTTGGCACTTTAACAAATATTTTGCTTTACAGCAGTGACAAAATATTTGCCAGAAACTTTCTTTTCTTGGCACGGATATTCCAAGCAGTTGTTATTCTACGAACTCAATTTCACTATGCTTTTGCACAGTTAGAGGTATACCCACTACATTCTTAACCTCTGTAATCGAGGGATATTGTGCAACTTTAGAAGGTGCTAGAACTTCCTTTTAATCACTCCAAAGTGGATTGACTCTGTAAGTGATGGGACAGGAATTTGAGAATTAAGGCCATTAAGAATTTAAGTAAACACTGTTCCGAGTGCTGTTTAAAAAAACTTTTTTAATGAGTTATGTGGTAATTCCAGGAAACGGTCTCTAAATGAAGCAGTATTCATACTTTATTAAAAGTACATTATGTATTGAAAGGGTTGCTGTTTTTGCGGTGTTCTTCCTACTTGGGCGGCTCACACGTTAAAACAAAATTTATGGTTAAAACAGAAAAGGAAATGTTCAGTTCGAAGGAAATACCCAGCCGGGTACCCTCATACTTCCATCTCCTCCTCAGGAACCCCTGCTTTGCAGCTATTTCAGTGTTCAGCAGTGAGGCCCTCCTTTTAATGCACAGAGCCTCCCTGCCCTTCTTCCCTTCCCTATGGTGTGAACTATGGCATTCCGTCTATTGGTTCTTCCGTTAAGCTTCAGGAGAGATTTGGAGCACAGTTTCCAAGGTAAATCAGTCTTCAGTCTATAGGACAAAACCTTAGATACTGACATCAGGAGAGTCCCCTTTGGTTCTTTGGAATTTAACTCCTAAAAATTATTTGCAAAAGCAGGCATCCCTCTCAACGTTGCCATCAGCTATCCTACAAAGGCTGCCAACTTCACTATTCCTTCCCTGGCAGTCTTCCAATATCTACACCCGAACACACACAGGATACATTCAGATTTCCTCTGGCCAATTCAGAAGTGAATCTGGTAATAAACAGCCTCATCGATGAGCTCTTTGGTTTTGATTTACAGACACTCTATGGAACACTCAGAAATCAAACCCACATCATCCTTGAGAGCAGATGGTCATTTGCAAAGGGGAGATGTACATTTGATCGAAAATGTACAAAATTTATAACAGTGACATTTTCAATATTAGGCCACATGATTTATTCAGTAGTTTTTATGTTCCCAAATTACAATTGATGTCTATTCGTAAGACTACAAAAGTTACCATTAGAATTGTCTGTGCTTATAAAATACCAACTTTTTTTTAAACTGTTATATATACTCATTAACACCAGTCTGCAACGAGTTACATAGAATCATAGGCACTTCAAAGGCTTAAAAAGACGTTTACAACTTAAATGCATTTTTAAGAACAAAAACTGATTTTTCCTTAAACCCCTACTCGTACCTTCAAATTGCAAGAAATTAACAAATACAGTGGCCAAAGGAATCTGCAGCAACTTCTCAAAATACTGTTAGCATCTTTGGGTTTGCTGAGGCTCGTCAGTAACTCACATCAAATCCTCCCAAAAGAAGATCTGATAGCTATGACTGAACAGTTTTGTGGTAATAATCCAATTTTACACATTAATTTGCTGTTGCAAATCTGCCTGAAGCTACAGGTAATGAAAAACAAAGCAAGTGTAAAATGGATAGTCTGACACTTAAAAATTTATACAAAGTGGAGGTTAAAGTTTACATATCTGAAAATCACATATACACTAAATTACCATTATCTGAATTATCCAAAGACAAATTGCACCGTAACAGCTACAAAAGGCATAGAGTTTTGTTTTGTTTTCAAGGGGACAAGAGGGAAAGTGCAGAGGAGAGGGGAACAGATAAATTAACAAAGTAAGACCACTTGGTAAGGTCAATCAGAGACACGCGGACACAAATTAAACAGCTTTCATCTTCGAACCGTAGGATAAAAACGATCATTTTGTATTTGCGCATAAAAGTTTAAACCGATTCCATGAACATAGAGGGTTTTCATAACATAATATTTTGCCACTGCTATTCACAGAACACTGCAGATGTTAAGTTTTAATTTTATGTTCTAAAGAAATACATGAAAAGTTTTAAATACAATGGGATTTTATCATTAAAGTGCCAGAATGGCTCTTTAATGAGAAAAACAAAAAACAAAGATCTTCATTATTCTATGCAAAAGCTTTATTTTTAAAAGTTCAGTGATCTCATAAATAGAGACACTAAGTGGGAGTTTCACGCGTAAAACTCCTTAGTAGGTGCCTTCTGATAAGCAGCACTGGATGGTTTACGTTCTCCAAGGTCGTAACTTCCTTCATCCTTCTTCCTCATGCGATACACCAACAGCAGGATAAGGAAAATTGCAAAGAGAAAGCCGATAACTCCGCCAGCAATGACAGCTGAAACACGCCAAAAAGGAAGATTACTTTTAGGACGGATTCAAAGGTTGCAGAAATTAACTCTGTCAGGCCCCATCTGTTTACACTTTTATAAAAGGCTCCATTTGAAAAACCCCAAAACATTTAGAAACGAGATTCAATGAAACAACCGGGTCATTACACCAATCTGACATTCCCAAGGAAGGTACAATACTTTCTTTGATTAGTATTAATATCATCCAAAAGCCTCAGCAGGAAAAAATCTGGCTGGGGCCTCAACTGACTCCATACTCCAAAATTCCTTAGTGTTCTCAGTACTCACATTTCATAGTCTAATCTTCTAATTGCTTTTTCACTGAAGACACATAACAGAATATAACTGACTTAAGTTTTGTAAGGGTAAATATGAAAAAAAGCGAGCAAATTTCCTTTCTCGTCTTGGCTTTGGGACTATCCTTTCGAGGACTAAGTGTTCTTAAATCTTGCAAATCTTCCCCTTTAAAATCAAATAATAAATACTTCCATCAGGTAAGCTCTGATTCGAGACAGCATTCTTGATGCCTTGGGCATTGTCTGTGTCAACTGCCCTCCCCATAAAGAACTTTTCCTTCTCTTGAGTTTATTTTGGCATCAGGATGACTTGGAGCAGGACTGATAGAGCTGCAATCCCACCATCCCCCACACCCGGTTGTTCTGGACCAATTCAGTTCTGAACTTTCCTCTTCTTGCATCAGGCGGTAGGATGAAGGAGCTGACAGAAAATAAAGACAACATTTGCCTAACTCTTGTCTCTTAAGACTGCTCTCAGCAGGAAGGTGACATTCAGCAAGCTTGGCCTACACCTCTGAATATCACTTAGCCAAACAGGCCTATTTAAGGACCTTCCCACCAGGCCCCCACTGGGTTACTCACCTGCCAGGACTTCTGTTCGTTTAAACAGATTGTCTGAGTGTTTCTCAGTATACACGTTTGTATCGTCTTCAGCTGGGTCCATCTTCCTTTCTGAGTCAGACAGGTGAACTTTTTCCTTATCAATTTCTTCAGGTGACTGATATTGGAAAAAGGAAAAGATTAAAAAAAAATCTGTATAATGTGCTGGAAAGAAGATACAATAGATAGATTCCAAGGTTTATTTTTTTTTTTTTCAAACAATGAATGTGGGAAATAATTGGAATAAACACCAATGGGCAAGTTTTATGATGGACCCATGCTGTTCATGGTTTCATATAACACCCATCACAGGTATAGGCAAAACAGCTGGTTAATGAGTTTGTAATAACCCTAATGACATGGTTAGGTTGTTTTAGATGACACCTCATAAGATCTGTTTTCTTACCACTCTTCAGGCTACAACTCTCTCTCGCTGCACCAACCCAAGAGCATGGCCCCAAGTCTCCTTATTCCTTCATCTCTTTGCCACATGGGGCTCTGTGATGACAGCTTCCTCCCAGGCTTTCCCTCCAGGTGTTCTCCAAGGGTCTCCCTGCTACCACCCTGCAGAGTAGCTCCCCAGGCTTACTCTGTAATGCTCCCCTCTACCTATTCACTCTTACACTTTCAGCAAACCCTGAACTAGAACTTCAGGAGTCTGGGTTCTATAAGCAGCTCCCGTGTGATCCACACCAAGTCATACCACTTTCTCGCACCTTGGTGTCCGTGGCCGTTCAGTGATGTGCACTCCCAGCTTCTTGGGTATCCCACAATTCTAAAGCTCAAATCCAAGATGGTAACTCTCAGAAGCTCATCTCCAGCCAGCATTAATCCCAACCCCCCAGCAGCCTGCAGGACACTAACCAACCCCTGGCTGTAGCACTGAATAACACTGATCATCTTTTCTATGTCCATTAATGGTACCAGCTATTCTTTTGGGGCCCCCAAAGTTATTTGAGCACATTTCAAATCATATGTTTTGCCATGTCACAGTCCTGCCAACTTGCCTTTCACCATTCTCTCACATTAAGTGTCTTCCTCGGCTCCCCATTTCCACAGCCCTGTTCAGGTGTTTATCACATCACACCCACGTTCTTGCAGCAAACTCTAACTACCAGGCTGAAGTTCTACTTGACCGACACTACTGATGAAAACACTGTCAACTGCATTGGCTATTATTATAGACAATAATCCTTATCAGCTCTACTAGTCTGCCTACAAACAGCCAAGTCCATTTTCATTAGGACTCTCAGCTGTGGTCCAGTTAAGTGATTGATTGCTTTCTGAAGGCCAGAGTTCATCCAAAATGGGAGCCAGCTACTCGTCTACTCAAGTCTAAACATAAAAAGGAAAGACCTCACCTTTTTGGGGTGGCTTAAGGTCACTGGTATATCCAGGAAGGACCACTAACCAGACCAGGTGGATCCATCTGAACTCCAGAGTATGTGAGGTCCTGGGTCCCTGCCTCAGTGAACTGAACACTAGGCTTCCAAAGAAACTGAACTGGGGCCGCCATCTTCTTACAAGGACAGTCCATCAGTGCACAAACTTCCAGGTGTTCTGGATGGAACATTTATCCTTTAAATTGAAATGTTTTATTGTATAGAAGGAGGGGTTTGATTCAGAAGGATTATTTCTACAGGATGGAACTAATCTGAAATACCTTAACTCTTGTGGATATGTGCAAAATGAAATTACAAAAAGGCAACACAGATGATTAAATGAAGTCAATTAAAGATCTGTTGCATCCACGTCTGGTTGTTGGGATGCTTTGGAAATGTATCCGAAGTAAAAGATGATGAGTAATGCTCTGCTTCAACAAACACCTGGGTTCTTTTCATTGCTGTCACATAAATTTACAACAAACTAGATAGGATATCTGTAACAGTGACGCTGATGCCACTGTCAGACCCATTCAAAAGTTGACATTAACGGTATCCTAGAGGCAATGCTTAACTAAGCCGTACCATGGAACTATAAGAAAATTAAATCATTAATTATCAATAGTATCATTATCAGTACCTAGGATGAGGAGTAGCATGCCATAAATCTCTCATGAAGCAATGAATAATCACTCCATTGAACATAAATGATACTAGGAATATACATATATTAAAATGTTTGGAGATTCTTAATTTCTGAGCTCATCTGCCAAACATCTATCTATCTTCTTTATCTAGACCTGACACAATTAATTCCTTAAGGCCAATTTTTAAAAATTGAAATCAATTTTAAATTCGTTCTTGTCAACTGACCAGAACTCGATTGTCACATTAGATTTTGTTTAGGGTACAATTTTTATCACTGAAAGCCAA
This sequence comes from Leopardus geoffroyi, assembly GCF_018350155.1. Taxonomy (NCBI): domain Eukaryota; kingdom Metazoa; phylum Chordata; class Mammalia; order Carnivora; family Felidae; genus Leopardus; species Leopardus geoffroyi. The sequence goes on from NC_059338.1 coordinate 110,802,352, forward strand.
AACTGGGTTTCTTGCCTCAAGCTAGTGGGTCCTAATGGTCACAAGAGATTCAGCCATGACAAGCGGTCAAATAAAACCGCGGAACGCCAAATGCATCTTTCAACAGTCACACTGGAGAAGTGTGCCACCCACACTGAGGGCCCCCTCCCCATCCTCCCATCAATGGCACCAGTTACCCTGCATTCCTCCCCTTCTTCCTTCTTCTCTCATTCGTTCACCTCCATGCACTGACAGAACAGCTCCTGCACATGGAGCCAGCACATGCTAGCATGTCTGCCCGTGTTCAGGGACCTTCTTTTTTCCTCTCTCCTGGCCTGTGAAGTCAGTCTGCTACTGACAGTATTTGGTTCTTCTTAATCCTACAGAGCATCCTCCAGTGTGAGGAGGGTTGGCCACGGCCCCTCCCCATCTGCAGAAATGCATCCAGCTCTGTCACTCACTGTCCTGTTCCCATGCAGCGGGGACACAGAGGGAGGGACATGAAAGTGTGGGAAGCCATCATGCATTCCTGCCTGTAGAGGGGCAGTTCTTACTCCAGATGAGACGTGTCACTACCTTCAGGGGACAGCCCTCCACATCTTGTCTCCTACTAAAGCTTGGCAGCAGCTCATTTCTGACCAACAGATGGAGGAGCTCTCAAAGGGGACACTTGTGTTTCTAAGTTTTCATAAGCAGTCTGCGAGCCCTGGGCCATCTACAAAGCATCCTACTGCAGTTATAAGGTTTATTTGGTGATTGCTCTAACCAAATTCAGTCAAGGCTTACAGAATGCTTCCTGGGTCTCAGGGGCCATACTATAGGCACCCACCCACATTTAATCTTCTCACGGACCCATGAGGAATGGCTCAGAGAAGCTAAGAAATTTGACCAGATTCAGGATTTAAAGCCTAGGCCTTCTTCAGACTTTCATATGCATTTTCCAACTTAAATAGCTTACCCACTAGTAGGTGGTCAGCTAATTACAATATAATGATAATAAGGCCAAAATCACCAGTCTCATAGTTTTCAACAACTAGTACTTTGGCTCTAAATCCAAAGACCTTATTTCTTAGTAACTCAGCCCTCAAAATGAATATATTGAGATGCAACCATGTTCATCATTATCCCTGAAAGAGGTCAAGTCTGTATTCTACTGATGACAGGCCTGAGGAGACTTTAAGAAGTAACTGAATGAGACAGGAACCTGGAGCTTCCTTATTCCAGAACCCGTTTCATCATGTGTAAAGTTCACAATGGTTTTAACTCAGAAAAAAATTCTTTATGAACTGAAAACAAATTTTCTTGGCTTAAGCCCAAGTAAGCAAAAAATTTTGTTTCATAACTGGGTTTTGAGACCCTTAGCACCCTATAAAAATTATCCATATATAAGCTGGGCTGGGGTGATAAAAGTAGTAGGTAGTAGTAGGTAGCTGAGTGAGCTACTGAGCTATGAAGAGACGCGGAAGAACCTTAAATGCATATTGCTAAGCGAAAGAAGCCTATTTCAAAAGGCTACATACTATATGGTGATAACTCTATTACATTCTGGAAAAACCAAACTATGAAGACAGTAAAAAGATCAGTACTTTCCGGGGGTGGGGGGGCAGGAGAGATAAAGAGGCAGCACCAGGTACATCTGTCAGAACCCACAGAAGGTACAACACCATGAGCGAATCCTAAGGTTAACTATGGACTCTGGGTAAAAATAATGTATCAATTAGGTTCATCAATTGTAATAAATGTACCACTCTGGGGGGGAGGTGGTGTCTGTGTGAGGGCAGGGGGCACATGGGAACTTTCCACTCAATTTTGCTATGAACTTATAACTGCTCTGAAGAAAACGTTTATTTAAACAACAATGAAGGAGTCGGTGGGTAAACGTCAAAACGATCATAAAGAGTAAGAAAGCCATTTACAGCAAGATGATGAAAGACCATTTGTCCTCACATAATTTTAAGTGGGGCTTCTCAAAAGGAACATTCTGTGCAATTTTTAAAATGAAACACAATAACCCGGTAATGCAATGCAAAACAAACACACCTTCGTCTGAGCAGGTATCTTGTTCTGGATCTCCCATGTCGTGGTTTCCACTTTGGGAACAGCACTAGTGAACCCTATCTTTGGAAGTGGTCGGGATGTGGTCATCTCCGGGCTCTCTACATCCTCATCAGCTCCTGGAAAAAAAAAACAAGCAAAGAGGAGCTGAGCACATGAGTCACAACTCAGATTTCTGTATCATCAGATGGTACTGTTCAGGATGGACACTGACAGGGCCATGTGTTTTCAAAATACCTGCTCCTCAGGAATTTGGCATTTAAGGGATGCCAGGTGGCTCAGTCGGTTGAGCCTCTGACTCTTGATTTTGGCTCAGGTCATGATCTCATGGTTGGTGAGTTCAAGCTCCCGCATTGGGCTCCATGCTGACAGCACAGAGCCTGCTTGGGATTCTCTCTCCCTTTTTGTGCCCCTCCCCTGCTTGTGCTCTCTCTCTCCCCAAATAAACTTAAAAAACGAATTCCACACTTAACTTTCCTGCAGTTTTCACTGTGATAAAGTGATTTCCAAGGGATTCCATGGGCAGCCTGGCATGTTTTGTAATATTGTCCTGAACACTCTCAAGGATCTCCTCTTTTACTTGAATGTTCAAACTCTTCTGTGCATGAGATTTCTTCCTTTCCTATGTTGAAACATGCTACATTTTCCATTTCATTTTATTTTAAATTTTTTTTAACATTTATTTTTGAGAGAGAGAGAGAGAGAGAGAGAAAGAGACAGAACACGAGCAGGGGAGGGGCAGAGAGAGAGGGAGACACAGAATCCGAAACAGGCTCCAGGCTCCGCGCTGTCAGCACAGAGCCTGCTGCGGGGCTTGAACTAACAAACTGCGAGATCGTGACCTGAGCTAAAGTCGTACATTTAACTGAGCCACCCAGGCACCCCTACATTCTCCATTTTAAAACACAACAAAACAACAGAAAGAGAAGACTCTCCCACAGTAGGCCCTTTATTCTCTGAGGGGAACTGCTGCTCTCTGCTTTTTTTACAGCCAAGATTTTTCCAGTGGTGCTGTGGGTCCTCATCAGCATCCCTGCTCACCAGCTATCTGTACCCCCTCTAGTCAGACCTCCCCTGTCATCACGCTCTCAGTGCTGCTTGTTAATCAGGTCACCAATGTCCTCCACGCTGCCATATCCAAAGGCATCTTCCAGAGTGGTCCTCATATAATTGAGCCTTCTATCACCACTGGACACTGGTCGGCTATCGTCTCCTTCTTGATATACTATCTTTGGGCTTCTAGAACTTGACTTCCCGGCTTTCCCCCTCACCTCTTGGGCTATTTCTAAGTCTCCTCTGCGGGCTCAGGCTTTTTTGACCTAGAGTTTGAGTATCAGAGTTCCTTGAGCATCAGCCCCAGGCTGCTTCTTACTCTACACTTTCTGCCTCACCTACAGCCACGGCTTCAATTACCATCTAAATACAAACAAAACCTAAGTTTATATCATTAGCTTAACTGCTCCTCTGAAATTCAGACCTACACATCCACTGGCCTACTTGACATTTTCACTCCAGTGACTCGAAGGTGCCATCCACCTCTAACGTGTTCAAAACAGAGCTCACAATCTCCCTCTGCCCCTACAGACCTGGTGGTCATCTGGTGTTAACGGGCAGCAAACAGAACCCCCCATTCCTGGAAGTCACAACTCTGACTTCCTCTTCCTTACCCCACACTGAATCCATCCCCTAGTTCTACCAATTTTATTTTCTTAATATGTCTTCACTCTAACAGCTTTTCACAGTCCCAGGGCCACCACTCTCATCCAATGCCACCATAAACTGTCCACAAGCCACTGTCCTGCCTTCTTTCTGAGAGCCCCCTTTTCAGTCCACTGCCCACAAACTGGCTGTCACCCCATCATCCTCCTGTTTAAAACCATTATAATGGCACTCCACTGCTCGAGATGTATAGGAAATGCCTCAGCCCAGCCTTGCAGGGTCCAGCCCTGGCCCACTTTTCCAGCCTCCTTGAGCCTCATTTTCCCCTGTTGTCCCTGATCTCCTGGCAGAAGCCCTCACCTGGCTAGTTCCTAATTCACCTCCAGACATTAGCACCAAGGTCATTCCCCATGTTATCCTCCCTTTCTTCCATATTACCTCAGTGTCCTCTGTTAAATGGTTTTTAGTACCACTTTTCTTACCGTAATTGCATTTATCACAAATTTGTAATCCTGCATTTATTTACACAACTATTGATTGAAATCTCCACTAGTAGACTAGAAGCTCTGTAAGGCCAAGAATTGCATCTGTTTGCTCTCCGATTGCCTAATAGAATCCCCAACAGCCACAGGCTCCAATCCAGTATTTGTTCAATGAGTAACTAACCGCCAACTGCCTGCCACCTGGACACTATTTTATTTTTATTTTTATTTTTGCCTTTTTACCAGAATAGCATTTAAGAATTTCTGGCATTCAAATACAATGTTCTTTTTTAAGGTGATCATCTGTCAAATGTGTAACAAACTCAAACTCAAAACTCTGCAACTCTAACCTGCTGCCTCAGACAGAAGCGAAAGACAAATACCTCTAAATTCCTCACAGGATCCTGGTAAAATGAAATAAGTAGTTCGGAAGAGGTGCTGTGTTGGAAACATGGCAAGAGGCTAGGACGCTGTTGCTTTTGTTTTTGTTTTTCAATTTCGCATTTTAAAATATTTTATTCTATCAACTATCTCCTTCAACTTTAGCACGTACACTCATCATACAGAGAAGAAATGGTAGAGCCTATCTGAAATACATATGGGATTTGGCATTGGAAATAAATCTAGGACTGGTTCTGGCATCTTTAGCTTTGACCTTTGGCAAGGAATGCTGGCGTCAGTGTCTTCGTGTGTGAAGTGGGGATAGGAACGAACTCTCAGAGGTCTGAATGGGATATATTTTGGAAGCACCGTACATATAAAATGGTATGTAAATGTGTCATTAATAATGATGGCTCTAGAAACACACTTCTCGTTTCTAACAGCCTACCTGATTTTCTGTCAAAGTTTGACACATAATATGCTTGATTTGTTCCTACAATGAATCATTTCCTTGCAAAAAAAATGTTTTTCAATGCCAAATGAAAAATTTTCCATTAAGGGCTTTCAAGACCCCCCTTTGTTCACAGCAGTTACAAATATGACTCACTGAATTAGGAGAATCTGTTTTGAGAAGAGAGGAGATTGTGTAAAGTAGAAAACTCCCTCAAGCTAACACTTCTTACGTTAGAGACAGAGGAGCGATCTGCCTCGGGTGGTTCTTCTACTGTATTTATTATCTTTATTAAAGTACATTGACCCTCTTGCCCGAACCAGAGACCCGGGAGCCCCCTTGATCACATCTCTGTCATCCCTGACTTTCAAACTCTCACTGTTCTCTCTGGCCTGAGACATCCCAGCCCAGAGCCCATTTCCACCTGGGAAACTACTGCTCACACTGTCTTTCTCAGAATCAACGTCATCCCCTCTCTCCATTACAAGACCATCTGCTTTCCAGCTTTCAAAACATCATGGCTATTGTCTCCTCTACTGTTTTATGTGTCCTTGTGAGTTAGGACCAATTCCTTTATTGATGGTTTAGTTGGACATTGGATGGTATGTGTGTTCCCTTGTTTTTTGTTGTTTTTTAGTTTTTTGGGGTGTTTTTGTTTTTTGAGAGGGAGGGAGGGAGGCAGGCAGGCAGGCAGAGGGAGAGAGAGAAAATCTTAAGCAGGCTCCAACCCAGGGCTCAATCTCACCACTCTGAGATCATGACCTGAGCTGAAATCAAAAGTCAGACACTTGGGGCGCCTAGGTGGCGCAGTCGGTTAAGCGTCCGACTTCAGCCAGGTCACAATCTTGCGGTCCGGGAGTTCGAGCCCCGCGTCAGGCTCTGGGCTGATGGCTCAGAGCCTGGAGCCTGTTTCCAATTCTGTGTCTCCCTCTCTCTCTGCCCCAAAAATAAATAAACGTTGAAAAAAAAAATTTTAAAAAGAGTCAGACACTTAACTGACTGAGCTGCCCAGGTGCCCCAAGGTACGTATGTTCCATAGCACCAGAATACTATGTTTAACTCTCAAATTTTTGCTGTACAGCATTTTCCTATATTATATCACTCCTGACATGGTGTTATAATTGTTTTTTTCTCATTTTTACATTTCTTTCAGGTGCTTGGTCCCCTGAAGACAGGGACCAAGTCTTCCTCATCTGTGTCCCAAGAACAAGGCACTATGTCTGGCATACAGTGAATGCCTATGAAATATTTAAGTGAACGGTCAGAGTGTTCATATTCATTAATGCCCATTCTTGAGTCCACACATATAGCATGGCCCCATCTCTTCATCCAGGAAGTACCCTTTAGGCCTCCAGCCATTTCCTCCAGTCCATTTGCTTTGCCACTAGATAGTTAAGATAGGAGTGAGGACAGAAGGAACAATGGCCAAAACCCTGGAGAGGATCCCAGTTTCCAACTGGGATTGGGCATCAGCTAGGCAGGGTGGCCTAATTCTAGAGTGGGGTATTATGACACAAGAAGGCAGGACAACAAAAGAGCAAAAAAGAACACACTCTCAAGCCCAACTCCCCAGTCCCTACCCCAGCTCCATTCCTCTGACAGTGCGATCTGAGGCAAGTTACTCAATCCTTCTGTGCCTCAGGCTTTCCCATGTGAAAAGTGGAGACATGGGGCGCCTGGGTGGCGCAGTCGGTTAAGCGTCCGACTTCAGCCAGGTCACGATCTCGCAGTCCGTGAGTTTGAGCCCCGCATCAGGCTCTGGGCTGATGGCTCGGAGCCTGGAGCCTGTTTCCGATTCTGTGTCTCCTTCTCTCTCTGCCCCTCCCCCGTTCATGCTCTGTCTCTCTCTGTCCCAAAAATAAAAGTTGAAAAAAAAAAAATTAAAAAAATAAAAAATAAAAAAAAAAAAAAGAAAAGTGGAGACAATAACAATCTGCCCTTACGTAGATGTTGTAAGTATAGGAACAGTACCTGACACACAGGAAGTGCTTTATAAATTTTGGTTACAACTTCTACCACCTTTAAGCTGCAAATCAATATACTTTTAAGCAGCATAAGGAGGTTTCCAAAGTCCAGAATGATGCACTTCTTTGCAGCAGTGATCTGCCCGGGGCTGGAGCCGAGGTGGAAGCAAGCCGTAGCTCGATCCATCTGATTAATGTATTCAGGATTTCACATGACCCACTCCAGACCCTTTCATCTGCAAGGGTGGCAGAGAAGCAGGACTGTGTACCTGCTTTCTTTACATTAAACTTCAGCACAATCTTGGCAGAAGTCAGCAAAGTGATTGAACAATAGCTACAAATCTAACAACTCTTGGGTTCTAAGATCTGTGAAATGGGGGAAAAAGGGGGTCCGTAGTTATTATTTCCTGGGATACTCTGATGATGACAGTTACAAAGCACTTTTGAGGTGCTAGAGGAAGAAAAGAGGTGCCATGAGTGAAAGATATTAATAGTGTTGTGGGCCATGGAGAACAACTCTTTCCACACTCATTCTGCATGTGTGATATATATCACTTCCCCAAGAATAACGAGGGCTATTTTTACATTCAGATTGCATTGTAAGCTCATTGTTACTAGGTCAGCCACCACCTCTCTTGTCTTTCTCAGATTTGCTTTTTTCCAACTTAAAACACTCCTATATGGGTAGATCTCTACCAAAGATACAATTGATTTTAGTTTGCTCTTGGTCATTCTGAAGCCCAGGCTAATCTGATTACAGACATCCACATTCAGGGTAAGTTTTGCCATCTGTTGAATCTACAGTGAAAACTCAAAACAAGAAGGGTCTTGGAGAAGACTTTCCTAGCATACTGCTGACCACAATTTCCTGACTTGATTGTTAGTTGAATATATGCACAAGCTCTTCCTCCTTCCCAGCTTCTTGGAAGGGGGTGCATTCCTGGTACAGGTGAAACATTTATCACTACAGTAGATTGCAAAAATGGCCAGAATCCTTTAATACCCACCCCCCACCCCATATCCACATCCTCTGCAATGTGACTTTGTACATCCTTTCATTAAGAGTTGGAGTCTGGCCTGGACCTGTGACTTACTTTGACCAATAAAACATGGTAGTGATGCTGTGCCAATTCTAAGCTTAGTGTGCAAGAGGTTTGCACACTTATACTTGCCCTCTTGGGATCTCTGCTTCCTCCTCTGAACAAATGGCTGGCCCACTGGAGGATGAGAGACTGTGTAGACCAGAGCTAAGTCTGCCCCAAAGACATGTTAGAGCCCAGTGCAGATAAGCAAAGCTGCATACCCAACCTACAGTTGGCCACTGACACATGAGGGAACCCAGTTAGCCCAGCCTAAATTGCCATCTACAGAATAATAAGCTAAATAAATGATTGTTGTTTTTAGCCACTACGCTTCGGGGTGGTTTGTTATGCAGCATTACTGAGCTACTAGATAACTGATACACCAGAGGAGTAAGGATATCACTGTATCATGATTTTATTTGGCTGCTACCTTCTCCCTCCCACTTTTGAGTAAGAAGGCATAACTCTTCTTGGTCCCACCCATAATCTCTAACACAGGATTGGTAGTTTCATGAAACTAGCATTTGAGGGATTTAAGGGTAGATTCCACTTTTACCACTCTGAAAGCCTTCATAATAAAATCAAAACTAATGTTAACAGGACACTGACTACTTGCCAAGCACCAGACTCCTAGAGCTGTAGATATGTTCACCCCGTTAATCCTTACAACCTACGTGATAGAGACTATTACTACCTCCCATTTTATGAATGAGGAAACGGAGGCTCAGCTAAGTCAAATACGTTCCCAAGATCTCACAGCTTAAGTGGCAGAGAGCTAGAATATGCTGCCAGGCATTTTGACTTTTTAACCACCCTGCATCCTGCCTGCCTCCTTGAAGGGAGTTCCAGTAGAATGTCTGTGTGTGTGTGTGTGTGTGCGCACATGCACGCACACGTGTGCACCTATGCATGTGCATGGGTGTGGGTGCACGTGCAAGCACAAAGAACGGAGGTGGGCATGGAAGTAGCCAGCCTTACCTGAGCCTGATGCAGAAGCATAGTCATCATCATCAATAGGATACACTCCTGAAGCTTCTTCAACCGAGCTGTTGTCGAGGTACATGTCTTTATCAGATGTCGGCTCTGCTCTCTGAGAGAAGAATGAGAAGGGATTCAGGATGGTGAAAGATCAAGAAACATGCTCATTTATCTTACTTGTTCAGGTTTACACCACAGTGACTATCTCTCTCTGCTCCATTCCTCTGAACCCGCATTTCCACCCTCCCCTTCCTCAGGACATCCTGATAAGTCACAGGCTAACCACAGGCAAAAGCCCCCCAAGGAAGCCTATGTAGCCTAAAATCCAGGAGAACCAAACAGCTCAGAGACGTAAGCACCTATCAGGGGCTTATTTCATTATATTCCACTAAAGCTGCCTGAGTTTGGTGGTCCCAGGGCTAGTTATAAGCCAGCTCAGGCATTCTCTTTGTTACAGGGTCACCAGCTCAGGCATTCTCTTTGTCACAGGGTCACTGTGAGGCTTCCTTACCGGGGAAACTTACCAACCATTCAAATTATTTAAGACTTTCTTGGGGATGAATACAATAGTATTACCACACTTCTGCCAAATCATGACCCAAGGATCCATCAAGGCCCTGCAAATATTCGCAGGCTTGGCCACACTCAGACCTTTATCACTACACCCAAGAGCTTCCCAGTTGTCCAGGCAGCCCAGATCCATGCTGACGCCAGGCAGGGCACCCTGTGAGCAGCAGTGCCTGTGGGGTTCATCTGACAAGGGCAAAAGCCCCCACAAGCCCGCTTCTAGGGCTCACTGGCTTAGCAGAGCCTTAATGACAAATGCAGATAAACCCACACGAGCACATTCTTTTTATATTACTGGCACTTGGAAACAGCAAATCACACACTTCATATGGAGAGGGATCGTTCGCTAAGTATACCAGCTCCCCGGCTTCTTAGCTCTTCAGTAAGAGTTTTAGTATTAAAATTCACCCTAATCTTGCCAGAAGAGTACTCGCATGAATTGGAGGCAGAGTAGACGTATAATTTTTTTTTAAATGGTTTCAGTAAACTGATATTTTACCACCAGTATCTCATGAAAACCGAGAAACAAAGCAGACTGTCAGATTCTAAACACTTGTGTTTAGAAACGGGCAACACTCATTATTGTCCTATTTTTAAATATAAATTGAATGTTTGTTCCTAACAGGAATTATAAAAAAAAAAAAAAAAATGCTTTCCTTACTACACTGGCTTTCATTAGATTTCCTCTTAAAATAAAACTTTGTGTTCCAGCGGTCGCCGTGACTGGAACCTTCCTAAGAGGGCAGATGGGTCCAGCCCTCCATAACAGGACCAACTTTATTCTCTCGGGTTTCAGTGGCTGCCTCAAGAAGCTGAAGCATTTTAAACCTGAGCCCATGTTCTCCACCAGGCTTCAGTGCCAACTGATGGAAAAGTATGGGAACTCGTTTTGTGTGAGCCACAACACCGGCACATCGAGAACTAAAACCTTAGGGACTGGTTTTCCAGTGGGTTGGCTTGTAGGCATCAAGTGACCACCCTGAGCCAAGAGCGTGCTGGAATTTTTCTGGTAGAATGGTCAGAGCTGAACTCTGCAATCTGAGGCCATCCTGCATCCTACTGGCTTCCAAGGCCATCATCACCCTTCCAGGCAGTAATTCCCAAAGCTTGTGAAGCGTGTCAGGAGGCCCACATTCCTCAGCTCTACAATCAACCCAACTGACCCCTATCAGACTCTCGGCGGCTTTGAGGCAAGGATGGTGCCACACTCATCTTTAATCCACCTCGGCTCCCTATAATCACAGCTCCTGGTATACACTAGGTGCTCAGCAAACGTTGCTTAGGCTGTTTGTGCTCACACCGAAGAACAGTTTTCAGTCCTGCTTATGTTAAACTCTGTCCTGTGAACATCGTCTGGAGGACCCTCTCATTCCTTCTCTCAAATCCTGTCTGTGAAAAAGGTTCTGACTTCCCCGTCCCTGTACGGCATCTAGCTAGAAGCTGCTAGAGGATTTTATAGGGTATGAACAGTTTAAGCCCTAAACTCTTACTGCCATTTCTCACTGTTTCATGTACACTTTCTCTTGCGCCTCAGCTGGGTCCAACTTGCTGAAGGCAGGTCTTCAATGACCCAGCATGCTCCCTGCCTCTCTCAAAGTACATGGGCACTCAATAAATATTTGTCCATTGAGATTACCTAAAACAAATTGGCCTTTGACTCAGGTTTCAGAGTTTACACATGTCACAAGACCTCCAGGATTCCTAAGGTTAAAAATCTCTCGATTCTAAGCCTGGGCGATCATCTGCCCCCAAACTTGCCATACATGTTGCACTGCATCTATTTAAGTAGCCCAGAGTCTGAAAAGGAAGTAAAAGTATCTTTTCACATCTTAGAGACCTGTCTTTTGTTCATATTGATTTCATTTTCCTCTTGGCTCTGTCAAAGAAGTTTGATGGGGCATGGGTCACACTAAGATATTTAACCCCTACGGGTAAACTGCATTTCTATTCATTAGGTGCGGCGGCTGTCCGGACTAATACATCTGTCACAACGAACAGACAGTTGGGCCAAAAACGTCTCCAGGGGACTCTGGCCACCTCACAGTTCAGCCACACTGGGTACCCCGACGAGCAACAGACTTCCCCAGGACAACCCTTACGAGGAAGGTGTCAGGCCTGAGTCGCCACAGGACTTGGGGTAGAAGTCTGGGCGCATTTGGAGAAGCTGGCTTGCCCTCAGCCAATCGGGGTCTGCGGGGCTCCAGCATGGTCGTGGGGCCAATGGGATGTTTAATGTGCTCGAGGGCAGCTATGTGTATGTTCTCCTCCATCCTCCAGTGTGGTGCCCATAATTATGACCTCAAAGTAAAAGTTATCACCTGCTCTGATGTCAGGGGCGCCAAGCGCATAGGAGGAATTACCAAAATCCTTCCGCAAAGTCCACTGAACAATAAGCAGGACCCTTTTCACACTGTAGCAGATGATGCTCAAAGAATACCTCCACTGTCTTTCCTTTAAATAAAAAACACCTTCCCAAACATGACAAGTGTCTTTTGCGAAGACTCCACCCTGCAGAAGACTTCTGCAGTCAACATGCCTGGGGAGAGAAATGGATTATGCACCACCACTCCCCTGGGGAAAGAAGATGTGCATCTCTCGAAAGCCAGGGAAAGGGGTGACTCAAGAGGACTTCTTTTTACACCTAGCCAAATGTGGTCTGCCTCACTAAGCAGAAAACCCCAGGACATACTCTGAATATTTTCTTGCTCAATGAGACAGAGCCACTGGACAAAAGGAATGGGGAGAGAATGTACGTAGACATAGCCCGGCAGCTCGGAGCAGCCGGCCAACTGGAGGATTTCATAACGAGGCTGTTTAATTTGGGACTGACCATTTCTGTGAGGCTGTGCCAATGATGTTGGCTAAGAGGGCTCAGAGTACGAGCTGCAAGAAAAATAGAGCTGGTCTTTCAGACCTTTTCCCCCTCGGCTGATGCAAGATGTGAACACAGGAGAGCAAAGGGAAGTTGTGGAAAGCCGCCTGGTATACTGGGGGGGGGGGGGGGGGGGGGGGGGGGGGCGCGGGGGAATCTACTGCAAACCGAGATAGAGGTTGATACTTCACGCCACCTTCAGCCACCGAACCCGGAGCACCGAACTGCCTGCAGAGAGGAGGCAGTTCTTCCCAGAGGAGAATGCGCATCGGACTCAGTTTTGCATCCCCAGAATGCCTCAGGGAAGGCAAGATACATACCTGCCTCCACCCTAACTCCATCCCTCCCCTGGCCCCCACATCACAGCAACCTCAACATACCAGGCCTGGACCATTAACTACTAAGGCCTCCTTACTTGGTCACTGCTTATGTCTTTGTGTTTGGATCCATTCTCTGCAGAGGGACCACCCTTAAATGTGACTGTGTCACTCCCAGCTGAAAACCTTTTATTGGCTCCCTGTCACCTACAGGATGAAATAAAAACTCCTTAGCTTTGAAAGAAGTGCTTTCACCATATGGCCTCACCTGCACTTCAGTATCAGCTGCTGCCACCTCCTCTACCCAACCCCAGGCTCCACGACATACTCAAGAGATGCGGTCACACCGATTTCCTTTACGTAACGCCTCTAAGAGGAAATAAACTCCTTTCAGGATGGCAAATTGAGGAAAGCAATGGTGACCTAGGTCTTACATGCCTGAGGATGATGAAAACCAGTATTTTGAGAACATGATTCAGCCCAAACTTGTAACTGTATCTAGAATATAAATGAACAGAGAAATGTTAATTCAACACACAAAAGACCATCCAGTGGACCAGTCTTGGTTTTAGTAATATCACCAACCTGTCTACTTTCTCAGCAAAGAAAATTTGTGACATAGCAACTGAACAAATCTACGCACTGGATTTTCTCACGTAGATAAAGCCTACTTTGAACAAATACTACGTTTCAAACTGCCAGTGTGGAAATCAGTTATTTAGAAATCTGAGGTCTTCCTTGAAAGATACACTGCCTTATCTACTAGATGAATGTTCTCTAAGTGCCTTAAACTAGTGCAAGCGATAAACAGTGGTCAAGATAATTAGAGCTCAAAGCAGCAGGTGTTAAATTCACTTTACGGTTTAAACTTAGGTTAATAACAAAGTCAGAAAGTAGAAAACCTAACTATTCATGGATACCAGACACCCCAGAACTGACCTTCAGAAAAGTAGCCTTCGGATATAAAAATAAAATATTCATGTGGCCTAATACTGCATTCTGTATCATACCATAGAAAACAAACATTTAGATGATACTCTTCTCTTAGGATAAAGGCACATTTGTCCCAATTTAGACTCAAATGCATATTAATTTTTATGGTGACTATAAAGTGCCAAACTGGCTGCTAACTTTAGCTTATCTTTCCAGAGATGACTCAATAAACTATTTTATTAATAGCTAACATACACCGTAAATGAAATAATAATTAAAATTTTCTCCCATACAGTCACTCAGAGATGGTGTACTTGTCCTTAAGGTGAACTTGCCAATTCTGGCTTAGGTAAAGCCCAAAGGGACATTAATCTTAGAGCATGACTGGACACTATAGGCATCAAGATCATCTATTTGCTTCAAAAGTGAAGAAACAGAGTTCCACAGTGGCAAAGTAGCTGAAAATCATTCAGTCTAGTTGGTGGCCAAAAAGAAATCCAAGACTTCAGACACCTAATTCTAGGTTCTTTCTATTACACTGTAATTCCCCAGAACATGAAGATATCAGACCCATTCAGCCTGGAGTTCAAAAGGATTAGTTGTAGGTGACTGTTATGTGTTTATTATGTGCCAGGCATTTTGTGCTAAGTGTTTTATAAGCATTGGCACATTTAATCATCTCAACAATCTCCACTGCAGACCAAGGACCCAAGGCTTGCCCAAAGACCTACAGCTCAGAGGTGGGGAGCAGGCTTCATATCCAAGTCTGGACTTCAAATTGTATGCTCACTGAGAGTGCTGGCCATGCTGTGCCTAACGTCTCACCTGCTTTTCTTGTGATTCACACCTAATCATAATAAAGGTCACGAGAAGAACTCCAATAGAGTCATGTTGAACCCTGCTTGATCCAGCACTTACAAACCTTAGCCATGGAAATCCTCCCTCCAGGGTATCTATTTAACATCTTTCAGAACTAGTATTCTTGGCATCATAGATAGGGAGAAAATTCTATGTTAAGAGTTAGAGTTCGAGCTTAACAGTTTCTTCTCTGCCTAATGTCCTGTAAGTTTCCCATATGAAGGATCCCTGGAGTCGTGACCATCAATTGCCATTCATTTTCAGTAATACCTTCATCTCTCTCAAGTGTCCCATCCAAACCAAAGATGTAATAGAAGGAAAGAACCCTATGTTTATTGTTGGAAAAAGATACTGCTGTCCTTGAGTATGTGACATTTGCTTGTCACATAAGCTTACAAGCAAATACTGTTGTATTTACAAGCACTTATTTTAAGGGTTTGTTTACAGACAACTAACTACCTGGTACCCAATCATGTCCCATGCTTACTCTACCATCCTGTATATAATACATACAAAAGCCAAGGTCAAAGGTGAGGTCACACATGAAAGAAAATTCGTAAATCCCCTACTTAAGAAATCCTCAAGAAAGGTCTTTAGTTTAGAACTGCTTCAAACACCTATACTAGTCCTTAATTACTTACCCAGAAAGCTAATGCCTTTTACTTTAAGAAAAACTTTAGGGTACCTTCCATAAGGTGAGGAATGGATTCACAGACATACCTCAGAAATATTGTAGGTCCGGTTCCAGACCACCGCAATAAAGCAAATATCACAATAAAGAGAGTCAAATGAATTTTTTGGTTTCCCAGTGCATATAAAAGTTAGGTTTACACTAGAGTCTAGTAAGTATGCAGTAACATTATGTCTAAAACAATGTACATATCTTAATTACAAAGTACTTGATTGCTAAAAAATGCTAACCATCATCTGAGCTTTCAATGAATTCTAATCACTGATCACAGATCACCATAATAATAATGAAAAGTGTGAAATATTGTAAGAATTACCAAAATGTGACGGGGACACAAAGTGAGCAAATGCTGTTAGAAAAGTGGTGATGATAAATTTGCTCAACGCGGAGGTGCCACAAACTTCAATTCATAAAAAACAAAAACAAAAAAACCTGTAATACCTGCAAAGCATAATAAAACAAGGTATGCCTATAAATTATTTACTTGTGCATATTAGGAAGATAAACCCAAATTCTGAAAAAAAAAATCATTAGCTTTTATGAAGGAAGAATCACATGAAGGTATGAAGTGTGAGGCAGGATGTTGCTCATAAAAATGGCAAATTTAAAACAAATTAATGTAAAATCATAGGCAACTATGGAGAAATCCAACTTGTTCCATGAACCTTCTGAAACAAACCAAGCCATAGCATATGACAGAATTCCTATGGTATCTATTTACAGTTCTTCAAGTTCCAACCACTCATTTGGAATTACCACTCTGGTTGGGATTTTCCTGTTGGATGCCTCACAGAGTGGGAATCTGATCTCACTCCTTAGAATGTACATTCCTTGAAGCGGTCTGAGAATCGGGACCTGGTCTGCTGTTTTCTGCATCCTCTACCAGACCTATCATTGTGCTCCAAGAGACAACACATGATAAAGGCTCAACAGAGGAAGATGTCACATTTTTCAGAAAGGCTGAACCCAAGCTTACAGCCACTTGGGGAAAGGAAATAACCACGCTTTTTAATGACATAACCTGGTTACCTCACATCTGGGAAAACTAGATCAACATTCTCTTACCTGGTCTCTTTAAAAAGGGCAATCTGCACTTCTGCCCTATACTGTGAGAAGAGCCATGAAGATAAGTATGACCTTAGAAGAAACCACCAACTCATTAGGGATGCCTCCAATGAGCCAGAGACAGTGTTGGTCTGTGGAGAACTTTAAAATGGCTGAAGAGCATTTAAAAAGTAACACTGAGTGGGGCACCTGGGTGGCTCAGTTGGTTAAGCTGCAACTTCGGCTCAGGTCACAATCTCACAGTTTGTGGGTTCAAACCCCACTTCGGGCTCTGTGCTGACAGCTTGGAGCCTGCTTCAGATTCTGAGTCTCCCTCTCTCTCTCTCTGCCCCTCCCCCGCTCATGCTGTCGCGCTCTCTCTCTCTCTCTCTCTCTCTCTCTCTCTCTAAAATAAACATTAAAAAAATTTTTTACAGTAACACTGAGTTAGTGTACTTAATGGTAGAAATTTTCCTCTTAAAAAAAAAAAAACTGAAAGTGGTTCAAAGCAGTTAGATTTTCTAGCTTTTGAAATCTGAAACACTGGAATTACAAAAATTCAATCAATATGTCTTTAAAAAATACTCTTCCTGAAATTGGTTTATTGCTAATGCTAAACAAAAACCAGTCTTCCTCTTAGGCAACAAGGAAGTGAAGGGGGGCACGGCAGAGGAGGGGAGGGAAGTCGGACACAACGACAATTTTTTTTTTAAGTTTTTATTTTAATTTACACACCAACAATTCTTCCTTCTGTTTGTAGTAAAGGGTTCATATTCCTAATCCAAAGAGAGAAGGGAAGAAGCTTTGTCCTGAATTAAATCTGTTGGCAACAAAAATAGGGCTCTACGAAGCAATGTATATTAAAGCAATGCTGGGATTTTGAGTGGGATTATGTTGAATATGCATGATACACAAAAGGAAAATGTTCATTACTTACAGATGTGTTCCAAGTTGTGCTTTCTTCCTTTTTTGGAATATCAAACAGAGGAAAGCAAGAGGTTTGTAGCCATGTTATTATAAGCATTGCCGCCTCTCCCCCTCTAAACTAGAATATTCCAGTATTTATTTTGTTATCCATATGACCACAGTTTAGACTAGAGTAAAAATAGAAGCCGTGTGATCCTAACCTGAAAAGTCCCAACTGCTGGAGAGGGTCAGTATTAATATATTCTAACTGAAATAACGAGATTCTGTTTCCTGGTGGAGTTTGGCAAGAGACGGGGGAAAAAAAGATTTGGAATTTATTTCTTACTCAGAAGTGTTTTGTAAAAACTACCATAACGAAACAGACTCCCAGTCAAGCACAAGAAGCCAACAGGCTCTGGTTTAGATTTAATAATTCACTCTAAGGGTTTTCAACTGTTACAATTTTAGGTCCCAAGGCACAAACACATATATTCTCCACCCTACACGGGGGCTGACAGAATGCCACAGGAAGCCTATGGGACAGGAAATTGGGAAAGACCTTTTGTCCAGAGAGTAGACCACACCCTCCCAGGCTCCAGTTGATGCCCAGGACCAACTTGCATTGAGGCTAGCTAGCAACAGCTGATGGATGGAATTTCCAGCTCAGCCTGTACTTCAGAGGGCTCACCTAGCCCTGAGTTTGAATGTTACTAGGAATACGGGACACTTGAGTACTGGCCTGTAAAGAGACACTTTGACGATTTAAAAGATGCCAACTAACAGGGGTATCTAGGTGGCTCAGTCGGTTGAGCGGCTGACTTTGGCTCAGGTCATGATCTCACGGTTCCATAAGTTCGAGCCCCGTGTCGGGCTCTGTGCTGACAGCTCAGAGCTTGGAGCCTGTTTTGGATTCTGGGTCTCTCTCGCTCTCTGCCCCTCCCCCACTCACATTCTGTCTTCCTCTCTCTCTTTCTCAAAAATAAATATTTAAAAAAATTAAAAGATGCCAACTAACAGAAATTGGCACAGGCCCTTTGGGAAGCACACAGGGAATGTGTTTTAAGAAGACAGAAAATCTTGGGGCGCCTGGGTGGCGCAGTCGGTTAAGCGTCCGACTTCAGCCAGGTCACGATCTCGCGGTCCGTGAGTTCGAGCCCCGCGTCGGGCTCTGGGCTGATGGCTCAGAGCCTGGAGCCTGTTTCCGATTCTGTGTCTCCCTCTTTCTCTGCCCCTCCCCCGTTCATGCTCTGTCTCTCTCTGTCCCAAAAATAAATAAACGTTGAAAAAAAAAAAAAATTAAAAAAAAAAAAAAAGAAGACAGAAAATCTTGGGGTGCCTGGATGACTCAGTCGGTTAAGCATCCAACTCTTGGTTTTGGTTCAGGTCATGACCTCATGGTTTGTGAGTTCGAGCCCCATATTCAGGCTCTCTGCTGTCAGCGCAGAACCTGCCTGGGTTCCTCTGTCCTCTTCTCACTCTGCCCCTCGATTGTGCGTCTGCACGTGCGCGCACACACACACACACACACTCTCTCTCTCTCTCTCTCAAAAGTAAACATTAAAAAAAAGATACAAAATCTAGATATTTCTACTCTCAGGCATTATCCTAAGGAAATATCCTAAGAAGTAAAAAAGTTAGGGTGTTTACTGCTGCATTAAAGGTAAAATCACTGAGACAACCTAAAGGCCAACTGTAGCAGGGGAGCTCTGTAAATTACGTGTGCTAGATTAACTTTCTCAGCATAGCCATTAAAAGTCATATACCACTGAGCAACAAAGAAAAATGTTTAGACAACACATTAAATTTCGAAAGCACATATTGTTTTAATTTTTCCTAATATTACAACTCCGTTAAAGTTTCATATCATTTGGCCAAACACTGGCAGGGCAATGGAAAATGAAGAGAGCTCATTGGTGAGGGTATGGTGGTGGCTTATGAGTGATTTATTTCCTAAGTGATATTATTGTGCATTTTTACATATATATGTATGGTGCTAAGTGCTCAGAAAGCACAAAACCAGTGAGTCACAGTCACAAATAACCAGGGGCTAGTTTCTAAACATCAAGACTACAAATGAACTTCTGAAAACAAACTTATTACTTAACAGTTCACGCATTCAAACGTTGACAAGTGCGTACGCACGTGTGTGCATATGTATCTGTATATCTATATTTAGAATCTAAAGAAAGAAACATGGAATTATATAGGTGTATAAGTGACAAGCATTGAAAAGAAAACTTCACACTTCAGAAAAGTGCCACAGAATGACACAACAGCGCTTGGTCTACACCCGATCCATTTCATCAGGGGTCACAACAGCAAAAGGTCTAGCACAATGGATATTCAATTACAAGATTCCAGGTTCTAAAGTTTCCTGGGTTTAATTACCCATCTCATTAGCTACTCTTTGCTCCTAGGTTAAAGCAAGGAAGCCACTCCATGTCAAAGTGAGGTTGCCCAGCTCCCAGTGCACAAGCTTCCATTCCAGCTTAGGCCCTGCCTATGGAGGACAAAACCTGAACTTGGAACACTGAGCCCTGACATGCCTACAGGGCCGACAGGCCAAGTGCACCCCTGAATATTCCACATCGCTCCTGGTTTTCAGAGTCTGTTCTACCACACTTGTCTGTCTGTCTGTAAGGGGAGCCTTGCATTCTGCTTCTCCTGCTAATTCCAGAAAGCCTTTGGGTTGACACAATGATTGCCTGATCTAGGAGGACTTTTTCAATAACGATGACATTTGTTGCTGGTTTCTTATCTTGGAAGACTGAAAGTGTGTCCACACTTCTCTAAATAAAAGTAACAAAACAAGAAAGAAGGGGATAAATCCAAAGGCGGTAAGACCACTGATTTCACTCTAGAGCCAAGCTGTTCTGAATAGCTGGCTTTTAAGACCCAGGGCCAAGTTCAAAGCAGCAGCTGTACTGTATGCCCAAGGGATTATTCACATTCCTGATACCTGCTGGAAAAAAACACCCTGATTCTGCCCAAGACTCATAGCCCCAGGCCCCATATTTCTTTTTATTATATAAAGGAATTGTTCTTGACCAAACTTTTTAACCAAGTGGGGGGAAAAAAAAAAAAGGCGAGGGCCAAACAGCTTTTAAAGAAATGGTTTCCTTGACAGAGAAACCAGGATAAGATTTAAAGATATTGGGGCGCCTGGGTGGTTCAGACAGTTAAGCGTCCGATTTCAGCTCAGGTCATGACCTTGTGGTTCGTGAGTTCAAACCCAGAGCCTGAAGCCTGCTTCGGATTCTGTGTCTCGCTCTTTCTCTGCTCCTCCGCTGCTCGCTCACTACTCTCTCAAAAATAAATAAATGTTAAATTTAAAAAAAAGATTTAAGAATATCATTAGAGTCTATTATGAAATCCATCATAGACCCTGCATGAAATTTTCTAAGAAATGGAGCCTCCCCAGGCTATACCATAGCACTTGAGGCAGGAGCATGAGCTCCTGGACACAAGCATGTGTCTCACGGAGTGTGTTTATGTGTGTCACATGACCTGCACCACCTCTAAGCAAACACATTTTAGAAAGTGCTCCTGTTGGTATGCTGAAGTGTTGTATTTGAGTCATTTACGTGAAGATGACATTTGCGGACTTGCCAAATGACGAGGAAGAAAGAGTCCTATTCTTTCCCCACCAACAATAAACACTTTATTGGCTTTGTAAACGGACATCTGACCAAAGCTCCCCAAGTTCCAAAAGGTAACCTAGAGCTGCCTTCTGTCTTTCTGATCTACGTCTATCAGAATCTAGATGGGAAAAGACATTCTGACATTTTGCTGATGGAACTGTGCACTACTGTTAGGAGGGGTGTGGAAGATGAGGCAGAAGACAGCCTGCAGGACGGTTAAATTACCTGCTCAATTAAAAAATAATATTTAAGAAGGGCTTTTGTATCTATTTAAAAAGAGGATACCGTTATTATTTTTTGCCCCCACAGGAGGCTGATTCACTAGTGATCATTAAAAGTCTCAGCTGGAACACACATTCATAAGCACCATTTCATAAGAGACATAGCACTTAGTTTTCTAAAAATATGGTAGATAAAGAAGAGAAACAGTTATGAGTTAAAATACATCAGACCATCTCAAGGAAATCTGTTTTTTCTCCAAGTGAATCCAGTAGGAAAAGCAGCCCACCAGCTGATTCCATCGTTCCAAAGCAAGCCGTACCAAAGGCCTCTGCGGTGACTTAGCACCCAAGAATGCCAAATAAAACTTGGTGATGCTACACCTAACACTAGTTTCTAAAAATTCCCACATTCCCCAGGATCTTCAAGTCTTCCCAAATTAGTGGACCACCCCTATTCCCACAAATGTCCCTGTGAAACAACCAATGACAAAGTCTATATAACAAGTCCGTCCCACTCCTTTCAGGATGCAAGCCACCAGGGCTATCTGTACCTCTTCATTTCCTAGAGAGTACAGTCTCACGGACAATGAAAAACACCAGGGGCCGGGTCCACATTAATGGTCTCTCACTTGGGTTCCATCACAAGCCTTCTGAGATGGGACCAATTTCTAATAGATGGACTGTTCCAGGCACCCTGCCTCCAGACCCTGCCTCTGCCCGCAGAGTGTTTATTA
Organism: Leopardus geoffroyi; assembly: GCF_018350155.1. Lineage (NCBI taxonomy): Eukaryota > Metazoa > Chordata > Mammalia > Carnivora > Felidae > Leopardus > Leopardus geoffroyi. Next base: position 110,824,167 of record NC_059338.1, read on the forward strand.
TTTAATTGGTAGGAGGTCCGTGTGCAGTCCTGGAATAACTCAGTCATGGCACATATGTATAGATGCCCAATGAAGACATGTCCATGGGCCTCAGGGAAACAGCTGGGGATACGGAGTGCTGTGGAGATCTCGGTTTCTATGATTCCCAACTTCAGCTGGACACACCTGCCTTTGGCCGGTGCTCTGGAATAAAAGCAGACCTGCTGATTCTCTTTTTCTGATGCTTAACCTTACACACCACTTGTCGAAAAATTACTCACTTCTTGCCCCTCCTGCATTGGAGACTGCAGAATCCGGGCCTGAATGACTGCAGCTGCCGGGGCAACCTCTTTGGCATGCATGCCAGCAACTCCTCACCTAATAGCCTTCCTCTGCCTCGCTGCCCTGGCCCGCCGGGGACGGCCACGATCCCTTCAAGCAGTCACATTGCAGCACAGCCCCCATGGAAACCCATTTGGAACTGTGCAAGCTCGTACCAAAGATGATGTTTTTAATACAGATTGTTCTTTTTAAATCTCTTACAAAAGCAGCTGTAATCAATCGTGCTGTGGGGGGGGGGGGGGGGGGGGGCTCTGTAAAAAGCTGCCACTCGGAAAGCCCTAATATTGATTCCTTCCCCTTTCACGGCTTTTAAGAAAACAATCCTGTGCTAAGAACCCATAATCAATTTCTCCAGACTTGGCTAACATGAAACAGTATCTAAATTACAATATATTTTTTCAAATTAAATAAAAACCATAGCAGATATAAGAAACCCATCTGTTATCCTGCCTTTCATTCTAGAGCAAACTTTTTTTTTTTTTTTTGTAAAGGAAAGTCAGTTGAACGAATTTCATAATTATTAAATACTGATTAAACATCAGGAACTAAGAGTCTTTTAGCAGGTGACACTAACTTAAAGATTAAAGGGAAATCTGTCTTCATTTGAGTTCTAGCATTTCCCAATTCTTTATTTGCAAGACAATATATGCTGTTTTCCCTATGCCTATTCTTAGAGAAAACTATCAATTTTAAGCCTGTGTTTATAGACAGTCATGATTCCAAAGCGGTCACATCCTGACTGAACTTCCAAATACCAGAATATTTCAAGTCTTTTCCCAGGAATTATGGTAGATCTATTATTCTGTCAAATCTGCCTTTCCACATTAGGCCTCTTAGAAACTCAAATATTCCAAAAAATGAAAAGTCAATGTTTAAAACTATAATGTGCAGATAGGACAACTTGGCATTTCATTTAAAAATTATATTAAAAATTCTCAACAGCCAATTTCTAGATTAGACATTAAGGAAAAGCACAGTTTAATGTAACGTCCTGTTATCTGTACTTCTGTTTAGAAGAAAAAAAAAAAAAACCCAGACTTTATTAAAACGCCTTACATAAAATGAATACAGAACTGGAATCCAAGCAGACAGCCCGTGACACTGTCAGCGTGGCACTTACCACGTGAATGAAATGAGATCTGGTCAAATCCAAAGAGCTGGCAATAAAGCCAAAAAAACAAGAAAACTTAGCTGCCCTCTGCTTTGCTCCCAAGGAAGTATAATTTTAATTTCAAGGGAGCGAACCATGATTCTGTGGTAAGTATCTGATCTTCATTCAGGTTTCCTGTTCCCAGCATCCAACGACCACAGGGGTTTACTGAAGGGATGGGTATACGCTTTGCAAATTTATTAGTTGAGAAGTTTACCTCCCTCTCCACACCCACCCCAACCCTTCAAATTAGAGAGGGCCCCCGCTTTTTCACCAAACTAAATAAGCAAGAGCTGAGGGTTCTGTAAAACTCCTTAACACTGGCTGATCAAGGGCCTAAACCTTTGTCAAGCCATACCTCCCAGGCCTTCCACACAAGGAGGGTCTCACAGCTTCACTGGCCTGGGCAGCCTTTTTTTTTTTTTTTTAATTTTTTTTTTTTTTTTCAACGTTTATTTATTTTTGGGACAGAGAGAGACAGAGCATGAACGGGGGAGGGGCAGAGAGAGAGGGAGACACAGAATCAGAAACAGGCTCCAGGCTCTGAGCCATCAGCCCAGAGCCCGACGCGGGGCTCGAACTCACGGACCGCGAGATCGTGACCTGGCTGAAGTCGGACGCTTAACTGACTGCGCCACCCAGGCGCCCCCTGGGCAGCCTTTTTATCCCCAGTCTGTTATTTAGAACAACTTTCCTCCAGCAAACAAATCTCTGGCCTTCCTCTCCTCCATTGTAAAACCGTTGCAGCACAAAACACTCAGGCATTAAATAGAAACCAGAATTAGAGTCAGTCTCCTGGTCAGCTAATGCCAATCCCATCCTTTTATTTGGATGCCCTAGATTAGGGCTATCTGATGAAATTTACTATGGTTAATAGAAATGTTCTATACATGCCTCGTCCAAAATGGTAGCCACTAGCCACACATGGCTATCAGGCAGTGGGAACATGGCTAGTGCAACAGAGGCACTGAGTGTTTTATTTTATTTACTTTTAATCAATTTAAATTCAAATAGCCACATGTGGCTAATGGCTACCATATTGGAGAGTGCAGTTCTAGACAGAATTTTTAACGTTTGGAAGCCATCTACTGCTGCCAGGCTAAGCCACTGAGGGACAAGTGCTCTCCTTAAATAATCACTGCACATTGGGAGAAACCAGGGGCCTAACAACATAATTGCCTTTTCCATCACGACTCTCCCTGGGCACTATACACCTGTCAGAAGAATTAAGGATTCTCTCTAACTAGGTCATTTAATGACTATTTATCAAATACCTACTATGCACTGAAATGTGTTACCATTTGTTTAAAAATAGAACATCAAGGCTTGTGAATGGATAAACAAAATATGGTCCAGCCCAACAATGAAATGAGCTCTGAAGCCACTAAAAGACATGGAGGAAACTTCCATGCATATTACTAAGGGAAAGAAGCCAATGTGAAAGGGCTACATACTACAAGATTTCAACTATAGGACATTCCGGAAAAGGCAAAACTATGGAAACAGTAAAATGACCAGGAGTTGCCAGAGAAGGAGGGAGGAAACACAGGGGATTTTTAGGACAGTGAACCTATCCTGTATGAATGTAGATACATGATGCCCTTATGTATTTGTCAAAACCCACAGAACTGTAAGACACAAAGTGTGAACTTTAGCATAAACTGTGGACTATAGCTAACAATAACGTACCAACACCAGCTCCATGATGACTGCATACACAAAGGTACCCAATAATAAGGTAAAAGGGAAGGCTGGAGGAGTCTGTGCACTAAAATTATTCTACAAATTTTAAAGAGCCCTCCCCTGCCCCCTCCCCCTATATAAGAAAGTCTATTAATTATCATGAAGTCCCTATCCCTGGAGAACTCTTGAAGCCTGCCCAAATATTCTGCCCAGAGCTAAGCCTCCTGCTAGAGTGACAACAGGTTTTTGGCAAACCAGCATACAAGAGATGGATCCTAGTTGCTAACAATGTGTGTACCTGGCTGCCTCACCCCCATGGCATCAAACTCAATTAGCTTCACCAAACAAATGAGACATTCCCAGATTTCTAGAAGTTATAAGGCCCATTCACAGTAGTGACAGTGTTATGAATTCATTCCCATTCGTCCATTCTTGCCATCAAGCAAGGAAGCAAACTGCCAAGAACAGGTGGCCAAGTGCAGTCCTCTCCTGGGAGGATGGCTTGTTTGTGTTCATGTATTAAGTAATGAGCTGCACCATTTCCCCCCTGCCCAACTTCGTGGTCAAAATCATTGGGGTATTCTCTGATGCATTAATAAATTGCAGGGGATAAAAACTCCAATGCATTCTGGTTTAAAAGCAAGAACTGAAAGAGACATACTTAGGGCAACTGGGGAAATCTGAATCCAGACTGGCTATTAGAAAATAGCCTAGACTCATCATTAACTTTCCTAGAGAAGATACTGTCCTTAAAGGGGCTGAATGCTGAAGTATTCAGGGGTGAAGTATCCAGATGACTAACATTTGCTATCAACAGCACGACTCAGAAAAATCTCTATATAAAAGAGAGTTTAGCAAATACGGTAAAATACTACCAATTATTGAATGTAGGTGGAAGAGACTGTCCTACTCTTTCAAGTCTTCTGTGTGTTTTAGAATTTTCGTAATGAAAAAGTTGGGGAGGAGAGGGAATGCTAATTGAAAAAACTTCCAGGGGACACTAAGGTTGATCACAAGACAAACAGTTCTTCACTAATGGGACAAGAAAACGTGCTTTTTGTGCCAGACGGAAGAGTGAGCTGAACTTCACTGAAAATTAAACCAGCCTGTTTTTAGGTGGTTTAAACTACCTGGATCCACAAAAGACTGCACGGGAAGGGAGACAGGTGATCAGATGGTCTTCTAGAAGAAAAGGCAGCTATGAACTTGAAAGATAAACTACAGTTCCAAAGGGAGAGGGTTTCCACCTTTGAAGATATACGAGTAAGGGGAGAAAACAAAACCAATCAAGGTAAGGGACTTACCAGAACAGCATGTACAGCTAGACTCTTAGGTGATCCTTCACTGGACAAATAAGCAACTGACACACAGAGATGGGAACAGACCATTTTTACGTGTAAGGATTTAATGGAATTCATTCAAGAAACAGGATTGGAGGTAAAAATTACAGGCTGTGAGTAACTCAGATATTACCACCAGGAAAACAAAATTCTGCCTCTTGAGCATGTGAATAACAGGAAAGTCGCTGAACAGTTGTGTCAGAAGAACAGAATTCAGAACTTCCTTCCTATCTCCATTCTCATCAGCCCCTTATTAATCAAACAAGAAATTGGTGGTAGTGCCAAACACTAAATGATTAATGTATTACATACTTATATATTAAAAGGGCTCCTTGAAAATTCAAGCCATACACTCCTGATTTGTGTACTTTTCTGATTATGTTCTACTTCAGTAGATACTACATAAAGGGAGCAACAAACATAAAGGGAGCAACCAGAGTCTTACAAACAAACATAAAGGGAGCAACCAGAGTCTTACAAACAAACATAAAGGGAGCAACCAGAGTCTTACAGAACCCTTTTCCCTGGTCACAGCATTCTCCGTGACACAGGTTTGCAGGTACGTACATTTACAAGACACAAAGCCAAGGTCACGTGGCTTTTTTTCAGACACGCCTATAATCTGAGCACTAAAGTCAGATACATCAACACTCACCCAGGAAACATATTTAGCAGGCTTTGCATCTTATGGGAGCAAAGCAAATCCCCCAGGTTTGGATTTCGAGTTGTTTAGAACATACATGTAATGCAATAATTTTCCCATGGTTCTTGAGTTTCCCCAAGAAGTAAAGCGTAACATAGAGATGGGAGGTGTTAAATGTCTTTCTCACAGAACAACAGTAAGACCAGACTAGTGCCTCAAAACCTTCCACAGAAAGCTGTCAGATGACTAGAGACAGGTGTGGTTCCTAGCACAACAGGATAGGACCCTACAGCCTGTGTGGACAGTAGGTCAGGCTTTGCTACTTTTCAGCTAACAGAGCTTTTGTACCCGGTAACCACAGATAACCACTCAGCTGGATGTTGCTTGGGGGGAAAGACGATTGCTTTTGCATGAGGTATTTAGGGGCCATTATGGTTTAAATTTTGAATAGCCACATGGCAACTCTGGATAAATCCCTGACGGGACAGTTGCTGCTGATAAGGCAAAGTGTGGTGACAGTGATCTCGTTTCTCTTCACCTCAAGTTCCTGAGTGCACACTCCACATCTCCTGGTGGCTCAGCCACCAACCCAGAGTCTTCCCCTGAAGACCCAGACTGTGTCTACCCTAGCCAACCCTCCAGAGAGGCTACAGACTTGAGACGCGGGGCCCATGAGGCTAAAGATGCTGGCCACTCTGTATCTACTTAAGCCAAGAGTTAACTCATCCACTTACTGAACCCCTACTACGTGCAGGGTGCTGTGCCGGGTGCTGAGACCACAGAGCTAAAGGCGAGTCGGTCTAGCTAGGCAGAAGGGAGGAGGTGCGGAGGGAATGAGGAAGACAGGAGAAACAGGCACAGGAAACACTGGCATTTAAGAGTCCAAGACAGGATGGAGAACCCAGGGGAGTCCCAGGCCTGCACCATGGAGGGGAGACTATGTGTGCTGGAACAGAAATGATAGTGTGAGAAGAGGCTGTAGAAAGGGCTGATCATGGAGGGCCTTTGGGGAGAAACTAGGGGATTTCTATTTATTCTGTAAGGGAAATGAGGGATTTCAAGGAGAAGTTTAAATCTGTGTTTTTGGAAAGATCTGCCTGGTGTATTGTAGACAATGCACTGGAGGGCCTGGATTGCAGTCAGGGTGATGAGTTGATTATGGCAATAATTAGGGAAGAGATCTAAGGCAGACGGACTGCAAAGGAGAGGACGAAGTCAACAGTATTAATGTGGATAAAATCCACAGGGTCTCCAAACTGGCAGACTAAGTGAGAGGACGTAAGTGAGAGGACGTAAGGTTGGGTTTTTTTCTTTTTATGACAACAATAGCTGTTGTCCTCATAGAGTATTTGTGTGTTGATAAGACCCCAAAATACTCTCTATAGCCAGCAAGGCAGGACAATCACATTATCCCCATTTTACAGCTCCCTGAGCCTTGGGGATCACATGGTTTGCCCACCATCACCCACAAAAGTAAGTCTGAGAAGAACACCCAGGTTTCTGATTTGGGCCCCCAAGTAAGGGTAGGTCCTTCACGGACTCACGCATGTAGGAAGAGGCAGGGGTGTGGTCAGACGTTAAGTTGTGTTTGAGACATGAGACATTTGGAGAATGAGCAAGGAGGATGTGCCAGTAGGGGTTACTAAAGTAAGAACTGGAAAGGATACTTGAGAGATGATAGTTTTCTCCTCTTTTGTTGAATGACTGGGTTCATGTAGCCCTTTGGCCATGTGCCGGAAAGTTCGGCAACGTGGTAGCAGCGGGGAGGTGGAAGAGAATCCATGTGGACTGAAACTCTGAAGACAAGTCTCCTTGTGGGTAAAAGGAGAAAATAATCAAGCCACCAGTGCCGGGGTTTCACGGGAAGACCAAGGAGATGCACTCTGTGAAACGGCCAGTGTAAGCTGACAAATAAAAACCCAACACAAATGATTATTTATGTTTGTGTAGACGCATTCGCTCTTTTGGGAAGGTCAGGTGCCGTGTTAAAAAAGCCACTGACTGCTCCCCAAACACAAGCCACCTGCAGGAAGGTCACACAGCTTTGTTAGTCAGTGTCACAGCTAAGCCAGTGGTCACAACGATGCGGCAAACCTTCGCTAGAGCAAAACCAAACAAAAACAAACGAAGCTGATCAGGGCTGAGAAATAAATGAAGAAAGGATTTGTAGGCTTTGTAATTAAGTCTTAACCTCACTCCATCTCCATAAAAACCTCTCGGAATAAGGAGTTCTTCATGAGATTAGGAAGTGTTGAATTAATTAATGACTTCTATTAATTGACCTTTTGATGGTAAACAGGTAACAGTAATCCCACAGAAATGGAACACAATATACGCAGAGCTGAAAAATCCAGAGGGATTTCTGGTTTGTGGCTCAGATATCAATAATTACACAATAAAGGGACAGAACATACCTCTACCAGTTTTAGAAAATCAGCCCACATAGCACCTAGGCTCTCGGGAAATGAGAGGTCTAGTCATCTCAGGGGAGCACAAAGTATCCACTCAACTTTTAAACTCCAAACAGCCTTGGGAAGCCACAGTCATGACCTCTCCTCCTCATGCCACCTGAGATGCCCAGAGCCACTAGGACCGTTTCACTGAGGAGTTCAAATAGGACACAGAACTCCTCCACCAAAGAACAGAGCACAAGGTGATAAATCATCATCACTGGCTGGACTCACTCCCCAGCAGGTGGCCAGAGATGTTTCAAAGCCCAGAAAATGTTTCCATGAAAGATTTTAGGCATTAACCACCTTCCCCTTTAATATGAACAAACATTTTCCACCAGGGGCTCTGGAGTCAAGGACTATTAAGAAAAAGATTCATTCTGCAGCACTTCCAATGGGGTCACCTCTCATTGTCTCAGGCCCCCTGCTCGGGAAAAGGCAGTAATAACACACAATGAGGCTGGCAAGCTGGACCCGGGAAACAGAACACGGCATCAAGACTACCTGAGCCAGCACCGATGGCCTTTAATGCAAGGACAACCCCCAGCTTACCTTCCTAACGACCCTCCCCCTACTGAGAATGCTAACCCTTCCATTTGTCCTGAGCCAAAACCTTTCCAGAAGAAAAAGTCTACCTGTGCAATAATAATAAATGCCGCCGTGACCTGACAGAGACAAGATCCAAACGTGCTAACAACACTATTATCTCTCCCTCTGGGTTCCAAATAACCACCAAGCTGACAAAGAGGGAGGTTTATGAGATAGGAAATGTTCAAGGTACTACAAGATTTTTTTATTATTTTTGACAGTTTTAGTTTGTGGTCAGCTAGGTTCTCTTCTGTTTCAACACAGATTTGTTGCCAGGCATGGTGATCCACAAGCCAATGGGGTGGGGGTAGGGGGTGCTGTCTTCTGAACACCTAGCAATGCAAAAATTATTAGAAAACAATAAAGTGTGTTCTTTGCTAGCAGACCAGGCATATAAAAGATCAAATCTCCAAACTACAAACACAATATCAGGTTTAATCAGATGAAATTGCCATTTTGTAGGTCAAAAACATCAGCAATTCCGTATGATTTAGTTTATACAGAATTTATGGGGTGTTTTTTTTTATTGCTTTGTTCTCAAGTTGAGCTGAAGTAGTATCTGAACACTTCACCATGGCCTGTTAGACTGCATTATCTAGAACTCCCCACTTTCCATCCTTTTCTCACCCTATCTCCCCAAACATACAAACTTGTTCCCACCCCAGGGCCTTTGCAGCATCTCTTCATCTACCTAAAATTTCCCTCAAGCTTCTGTCTGCTCAATTCCTTCTCAGTTCAGAGGACTCATTTCTCTTTTTGAGGATATCCTCAAAAAAGCCTTTCCTGACCATCTTACCCATCCCTCTTTCCCAGCACAGTCTCATAAAAGTAAAACACAAACCACATCTGGAATTTTGAGTTTTCTAGTAGTCCAATTGTAAGTTAAATTCATTTTTTGTTTTTAAGAATTGTGGTAACGCATACATGAATTTTACCATTTTCACGTTCACAATTCAGTAGCATTAAGTACATCCATATTGTTGGGTAACCATAACCACCATCCATCTCTGGGACCTTTTTCATCATCCCACATTGAAACTCTACCCATCAAACCATAACCCCCGGGCACCTGAGAACCACCATTCTGCCACCTGTCTCTAGCAATTTGATGATTCCTCCCATAAGTGAAATCATACAATATTTGTCTCCTTGTGCCTAGCTTACTTCACTTATTTCTTGTAAGTTTTATTTAATCTGATATATAAAAACTTAATTTAACACAATGTAAGAACCGAGAGATTTATAATTTTCTTTTCATACTAAGTCTTTGAATCCCAGTGTACTTTTTACACTTACAAAAGGCTTCAATATGGACTGGCCAAATTTCCAATGTTCAATGGACACGTGTGGCAGGCAAGTGGCTACCATAGTGGATAGCACTACATAACAGGATATGTACCTACCGGGTTACTTTGTCTTTTTCACTTATCTTTCTCTATATGAAAAAAAAATTTTTTTTATATGTCTGTTTTCCTATGTCCCCTTAGCAGAATAGAAGTTCCTCAAGGGCAAGACCAGTGTCTGTGTGTATGTGTATGTTTTCCTTCTAAACCAAGCATAGATTAAATAGAATATAATCACATATATATTTCTAGACAAAGATCTTTGGAGCAGATTCTTCTGGAAATGGAAAGATCGGTCTCCAAAATATCACTGAGATCCTGTACTATCTGTGATAGAAACATCACCAGCGACTACTTAGTAATCATTCCCTTTAACAAGACGACTCAGTGGCAGCATGAGAGAAAGTGGGGAAGAGCCTGGAACCAGACTTGCCGGGCCCTGCCACCTCACCTACCAGCTGTGGGGCGTCTCTGAACCTCAGGTTCCTCGTCTACAAAAGGGAAATGATAGTAACCGTGCCCACCTCAGAGACCTGCCATGAGCATTCGGTCTGTTAATATTTGTAAAGTCCTTGGAACAGTGTCTGATGCATAGTAAGTGCTCTGTCTGTTAGGTCAATAAATCACACTAATATGCCTTGCCGTTGCCATTTTAGGAGTGACTTCACTGCTCCAGACATCTCTCTTCTTCGAACAGTTCATCTACACAGCAATACCATGATTACTTTACCACAGGGGGCATGGGCTCACACGCTCTCCTGCTTACAGCAGTAACAGCCCCAACGCCTCCAGAAGCTGGTCTAAATTCCCCTTCAGGGCAAGCTAGAGACAGACAGGAAGCCAGAAAGAGCCAGATTCCAGATCCAAATGGTAAGGGTTGAGCCAGGCCCTGCACTTACAAGCTGAGTGACCTTGAGAACACATTCAACTTTCTGTGCCTCAGGTTCTTCATCCATAAAATGGAATGACAACACTTATTTTCCAGTTTGTTAAAAAATTAAATGAGTTAATACCTGCCAAGCACTTTTTACAGTGCCTGGCACATAGTACACTATCAATAAATATCTATTATTACAGGGCCCTCCCTGTAATAACAACTAAACTTCACCCTTAAGAGCTTCATTTCATTTAGCCAATATTTTAAGCACCTATTAAGTGCTGGGCGCTGTGTCAACACGGTTCTTCCACTCATGGGAACTTACAGTCAGGTAGGAGCCAGTTATAATCGAGGGGGTAGATGACATGCCAAGGGTGACCCACTGTATGCTCTGACCCACAACAGGAGAACCTACCCCAGTCTTGGGGCAGAGGTCAGGGAAAGGGCTTCATGGAGGAAAGACTATCTAGGCTGAGACTACAAGAAGGGGGAATGGGCATGAAAGAACATTCTACCACTCTTACCCAAGCACCAGCCACATGAAACTTCTCACCCTTTCGTGCTTGCATAATGACTTTTCCCATTTCTCTTTATGCCTCTTACTTGTATTACACTGTGACTTATATCTGCCTACCCCAAAGAGATGAATGCTTCCCCACGCCACCTGTTTCTCTGCTGAGCACAGAAAATGTTCAATAATTGTCTACTGAATGAATTTGCTTTTCTCCTCCTTTCCCTTGTGACTAAAGACCCACATTTTCAAAATGGTGACTTGAGCTATGGTGCTAGACCAGGGCTGTACGAACCAGCTCCTGGCTCCCGCAGACCCAGGCTCAACTCATAGCATCTGATCAGTTCACATTCTACAAACTTGCAGATGCAAGAAAAGAGGGCTCCAATTCAGTCCCTGTGGAATTCATTTCCCATCTATGAACCGGGAACCGCAAGCACCAGTCCCACCTCCAGGTTTTCCCTTACGCAAGTCATTGAACTTTCTGACCCACGTGTATTACCCACCCCTCTGGCCACCTTACCTGCCTAGCTAACACAGGCGGAGCTTCAGGGCTCTAACGCCAAGTACTAATCCAACCGTTTCAGCAACTGGACAATTGTTTAGGATCTCCAAGAGGTTCTGGTTATGTTTTAAAGGCCCACTATGAAAAATAAATTCATTCGAGCTGCTCCGCCTTTTGTTTAAAAACCAACTCTTTGGGCTGGCCAACAAGTTTATTCATTACAGTTAACATTTCATTTTCCACCCCCACAAGATGTATTCTTTCACCACAAGATGTGCCAGGAGTAATTAAGAACTTCTGAGGAAGAGAGGAAAAACCCACATGCTTCGCTGCAGACAGAGGGTTTACCTGGCTCCTATCTCGATAACTCTGTAAGACAAAGCAAAGAAAACAGAGGCAACCCTAAGTTTAGAATAAGCTCCACTGGCATGTTAGATAAGAGTCAGTAATTATGCCTCTATAAGGAAGCAGTGGGAAAAACATGGACTTTCCAACGTGCAGCAGACTTAGGTTCGAACAACTACACCACCTTATAGGAGTTCCTTCTTCTAAAAAGCGAAGATTAGACCACCCATCCAGGAAATAACGGTGCCTAGCACACAGTAGGTGTTCAATAGATGTTATTCCCACTCCACTTCTCAGAATACAGTTGGGTAATGAGGCTTTTTGGTAAAAATAAGTTATCTATGACAACTAAATTATTCTTGTGAATACTCTTAAAGATGACAGAACATGCCAAAACTTAAGACTTTCATAAGACTCCATTTTCTCTTCAAAGTGCAATTGAGAAATAAGAATTCTTCCCGATCTTCTGGCTACCAGAATTCTGGGAAGTCAGACTTTGATGACATTCGATACAACATGTTATAGTCATGAGATCTTACTGAAACATTTTCAGTTGTGTAAACTTTAGAAAATAAAGACACACTTAAACACACACACACACACACACACACACACACACACACACACTCAGCCCTCCCAAAATATAAATGCTCACAGTGGGATTAAAGTATAAAAATTATGAACATGCTTCTCATATGGCAAGGTCAGAATGACTTAAGAAAAAAAAATAGAGACCACCAGTCTCAGGGAAACTAAGCACAACCAGCTAAAACACTTTTTGGTATTGTATATATACTTGTTAGTTGTATCTCACATAAAAGTAGTGAGTACAATAGTTATTATAGAACTTCTTTAGACAGGTAAAACATGCCCAATTAGAACCTGTTACGGGGGCACCTGGGTGGCTCAGCCAGTTGAGAGCGTCTGACTCCTGATTTTGGCTTAGGTCATGATCCCAGGGTCATGGGATCTAGCCCCACGCTCAAAGTAGAGCCTGCTTGAGATTCTCTCTCTCCCTCCCTCCCCTGCTGGCTCTCTCTCAACAGAAAAAAAAAAAAAAACGAAAGAATCTGTTAGTATTCACATTTCATTATTTTCCCAGAAATATTGTGAATAGAATTCTTGAAAACACTTTCACACGAATCCTTACCATTCTAACAAATTAGCTGCAGCCTTTGCTTCTGGAGCTACAATACCATTAACGGTTTCCTAACTCTACAGCATTAGGACAAATTAAACTCCCTTAAATAGTCAGGAAATATTTAAAGGCCATGAGAGAGTTTAAGTGTTTAAGTTCATTTACCAAAGTCAACTCCAATGTTCTTACACGAAATGTGTTTTTAAAGTAAAATTCCATATATTTTTAAGAGAAGAATCTAAGAAACCCACAATAAAAATTAGTCAATATAACAGTCAAAATAATATAACCATGATAATCATGATAAAACACCAGACATCTCCTTTTGCTGCTTTATGTCTGTGACACACGTTTATGTCATCCGGGGAAAGTGGGTGCTCACTGCACCCAGGTAAGGTAGACCAGGTAGTCAACATCATCAATGTCAAAAAGGATGGGAGTCGAGGGTCCTACTCAAGATGACACAGCTACTAAGTGGCATAAGGGGCAGAAAAGAAGACTGGGGCTCAGTTCTTGTGGTTGGGATGCCCACTGCATTTTTCACTAACATGACTCTTTTGTGGGGTAGCAACTCAGGCATTTCAACCAGTTGCAGAATTTCAACTCCAAAACGTCCAACTCATCAATTCCTCAATTATCCATCCCTAGGCCCCTCCTTCCCACCTGCAGGGGAAACACCATTACATTTCAAATGTCTACAATTTCTTCATAGCAGTTGGCTGCGTGGCCTTTCCAATCAGTTATTTCTAGCCCTTGTTGAAGAAAATGCAGTATTTCCCAATCTATGTGTGATGTAGGTATTACTGGGGTCAGGGAAAATTGAGACACAGCCACGAGGCACCACTCAACACTGTAGTCACAGAAGAGGCTGCTGCCGGGGTCACAGATGTTCAATTCTCTACCCTCGCCACCCTATTTCCCACTTTGTCTCTATCCTCATAGACAAGACCACATATGCATACACTTGTTGAGATTTATATATGTTATATTTTTACATATGTATATCTATCCAAAACTTACTAAGACTTAACATAAATTCACTTCTTCAGCACAGAAAAACAATGAAGATTCGATAATCCCACAAGACCCCAAGATCTCCTCTAAATCAAAACCTAAGTCAGATTCAAGGTGGTTTTGGGAGTCGGTATGATTTATCAGGACCTCACTGCTTTCACCTATAAAACAAGAGATTGGATTGGAACATCTCTAATAAAACTTTCATCTCTAGAAAAAAATGAAAACATTTTTTAAAAATTGAAAATTCACAAATGGCAAATATCGACTCACTTAACCAGACCAGTATTAAATGGGCATCTCCTTTCTAAAACAAACTTCAGAAAAGAGGGCTTAGTGTATTCATGCATAATATTCATATAATTTGCTCATATAGTATCTGTTCATAATGAACTATAACTAAAATACCTGATACATCTCATACCTTTAATGCACATGCTTAATGCATTACAATTTTCCTAAAAATTCCTTTCCTCAATGCGTGACTTTAAAAGAATAAATAAATAGGGGCGCCTGGGTGGCGCAGTCGGTTAAGCGTCCGACTTCAGCCAGGTCACGATCTCGCGGTCCGTGAGTTCGAGCCCCGCGTCGGGCTCTGGGCTGATGGCTCAGAGCCTGGAGCCTGTTTCTGATTCTGTGTCTCCCTCTCTCTCTGCCCCTCCCCCGTTCATGCTCTGTCTCTCTCTGTCCCAAAAATAAATAAACGTTGAAAAAAAAAATTTTTTTAAAATAAAAAAAAAGAATAAATAAATATGCCTGGGCAGAAAAGGATATCTTATTGTTGACTTATCAAAGTGTACGATGCAGAGTGAAGAAGGTACACAGAATGAATTCAGATATGGCAACAGACAAGTAAGTCAGTGTTCCAAAGGACCACAAAATTCAACTCCAAAAACGGGGGGTGAGGTACTCTTCCCAAAGTGCTGGAAGGGCTAATTTCATCACTTAACTGCCAGCAATAGTAAAACTTGTAAGATGAACCACAGGGGGAAAAAAATGACGAATCTCAAGGTATTCCCTTGGGAAGTTTTATTTCACTTAGATATCAAAAGTCCAGATATATAAGGGAAATACCTTAGGTACGTTCACCAATCAGAAGGCACTCTTCCAGCTTTCACTTCAGAATCCTTCACGAAAGAAGCCCTGTTAAATTACAGGTCCTTTCCCTCTCTCTCTGAGGCCAGGCCATAGGCAACCAACACATGCAGTTCTGTGTGCAAGGGGCTGTAGTTGAGGCCAGGAGAATGCAACCCGAATGAGCACAGAAGTGAAAGCTCTTCTATGAGGTACTGATTACCTTCTAAGGAGTCCCAAATGCCCTACTCAAATCACATTCATGCTTGAACATGCCCTTGCAAAGTTAAAAACACAAAAGTGCCTCTAATAGCCCATAGGCCTAGGCAGGAGCCACGGACCTATGGCCACAGTGCCCTCCCGGCCCTCCTCTCCTAGCCCCACAGGGGGGTACAGGTGGCTTACATTTCCATTTTGAATGAGACAGGGAAATGATGCCTACATTTAACAATAAAACTACAATGTAAGCCTTCTCACCAGGACAACTGGGGACACCTGAGTCTTTAAAAAAAAGGTCATAATTACCAAGTCATCAAGCTACAACATGCTACAAGACTATGCCTAGGCTGGTCACAGAAGGAACCACCAAGACGCTGGCACAGGTTGGCTAAACCGCTTTTGAAACACAGGCCTGTAGTTTCGTAATTGGCAGTTGACTGGCTGTACGGCCCATTGGTCTGTAATGACAGAGTGTGGTCATCGGTGGCTCATGGATAAATATGGCAAGTATCCTCATCCAATATGTAGAGAGGAAACACAAGTATAACCCTTAATTTAACAATGCTTTTACAGGCAAAGGGCCTGTCAGCTGGCACAGATTAAGAGCTTAAAGTATATATATTTTTTTGAGCTCAAAAACATAATTTTAGCACTTTTGTACATAAACTCCAATTCACAGATCTGAATAACTAATGGCCTCCTTAGGAATTAAATTTATCCCCTAGCCTAAATGTATTAAGTATGAACTATAGTACTTCTACATCCAGCTTTTCAAAACTGCTTAGAACAGCGGTTCTCAAGATGCAAGGTAGGGTTACTGGACCACCAACATCAGCATCATACAGACACCTATTAGGACTTAATTCTCAGACCCCACCCTAGACCTGCTGAATCAAAATCTGGGGATGGGGCCCAGCCATCTATGTGGTCATAAGCCTTCCATGTGGGCCCAATGCACACTAAAGTTTGAGGACCACTAGCTTAGAAGTCTGAGAACAAAGATATAAGAGTGAAAACACAGAAGATATTTACAGGAAATGGAAGGACTAAGAGAACACGAAGAGAACTTGGCTTAGTTAGGAAGCCAAGAGCATGAGGGTAGAGGGCGGGGGGCACTAGAAAAGATGAAGGTTACTGAAAGCCAGGAGACTGAGTGCCAGCCTGGGAAGCCCAAACTTTAACTGGAAATTTTGAGCTCTTGAAAATTTGGGGAGCAAGAAAGAGACCCTAGAAGGTTGGGTTTGGCAGGCCAGATGGAAGACTGTCAAGAAGGCTAATCTAGAGCAAGGCAACAGAATATGGCCAAGGGAGAGATTTATAAAATGTCAGCAGTGGAAACTCCAATACGACTTGGCAACAGAGACCTCTTGCTGATACCATTTACAGACACAGCAACAGAAATTAAGTTTGGGAGAAGACGGGCAGATTTTTGCATTTGGTATTTGAGGTACCCACAGGGTGTCCAAGGGAAAATGTCCATCAGGTGGCTGGAATGGTGCGAGAGAAAAGAACACAGAGCCAGAAAAACAAATTGGGGGGACAGGTGTGAAAACGATGGTCTGAAGCCACAAAGTCAAGTGTTATTACCAGGGAGAAATATAAAGAAAGAAAGGAATGGAACTCTACTGTGAACATGTCCTCTCTCCCAGTCACCAACACATCACTAAATTAACCTTGGCCTCCACAGGAGAACTATCCAAGTCCCCCACTGGGAAAGAGGGAATTTAGGTTAGCCTACAGCTAAGGAAAGAGAAATGGGGTAATTTAAGCACAAAAGCTCTGCTTGAAAACATCCCCAATTTTATTGTAGGTTTCACTAGAAGGAAGAATTGAAGGTGAGGATTACCAATTATATTTGTTTCAATGGAATCCCTGGTTCCAGTGGTTACACAAAATTTTGCTCTAATTATCTTATCAGTTAGAATGAGTATGTTAGGGCCGAGGAGCCTGCAGAAGAGGAGGAGGTGAGGACTGGACTCACCGTTATTCCAGTAATGCAGACCCTCTCCCTTTCACTCTGAAAACAAGGACTCCTTTTCTCAAACTTGCAGAGCTACTGACACCCAGAGGGAGTGCCCTCCATGCCAGCCCCCTACCATCCAGGCTCCCCAGGCAGACCATCACCTTCAGGAACCCTGCCAAGGGCAAGCAAGGCAGCAGCCCCATTGGAGATGCCACCTCTGTCCGGTTGGTAATCTTTACATCACGAAAAGGCTGCGGCCCAGGCATGAACCCACATAAACACAGTCAACCAATCTTTGAGAAAGGACTAAAGGCAATATAATGGAGAAAAAAGTAGTCTTTTTGACAAATGGTGCTGGAACAGCTGGACACCCACTTGCAAAAAACAAAAACAAAAACAAAAACAAAACAAAAACCCCCAAAACAAAACAAAACACCAACAAAACAAGTCCAGATAGACTTTACACCCTTTATAAAATTAACTCAAAAGGGATCAAAGACCTAGGGGCACCTGAGTGGCTCAGTCAGTTAAATGCCTGACTCTGGATTTCAGTTCAGGTTATGATCTCAGAGTTCGTGAGTTCAAGCCCCCCAAGTCCGGCTCTTAGCTGACAGTGTGGAGCCTGCTTGGGATTCTCTGTCTCCCTCTCTCTGTCCCTTCCCTGCTCGCACCCTATCTCTCACTCTCAAAAATAAACAAACGTTAAAAAAAAATGGATCGGGGTGCCTACGTGCCTCAGTCGGTTAAGCTTCCAACTCTTGATTTTGGTTCAGGTCATGATCTCAAAGTCATGAGATCAAGTTCCACATCAGGCTCTGTGCTCGTTCTCTCTTTCTCTCAATGAATAAGTAAACTTTTCTTTTTTTTTTTTTTTAATGGATCACAGACCTAAATGTAAAACACAAAACTATAAAACTCCTAGAAAATAACATTGGACAATATCTAAATGACCTTGGGTATGACAATGACATCTTATTTTTAATGTTACTTAAGCATAGTAGACACACAATTTATATCAGTTTTAGGTGTACAACATAGTGATTTGACACATCTATAATGTTATGCCATGCTCACCTCACTGTCTGTCACCATGCAATGCCATTACAATATCACGGACGGTAGTCCCTATGCTGTGCTTTATTCCTGTGACTCAGTCATCCCACAACTGAAAGCTTCAGCCTCTCCCCTTCACCCATTTTGCCCAACCCTTCATTCCCCTTCCTTCTGACAACCATCAGTTTGTTCTCTGTACTTATAGGTCTGATTCTGTTTTTTGTTTATTCATTTGTTTTGTTTTTTTTAGATTCCACAAGTGAACTCATATGGTCTAGGACGATGACTTTTTAGATACAACACTAAAAGCAAGATCCACTGCTTAGGAATAACTGATAAGATAGACTTCATTAAAATTAAAAACTTCTGCTCTGCAAAAGACACTGCCAGGAAAATAAGAAAACAAACCACACATACTGAAAGAAAATATTTGCAGAAGACAGATCTGATAAAGGACTGTTCTCTGAAGGCTGTGCAGCATGTGGGATCTTCCTTCTTATTTGACAGGGGCCACCTGGCCACTCTTCGTTTGGCTTTCATCCCACCTTTTCTCCCTGTCCCAAACCTCTGAGATCTGTTCTTAGTTTGATCCTTTTACCACGGGTGCCCAAACAACTTCCCATAACAGTGCATTTCAAATTAAGAAAAGTAAGCAGGAAACCAGAACTGGTAAGGAAGAAATCTGCTTTGTAGACACGGTAAGAACTTCTCTATTAAATCTATTGAGAAGGGGCGCCTGGGTGGCTCAGTCAGTTGAGCATCTGACTTTGGCTCAGGTCATGATCTCACATTTGGTCAGTTTGAGCCCCACATCAGGCTCTGTGCTGACAGCTCAGAGCATGAAGCCTGCTTCAGATTCAAGGTCTCCCCCTCTCTCTGCCCTTCCTCCGCTTGTGCTCGGTCTCTCTGCGCCTCTCAAAAATGAATAAATGTTAAAAAAAAAAAAAACTTAAAAAAAGAATCCATTGAGGGATGCTGCACCATCAGGCCATTTAACAGGTATGAGATAAACAGCAGTGTTATCGAGTGGCCTGTGAGTAACAGCTATCTGGAGAATCAACTCAATCAAGGCCATCCCACTCACCTTGTAAGTGAGGCTGTTGTGAATTCCCACTTCCCACTGGTCCTTTCGGAATGCGATGCTAGTTTATACAAGGGTTCTAAAATGTGCAGGCTGGAGGGGCATTACTTGCAATATGAAAGATACTCTGGTTGCTTGTTCTTCCTCTTGCCAGCTCTTCCAGAGATTACTTCTCAATGTGAGATGTAGGTGCATTTCTGTGCCTAGATCAGTATCCACCTTGCTTGGCCAAACACATGTACACTTTTACACGGATGTTATGAACTGGACAGTAAACAAACACACTTCTGGCTGATGGCTGTGTTTTCCTGTCAGTGTGCCGGACTGCTCGCTCCAGCTCTGAAGCATCATTTTATCTCTCTTTTAAAAGACCAAGGGCCCTGGGGCGCCTGGGTGGCGCAGTTGGTTGAGCGTCCGACTTCAGCCAGGTCACGATCTCGCGGTCCGTGAGTTCGAGCCCCGAGTCGGGCTCTGGGCTGATGGCTCAGAGCCTGGAGCCTGTTTCCGATTCTGTGTCTCCCTCTCTCTCTGCCCCTCCCCCGTTCATGCTCTGTCTCTCTGTGTCCCAAAAATAAATAAACGTTGAAAAAAAAATTTAAAAAAAATAAAATAATAAAATAAAAGACCAAGGGCCCTTAACCTGGTAGGTAGAGAGTGTAGGGATGGTTTTAAGGGATCCACGAACCTCCTGATTTTTTAAAAATAAAATCAAGTGTGCGTGCATAGCTTTCATCAGATTCTCCAAGGGGCTTGTGATCCAAAAATAGTTTAAGTACTACCATCCTGGGTTATACCTGGAAACACAAATACGTCTTCCATCCTGAAAGTCAAACCCTGAAGTCACAGGAACAACAAAAAATCTCCCCCGTCACATCCAAACATTTGTTATGCATTCTATTATGTCCCACCAACTATTTTAAAGGATTAATATTTGATACCCTTTAATAATTCAGTGGAACAATTAACTGTGGAGCAATTAACTCCTGTAGCACTTCACAAAACACACCTACATAAATATCCTTTAGTCTTCACCAGTTGGGAAGTAGATATTATCCACATTTTAAAGAGATGCAAGAAGACTTCACAAAGTTAAGAAATTTTCTCAAGGTCACAGTACTAGTAAACTGGGGTTTGAACCTAGGTTGCCTGATGCCAAAGTCCGTGGTAACATTTGGTATACTGGTTAAAAAAAAAAAAAAAATCAAGTGGACTACAGAAACAGAAATTTTATTAGTGGTTGCCCAGAGCTAGAGGGGTGGGGGGAAAGGAGGTGAAAACTGCAGGGTGGGGTGTGGGGGGGCAGCGACTGCTAATGGATACAGGGATTTGGGAGGGGTGGGGAGGGGAACTTTGATGGAAAAATTCTAGAATTAGATTGTGGTGATGGCTGCATAGCTCTGAATATATTAAAAACCACTGAGTTGTATACTTTTTGAATGGCGAGATTATATGGTATGTGAATTATATCTCAAAGAGGCTGTTAAACTAACTGAAAATTGAGGGGGGGGGAATGAATGATACTTTGTCATCTTTAAGATCAAAACTAATACCAACTCAAAAACTCGCATTTGGTCCTATGTGAAGCTATAAAGGCTTCATATAAGTCCAGGTGCTTTGTTTCCCCAAGTATTTGATTCATTTCACATTGGAAAGTTTGGTAATAACTGGAAGAGGAAAGTTGGCTTAGTAATCCTGGACTAGAGCCAACGTGGTGAGAATTCAGCTGAAGAACTCTCGAGTTTCATCAGTCTCCCTTCCTATAGAACAGGGATGATTGCACTGCTTATTTGCACTCTAACTTAGAGAAGTATGAACCATGGTTTCATTCTCCACTTCTCTCTTCAGAGACCTTCAATAGCCTCTTATTACTTATCTTATTAAATCCCAAACCCCCTCCCTGGCCCCATACTCCACCTCATTTCCCACCTTCTACCAACAACTCCACAAGGTGGTCACCCACACTCACTGTCCACACTCAACTGCATCTCCAAGTGAACAGAGATTCTCCAGCAGTCCCTTCCTTTCTCCCGTCTAGCTGTCAAAATCCTAGATCCCTTAAGCCCCACCTCAGATTTCCCCTCCTCCTTGGCCATTCAGCCTTGACTCCCCTCTCCTGTCATCATATCCCATCTGGTCCCCACTGGCTCTTGTGTCAAATGATGCAACCTTGTTTCCACTGTTATTCCTTGGGGAGACCCCACATAGCAGCAGTTACCCCCAGACTGAGCATGAAGTAGATAACTTTAGCCATTAGACTACCATGAGGAGATTTAACTCCACAGTTCCAACAAGTCATGGAGAAACAGCCTAAAAAATAAACCAGTTCCTCCACTAGCAATTCATAAAATACTCTGGACGTTGCCTTTATATGGGACTTTGAAGATAATGAACGCACTGATTTCAGAGTTTTCCACTGAAGTGCTTGACTAATTTATATCACTTAGTTATTCACACAGTAAGAAGTTTCATTAGATTTGTGGAAATGCTTCAAAATGGGTATTTGGTTTACATGGACTTATCCCATTGAAAAATTACATTCAGTCATTCAGTCACTAAATATTTCAGAGCACCCACTAAGTGTCAGGAATGTTCATCAACAAACCCTAAGCCCATCTCAGGAGATAAAATCCAGAAATTCTTTGTCATGTTTACTTTGAAAAGAACTCTTCCACACACGTCAAGGGTGTAGGTGAAGACCACGGCCAACACAAGCATTCACAGAGGAAACAATACCTACCCACTGAAGGCCCCTCAGTTGTCTGCCACAAGACCATCAGCCATCTCTTTAGCCTAAGCATTGTTCCTACTTACCCAACTCGTGAGCTGGAATTGCAGATTCCCTTCTCCCTTCCCAAGAACCAGGGCCAATCTAGTTATTTTCCTCTCAACCCCATCTCCACCCACCAGAAAAGCAGCATGTCTGAACCCTAGCAAACCATTTCTAAATGACACACAGCTCTACCCTACACTTACAATCTCTTCAACCGCCAAAAACAGAATGGTCCCTTCTCTCAGACGGGTTTCATGCAATTAGAACTGCTCTAACTACTCATGCATACCAATTACGGGCTTTATTTACAAAGTACACTGAGTGTAGAAAAAGTTTAGACATGCCCTGACATCTATCCTCAGGATCAGTTTAATGTACTTGTATTCTTCCTGTACTTATGTATCTTCTTTAAAAAAAAAAAAAATCCAGCCTGGCATTTCAGGACCTTCCTACTACACAACACAGGTATCACGTTCTTGGGTTTGGGGCAAGTATCAAACAGATAAAAATACCATGCAGCAAGAAACAGCACCGTTCTTCTATAAAGACACCAACTGACCCAGACACATGGCAAAACCGATACTAAAATAATCCTAAAATTGCTTAAAAGTGTGTGTGCACGGGGGGTGGGGGGGATTGCATAACCAAACAGGAAGGAGCATTTTTCTTTTAAACATAATAAAATGTCTTACCACAGCTGGTTTATATATAGTTAACTTCTCAAATCAGCCCCAAAGAAGAGAACGTAATGGCGAGAAATCGGAAATAACATTACAAAAATAACCCACATCATAAGCTTTCTAGTTCAAGTTGGATGTCCACACACGTCACCTAATCACATTTGAATATATGTGTATGATAGTCTGAGAATTCACTCCAAACAAACTATATTTTAACAAGCAAGCCCAGGAGGAAGTTGAGAGGTCTAGCTTTTACTAGGTTTGACAATTTATTATAGCTCAACCTGGAAATATACTATTCTTAGACCAAGAGAAAATTTATACTATCTCAAACCTTTCTTTGCAGCAAAGAAGTATGTGGATTTGTACGGATGCCTCAACTTGTAGGGTCAATAAAGGGAGTTTGAAAGATGAACAAAGGAAGGTGACTGGTGCAGAAAATGATATTAAATCTGAAGAGTAAGTTTTGTCCAGAGTAACTGAGAAGTGGCCTCATTCTTGAAAATTTCTAAGACCGGAAAGCATTATTCACCAAAGAGAACAACATTAAATCTAGCCTACTTTATTAAACTCCACCAGTGACACACATTCACGTTTCAATGTTTATGCAGCTGCCCTAAATAAATACTAATATTTGTTATCTGTGTGCTTTTACCTGGGGGCTTCCAGTAACTAATTAAATCATCCTCGTTGCTCTGTAAACATGAAGCAATGCTAAGATGGAGAACCAAGAGCCACAGCACATCACGCCCTGTGCCCCACTCAATAAATATCGGTTAAGTGATTGGTATTAGGACTAAGCAAAATAAAGGAGTTCTACTTTGATCAAATCTGAGTGTTCTACCAGTTCCTCTTAATGGACATTAACGGAAGCTCACAGGCTCCCCATTATTCTGATGGCTTAAGAAAGGAGACAAAGTCTCTATCATTCATTCATCGGTCCATTCATCCAGACACGTGAGCGCTCTTATGTGCCAAGTACCGTGCCAGGGTTGAGAACAGAATAGGAGTGCACTGTAGATTTTTAAAACTAGAGTTTTGTTTTCCCCATGCTTCTGCATCCCTACAAATAGGATGTCGGTATCCTGGCTCAGGCGTCCAGTGAAGAGTGTGATGAGGCTGGTCCCTGCCACAAGTTCTCCTTCTTGCATTCCACTCCGACCCAGTGACATCCAAATGCACCAGTGAAATCTCCTCAAGCCTTTGCTTGTATGCTCCATCCTGAGTCTAATGAAGGCGCTTGCCCAAGGGCCTCATTCTCTCCAGCTCCCCACCTGCTTGGCTGAGCTTGCTTCCTGGGCACTCACATGGCCCTCTGCGTGGCACGTCTTGCCACCCCTTTCTAGGACCTGTGAGTGTAACAACTCCTTTAATTGCATCTGTGTCTCCGAGTAGAATTTCTGTAGTCATGTTGGAATGAATTCCATTTACAACACAGGGTGCAAAACTGGACAAAGTCCCCATGCTTCTCAAGCTTGCTCTAATCAGGGAGGCAACCAAATGCCAGAAAAATAGCCCATAGAGGTAACTGCTTTCATGGAGAGAGGAGCGGAGTTAAGACCATGCAGAGTGGGGGTGGGGGCTGGAGGGTTGGTCAAAAAAACATTTGCAGAGGCCTGAAGGACAACCAGCCTTCAGTGGGGGAGGAAGGAAAGGGAGAAGGACGCACAAGGAGAAGAGAGCTACAGGTAGACAGAGCCACTTATGCAAACCACCCTTTGCCCCCTTCCCCCGCCCCACTGGAGGAAGTGGAATCTGCAGGAGAAGCTCAGGAAAGCTGTCAGGCTGCCGCTGGCTACTGAATGGTGCGAGGGCAGGGTACACATGGGGTGGGGAGACAGGGACCAGTAGTGCCTTGAGGATATGTCTTTATCTTAGCATTAAAAAGAGGAAAATCAAAACCACAGAGCTTTGCAGGGCACATTAGAAAGTGGACTGGATCCCAAATCAACCCAAGGCCCAAGTTTCAGTTCAAAAACAGGCTGGTGGCATTCAACCTGGCCTCTGTCCCACTCAGAGTTCGTGAAAACACAAACACCCATATCCGAGCACCCCTGTGAGGAATGAACTAGGTAAAAGTATGTGAAACTGCTTTGTAAAGTATCTGGAAAATTAACAGCATTGTAAGATTAAAGATTATTTTTAATTAAGGGCTGGAACATAAACCACGATCTGCACAAAGTCTACTTTTTTCCTTTTAATTAGGAAACATGTGCCCAAAGATGATATCATTTTAAGAGTAATGCTCTCATATTTGTGTTTCAATGAAGGGAATGATATTCACAGAACTCAAGACTTTAATAAAGTTTGGATTTTAATCTGCATGATGACCCTTTACAAATGGAGGGCAGGCTGCTCAGATACTCCTATATATTATATTTCAATACACCAGAATCTTGTATCTTAAATAATCACCACGTAAAGCTCCTTAGGAAAAATATCCTGGGTAAAAATCCAGAATTGTGGGTAATCAATCAATTACCTCATTATATAGAGAGCTTGGAGCCAAACCAGACAGATTACGAATCTTTATATAAAATTAAACGCAAATAAGTTGAAAATACAAGTAGCTCTCATGGTCTGAAGGCAATATTCTAAAGTAGAGCAATAAAGCATAAAGAGAAGAATAGATTTGTGACTCTTTATGATGGACAAACGGCTGTATTATCTACTCTGTTATTGGTGTGTGCAGTTCTTGCTTTCAAAAAAATACCAAGGGAAAAAAAAAGAGGAAGGTGCTTTAAAACTGATGTTGGTATAAGTGTAGCTTATCTCTACAACTTCCTACTACCCTTATCTCTTCTGAAAAGGAAGTTACTAAAGCAATCAAACTTGGCAAGAGTAATGACTCAAAACACAAACAAAAAACAAAAACAAAAGCAAGAACTAGGCCACTTATATATTAAAACATATACCTTCCAGTCATTTATAGTTACAACTGCTGGAGGTCTCTTCAATTTTAAAATTTTTTTAAATTTTAAATTTTAAATTTTACAAATTTTAAAATTTTAAAAATCAAAATAACCAAACCGTATACAATTTTATAAAAATTCATTCTCCTATATAACCTATATGGATACATATACTTACAGATTACTTATATCAAAATCAAATGCCTGTGATATTTTCTGAAATTCATCCTGGTTTATAGGGCTTGAGTCTATTTTCAAAGGATGCCTCACAAAACACATTTTTCTCCCAAATATTCATCAAATGAAACTTATTTTATGTTTTTTGGCAAATTCCCCCCTCAGTGTAAAAGCATTTTATAAAATCAGGCTGTCAGATGTCTGCATCGTTTTAAAATCTGAAACTTGTAGTTTATACAACCCCCCCAAGATGAGAACTGGTTTCTCTTCATCAGTCTGATTATAAAAATAGCTAATCAAGAATTCCTGAAATACCTACAATTCCTTTTCATTCAATACCAGAAAACTCTTATAAGCTTAATGACTAGAGAAGCATTACTCCGTAACAAAGGCAAGATGCTTCAAGACTCCACAGGAATTTCATCATTCCAATTCTCTGAACACGGCAGGGAGGGGATACCGTGCTCTATGAAAAGTTAACCAAATATACTAAACACCTGTAAAGTGTCTCTTCTAAAGAACAACAAAACCAAGAAAAAAAAAATGGAGAGGGTTCAAAAACAGTAGAACATTATTTTTAATCCCATTAGAATTCAGTGACAAAAACCTAAAACCTCTTTTGTCCTTTTCAGTCTTGAATGAAGAGGAAGACAGTCTGTAAGTGGAACTACTAGAAAAGTCTGTTCAAGAAAAACTTACGACTTGACAATGATACTGAATCAGAATAAACAGACATGGCGCACACCAAACGGATTGAATGAATCAATCAATTTTTTAAAAAGGCAAAGCACAAACTGATTTTATGTCAAAAGACTGGCTTGATAGGATTCCTTCCTTGGAGACGTTGGATAGAATTCAAACAAATGTACAGTAACAACAAAGCACCATTTACTTCTCTCTCAATTTCAAAACCCACACTTGCCAAGATCAATAATGTGGAATATAATTCAAGAACTTTAATATATCAAAACAAAAGAGGGAAAGAAGTTTCTCGGGGCTTCTGGATAGAATATAATCCCAAAACGGAGCTCAGAGTAAAAACAAGCCAGAGTTACATATTAGATACTAGAATCTGTATCTCATTCCTCATTTCACCTAGAGCCTCAAACATTAACTGGAACAGGGTCTGGCTAAAGCAGGGGTTTGGGCCACACCTAGCGGGAGAAGCAAGCCAAAAGTGCAAACCAATGTGGCCGAGCTTCTTTGATTTTGATATAAACGGCCCAGATGCTGAAGTAGGTAATTTGTTACTTTCCCCCAAACCAGAAGACATCCAAGCCTTCCAGGGAGGCAGCAAGAACTGGCATCTCTTCCCACCAATCAAGTCCTGACTCATGGGGCATATATCCTGCACCCTAAGAATGAACACAGGATGATCTTGTTCAAGAAAAAGGAAAGAGGAAAAGAAGATTTGAAGGAAGATAAAGATATCTGAGAACATCTATTCCAAGAAAAAGGAAATGGTCACAAGAGGGCTTGGCATCTGAGCTCACAGCATTGGATTCAGAGGGCAAGAAGAGAAAGTCCCAGAGCACTGGGGTCTGCCAAATGCCCTGTGTAAATCACATCTTTTTCCTTGGCAGCTCTCCTCCGAAGATTCAGAAATGACCTTCCTATCTCATAAATGATCAAATTCAATCACCTGAAAAGCCCATCAGAATCCAAAATTAAGCACCCTGAAACTAGCCTACACTTGCTAATGAGAAGTACAGTAGGTAAAGGGCCAGACTTTGGAGCCCTTTTTAGATGGGTTAATTTCTGGTTCCACCAGACCTGGGCGAGTTACTTAACCAGTCTGTGTCTCTCTGGTTAATTCACCTATAAACTGGGGCTAAAAATAGTATACCTGCCTTCTAAGATGGCCAGGAGGACTTCATGAACTAACAAACACAGGTTGCTTAGAATAGCAGTTTGGCACAAAGTAAGCAATACATCGTGTTAGTTATTAGTAATTACTTACTGAGGAAATGGTCTGTTTTAAACCGTTTTATACTGTCCCATGAAGAAGAGATGGGTTTAATTAGGAAAATTATAACCACGGGCAGATTTGCTCGCTTAATCTCAATTAGTGGGTGAGATGTGAATTTCTGGGGGCTTATAGAAAGAAGGTGATGCAGCCCAGAGCAAGGGGATGACAGGGCTCTTCTGCATCTACACCACCTGCCTAGGCGAGGAATAGGCCAAAGAAACGCCCCCTCGGAGAAGGGCCTGAATGAAGTAGAAGCTCCCCACGGACAGTTAGCCACCGTTCCAGCAGCCCTGCTCACCAGCAGGACTTGGGTGAGCATGGTAATCCCCGGCTGAGCAAGTTCCAAGTCTTCCTCAACAGGGACTTGTGAGCTGTGTACACCTGGGGGCCTTGTCAGACACAGGATCATGGACATTGTGGGTAGGAACCAAGAGCTGACTTGTCAAACCAGGACTAGAAAAAAGATCAGGACACCCATCAACAGGAAGCAATTGGACTCTTCTCAGCCATCAGTGAAAGCTACACACGAGGCTTCTGGGGGCTCTAGAGACTGAAGAGGAATAATCACAGAGGGCACTAGATGGTCACGATTGGCCAGTTTAAGAATCACTGCGGCATACTTCAATCGAACATTTTTTATTTTCTAATAAAACGTGCCTAGAAAAGGGAGGTCAGGGGCCTTGTTTCAGGCTGTCTTACTAAATTATTTCCCCAGGACCTGTGTGTTGGGTGGGAATCAGCCCAAGTCAACAGACATGTGATACACACGTAAAGGAGGAGTATTGAAACTCCCTTTTCATGAGCATTTTTGACACAAGTGCTGTGTCAGTAACGATGAACTGTCAGCCATTAAACTTTCGTTGTCAGTGGAATTTCTCTCTCTCTGGGAATGATGGTCAGCATTCTCCATACATCAACTGTTTGAATTAAACTATCTTCTATCCAAAATCCTAGACTCAGACTGGGACAGCCATCCAATCTTCCATTTTATTTCAACTTTTACATCATACGGCATACTTACTCATCAATATTGGTCTTTGCCGAACTTTTTAGGTTCCCATTTTCATATAAACAGAGAGGTCCCCACACTGTGCTGCCTGTATCTGAAAGTACCACACTGGGGAGACCCAGAAAGCCCGAGTGTAAGTTTCAAACCTAAAAGAGAAAACCATCTCCAAAGGGGAACCGGATTTCAAAACTGATGAATTTGAAAAGTTATTCTATCTATTTTCACCTGAAAGGATAGTTTACGTGTCACTACGTTTACAAAGGTTTCTAGGCTCTGGTTCCACATAAAGAAATAGATCTTGTTTTTAACAATGCTCATTAAATTTTGAGAAATCAAATTCAATGGTAAACACTTCTTGAATCCCTACACAAAGGCATTTCAGGGTGTGCAGACATGTGACTGATTGTTCCAGCTCTCAGAAGAGAGACTGACAGGATTTTTAAAGCCCTATTTTCCTTGACGGGAGGCACAAAGATCAGCCCAAGAAGATCCTCTAAACAAGGAGAAACAAAGGGCCAGTAATAAACATCCCCCCAAATTACTGGCGTCAAAGACCTACTAGGTGAAGAACAACTGGTTCTATCTGCCAGCGATAGTAGTTATATACCTATAATTGGTTCTATTTCATACCTAGAACTGGTTCTGCATACCAGCTATATTAAGCTAGATTAGTGCTTCTCAGTGTTCCTGTTACTAAGAAGGAACTTCCTCTCTCTCAGTAGCTGATAGGCCACTCATTTCTCTAAAAGCTGTTCAGTTCCTGGCAGCTGCTGGACAGTTCTCCGAGATCAAGACTTCAGTCCCATATTCAGAGTTAACAGGTACGATTTTTGTTATTCACATCAACCTCTCCCATATCCTGCAAGACACCCTCAAAGTCCGAGTCTTCAGAGCTTCTCAGGGGGCTTGTAATTCAAGAATAGGAAACACAGGCAAACCTAAGGGAAAAAAGGTTGTGTCTGTTCTTCCCCCAACTTCCCCCCCACCACACACACACACCCCTATGTCAAGTCCTCTGGTTGGAGAAGGGGAGTGAGCAATGCAAAGGAGGAAAATAGGGGGAAAGTTTGGAAATTCCCCAAATTGTTTGTAAAGAACACATTTTCCTGAAATTTGCTTAAGAAACTAAGTGTCTCGATTTCAGTATCAGGGTGTTCCGTTAAACACTCAGTTTTTAGATTCA
The DNA here is from genome assembly GCF_018350155.1 of Leopardus geoffroyi. Lineage (NCBI taxonomy): Eukaryota > Metazoa > Chordata > Mammalia > Carnivora > Felidae > Leopardus > Leopardus geoffroyi. The sequence continues at coordinate 110,854,165 of NC_059338.1, forward strand.
TATACTTGGACTACCAAAGAAATGTTTCTGACAGATGTAATTTGCTATATGTGAGATAAAAGATACATAGGCACATTTGATTTCTATTTGCCAGAATGGTGATAAGAGAAAATTTTATACAAACACAATCTGCTGCAAAAACTCATTAAATAGAATGCTTGCTTCACATGTGCACTGTTCTCTAGGACGTTCTAGGAAGTTATGTCTCCCACGCAGAGTTGGGGTCAGAGCTCTTTTACTGCCACGGTCCTATTTACTAATCAAAATGGACATCAAGACAGTGAAGTGCGCAGCCTTCAAAGTCTGAAAATTCCTTGTTTTGTGTTCACTGCAAAGCAGATTCTCAATGTTAAAACTGGCAGTCTATTAAAGAGAAGGCTCAGACCAGGAATTTCATTCATCCATTTCTAGTCCTAGCTACTTCCAGTAGGTCCTCAATATTCAGGAATATCCCTGCCACTTCAAGAACTAAAAAAGGAAGCCCTAACATGAGGGACTAAAACAGAGGTTAAAGCAGGTGGAAGGTGACACCAGGCTCACTCCAGTCTGAAGACTGCCTTGAGGTGAGAAGAATTCCCTCTGTCAGGATGAATCACATCAGAAAGCTGCAACAAAAAGCACTTGGGACTCTTGGAACTGTCTTCCTCCTTAACCTTTCATGTTTGGGAAAACACAAATACTTCATATCTCAACTACCTTTATTACCACTATTAGTAATAAACATCTATAAAAACTGCATTAAAACTTTGCATAGAAATTCAAACCAGGACCCACACCAAATCCACTCAGATATTAAGAAAAGAAGGCATCTTTTAAGCCCAGACGCCACACTTTTACGTACCAGTCACCCTGATATCCTGAATCAGCAGGCAAGAACCATACTCTACCCAGATACATCTGACACAGTTTATCACCATCTGCAAGTCTTAAGAAGAGCCCAGATTGGCTGCAGGACTGATTAGCATGGTGAGGCAAATGAGTCCAGACCCTGTTGTCCTGGCTGACACCTAACAATTGCTGTTGGCTTCTTCCATAAATAGCACAGTGGAGAGCGTTGGCGGGGAGGTGGTCCCCAAGTGTATGGGTGAGCTTGAGTCATCATTAGGCATTCTAGATCCAAACATACTGACTGACTCACACTGTGTAAGTGACTGTAGAAGTCTTTTAGAGGTAAGCTAATGAACCAGATTTTTACACGTCTAACCAAGGCATAAGATGCCAGTAGACCTCTACTGCCACTGAAACATGGTCAAATCAAACTTTTAAGGCACAATAATAAATTGAAAATAGCCTGCATTTTCCCCTCAACTCAGATATGAGACCATTCAATCTGACACAAAAAGGTTTTGCAAATCAAAAGGCCATTTCAAAATGGCCCATTTTCATTCTGCACTGTGGCTTTTTAAAAATGGTCACACCCAATATAGCAGCCTACAGGCTGTGTGGAAAGTGCCAGTTCAGGAAAAGCGTTGCTCTTTGTGATGGTTACCATCATCAGCAGAGGGAATTCACAGCAGGATACTTTGCTGGGCCCATTAATCAATATATGGAAATTCAAACAAAAGGCTTGTTTAGTCCTTCTTCCCAAAAGCATTTCTTAATTCCACAAAGGAATCAAAAGGAAGAAGAGACTCTAGGATGGTTAGAGGGCTAACCATTCCTACGAATCTTTAATGAAACACTTGAGAAATCCATTCACACGTAGCTCTGTTTCACACACCAGCTTTTTTCCTCAACTCCAAACTTGATAGTAATAACCGGTAATTCGCCTCCTTGCTGTTAAAATAGCCCTTTCTTTGTACTTCGGCGGAGACCACCGAAATTGCTCCATGAGGAACAGAAAAATTCATCACACATTCTACAGAAAGCTCCCTGTTCCTTTCTTCCTCTGATTTATTATTAATGATGGCATGCCCACCCATACAAAAACAAATGGAAGGGCTTCTGTAGGTAAATCTAGGGCTCCACTATCGCTCCATCCAACAGACTTGAGTCTTCTTTGTTCTTCTGGCTAATCTTTTCCACTACCAGGAATTGGTTTTAGATTTTTAAAAAGAGACAGGAGAGAGAAAGCAAGCCAACCCATCAGCCAAATATTAAATCATCTTACCCAAGATCCCAGTAAGGGCTCCTTTGAGATTGTGACCAAGACTATAGACCCTCTCCCCAGAAAATGTGTGTCCACACAAAACACTGCAGTTTCTGGGAGTTGATATGTGAAGTCCTTGGGGCCATTCAGGGTTCATGGATTCCAAGTCAAACCCCAAGACTCTACTAGTCTTTGACTGGGCTATTTTGGATGACTATGTGGAACCTCCTAGAGGGGTAGATTAAAAAGGCTAACTTACTAAAAAATTTCAACAGATTATTTAAATGGAAATTTTCTCTACAATCTCTTAGCGGTTTACGGAAGAGGAAACTCCTTTTAAAGCTGTCTGTACCTTCTTGTGAGAAAAGTTCTACCCTTTAATTCCTGATCCTCCCTTCTCCCAGTCCCCTCAGGCATGTGTCACCACACCAGGGGCATTGGTGACCAGCAGCCTTGGACAGACGTTCCAGCTGGAGCTCTAGTCTCCCCACCATAAATCCAAAAATGGAAGGACCGCCTAAACGTAGTCCCCACCACCCTGCCAGCTTATCCTCTTTTACTCCATGAAGCAAGGGTTCCATCCCTCGAGGGGTGTTCAAGATCAGTGGGATGTTTAGAAATGCAGATGCACAGGCCGCACCCTAATCCTCAGAACACACCAAATTGACAGAATTTCAGGGTGGGGTAGAATGCAGGAATGTGAACATTTCAGAAGTTCACTGGACACTTATGTACCCACAGTTTGAGAACCATTGCTCTCAAGCAGTCTTCCATGGAAGCCTGGTTAGGATCCTCCTTGCCCACCCTCACTAACAGGACACACTCATTCTCACCCTAGACTTTGTTCTATTTCTTACCTGTACATGGAAATACCCACCTCTCCACCTACCTAAATCTTACACATTTTAAAAGGTCTATCTCAATACTCTGTCCCCGACACTGATCAATTCTGGTATCTCCCAAGGAGAATTCTTCTCTGACCTCAGATCAGAATTGCCTGGTTTTGTTTTGTTTTTTTTAATTTTTTTTTTAACATTTATTTATTTTTGAGACAGAGAGAGACAGAGCATGAACAGGGGAGGGTCAGAGAGAGAGGGAGACACAGAATCTGAAACAGGCTCCAGGCTCTGAGCTGTCAGCACAGAGCCCGACGCGGGGCTTGAACTCACGGACCGTGAGATCATGACCTGAGCTGAAGTCGGCCGCTTAACCGACTGAGCCAGCCAGGCGCCCCAGAATTGCCTGGTTTTTAAAAACACCAGTTATTAGACCAATCCAAGTTCTACTGAATTAGAAGAACGTGGAATGAAATGCAAATATGTAAACGTTAAAAAAAGAAAAAAAAAAAAAAAAAGTCTACATAAAACAGCGGAAACTCCCAAAACCACCCAAAGGCTGTCCACTGAGTTTTCCAAAAGTCCTCCAAAATACTTCTGAATCTGAGGCCAGGCAGAGGAGAATTAAAGTTTTCAAACTTGTTCTCTCAGCCAATGCAGTGAACGCAAGCTCTAAAAGAAAAGCTGGTCAGGCGGGGACAGCTGTGCCCCGGCTTAGCCTAACAGGATATGCAGCAGCTTGAGCAGCCAGCTCACCCAGCTTCTGCAAAAGACCTCAACTCTACATGTCCTCTCTCCCTTCACAGCAGCATTCTGAAAAACACCTAAGCAATGTAATGAAATAATAGGCCCATAAAAACTAGGGCAGACTTAAAACTGTACGTGATAACCTACTGCATAAAAACACGCAATTACTTTTTCAAATTATGCACAAACTAGGTGATAATTATACCGATAATAAGGCTCCACGTAATATCCATGTGTTTTAAATTTCTGCAATCCTCAAATCTTATCACAGTGGGCATAACCATCTCTAAAACTCTCCTTTATCCAAAACAAAACAAAACAAAACAAAACAAAACACAAACCTAAGTGCTAAGTGCTATGGGGACACCAAGATAAATAAGAAATGGTCATTGCCCTTGAGGAGCTCAGCCCAAGCTTGAGTGAGGAATGTAATAAAGACAGATAGGTAGAGTGCAAAACTGTGTGTGTGTGTGTGTGTGTGTGTGTGTGTGTGTGTGGTAAGCGTCACAAGAGAAAGTCAAGGCGATACAACAGGAGCTCAAGAGAGGGATTACTAGAATAGAGAAAATAGCATTGAGGCAGTAGCCTTTCACCGGGTTCATGTGGAACGAGTCTGTGAGGTAAGAATGGACAGGACAGTCCAGCAGGAAGGGCAAGAGCTAAAGGACACAGATGAAAAAAAAAAAAAATCCCTATTTCCATTCTTGGAAATGCAATGGCAATGGAAACAGAGCCATCAAGAGGATATTTGAACTGAGGCCCCTGGCCCCTCTTGGGTATGTCCATAGGATGGAGATAATTTTGCATTAATACCATGATTTTGCTGATGGGGAGACCACATCCAATCAGCCCAAAGGCACCCAGGTTATTTATTTTCTAAAAAGGAACAGTGTGGCACAACCTTAAACTAGGCCTGAATGGAAAGCCAACTGGAAAAAAAAAAATCTTTCTGAAATAAACTGGGTGAGAAGAAGTCAGAGGGAACATCATGGCTAGAGCAATGGACATAAAGTCAGAAGACCTGGGTTGAAGTCCAAGTTCCTCCTGCCAGCTGTAACACCTTGAGTAAGTCACTCACACTTTCCTTTCTTCACATGCAAAATACAAATGGTAATTCTTCCATGAGTAAGACTTTTTGTTGATCCAACAAGACGGATGTGAAGGTCCTTGGTAAAATTGCAAAAAGCTCTTTTCAAAATATAAGGTAATATTACTGGGTCTACTGAAAATTAAAAAAAAAAAATTAAGTACACACAGTCATTATTAAATAAAATTCAGTACGATGACTGTCCACAATGAAAGGAGTGCTAGGTTCGGGCTGAAGCAGATGCCAAAGATGCCAGAGCAGAGAAAGGAAATAAACAGAAAAGTGCTAAGGCAGTTGGGCTGCTGGATCAACAACCCTGAATGCACCTTGCAGCTAGACTTTCCATTTACTTAAACAGGTACATCTCCTTAAAGAAAATTAGCCCAAACCTCTTTAAACTGAAACTTGCAACAAAAAACTGCCTAAATGATACTTGCTTAAAAAACACTTATTTTGGGGGCCCTGGGGTGGCTCAGCTGGTTAAGCGTCCGACTCTGGATTTCAGCTCAGGTCGTGATCTCACGGTTCGTGGGTTCGAGCCCCACATCGGGCTCTGCGCTGGCAGTGCTGAACCTGCTCTTGGAGTTCTCTCTCCCCCAACCCCTGTCCTTCCTCTGCTCGCTTATTTTCTCACTCTCTCAAAATATATAAAAAAACATTAAAAACTTACTTTGTTCAGTTTACACGGTATTCCCTTAACAAATATAAAGATATTAATATGGTCCTACCTAATTTCCTTCATGACCAGCTTGGCTTTTCTTAATAGCTAAGGTCATTCAATATTGACTATCCACTATACAATTATCTTAGTTAAATACATACACATAGAACACAGAATTTCAGCAGGCTGGAATTCATTTTCATAGTTAGGGAAATGAATGCAAGGTATATACTCACATTTGTGCATGGCAGTGAACTCTTCTGCCATCAGCCATAAAAATGTTTAAAGCTCTAAGTAAACACATTAACCTGTTAACCTGCACTAAAGGATTCTATAGTATGACTAATTAAAATAAATCCTTTGATCCCATGCTGCCCTCAAGACTTTCAAATTCTAACATATTATACTAGCATGCATATAATTTAAAAGCCAAATAATTTTTCCCATCCAAAGAATATCCAACATGCGAGACTACACAGCTCTTTCTTAAATTCCTCACCTCTTGAGCGTCTGGCAAGCCCAAGTTACTTCTCCCCACCTTCCCCTAGTAACTGATTCTTCCTACATATCCCTTCTTGGAGTGATAATATGAATTATCCAAACCAGGGCATTTTTGAGAATGAGAGGGGGGAGGTATTCATAATTAAAGCAGGAACCGGGACATATGGTGACCCTACTTACAACTATTATTCTGGGGAGAAAGAAAAGCCTATTCACTGAGAAAGAGAAAGAAAATCTTGTATTTAATAGGCTGAACTAGAACATAAATATTCAGACCTACCCCAGCCCTGAGTTCCCATCCTTGAACCCTGCACAAGAAATAGAAGCTGTCCCACTGCCCCATCACCCCTCTCTGGGATGGGAAGTCCAGGCCAGCATGTACTGGGGTAATACCTGACTGTGAATTCTTTGGGACCACTGGAAAAAGCTTGGAGGGCTCATTTGTTCCCTGCTGGAAACAGAACTATCCTTCACTGCTAAAGAGGCATTAATAACCTTCAATTAAATAGGCATTAGCAATGTCAGCTTCCAACTTCAGGGGTTCATCCTCGTCCAAAACATTCATTAAGTATGGTTTACTGTGCTTGGTGCTGCAAAGGTCAAAGTACACAGCCCACGTCCTCTCTGAATTCATAGTTCAAGAAAGAAAACGATGCGGGCTGTAAATGGGAGATACACGCACATCAAATAGGGGATTTAAAAGCACAGGCCAGTGAGGAAGAGCCAAGCTGGATTGAGAAGCAGGGCAGAAAGCAATCCAGTTGAAGCAGAAGCTGGTTAAAGGACCCAAGGTCCTGGTTTAGGGATACAGCACAGGGGGCTATGTGTTGTGAAGAGAAGGTGGGTAGAAAAGGGAATTCCAAAGAGAACCATTTCACATCCTTTTTCATGGCTAGGGTCAGGGTCACCCGACTTTAGGACCAAAGCATCCTTAACCGTGACATGACCTTGGATTCCCCATCCCAGCAGCTTTGTACCCTCACCTCTCATTGACCTGTGAGCCCCCTCAAGGCTGGGGGCTTTTGGGTCAGTCACAAGTATAATCAACTCCCCAAATCCCAAAATCAGGTGCTCATAAATACCTTTTAAAAACTGTAGTTAAGATCTACAGAAAATTTACCATCTCAGCCATTTTTACATGTATAGGTCAGTAGTGTTAGATACATTCACAGAGGACTACAACAATCAACACCATCCATCTCCAGAACATTTTTCATCTTGTAAAACTGAAGCTCTGAGCCCATTAAACAGCTTCCCTTTTTTTTCCCCTCCCTCAGCCACCGGCAACTGCCCATCTACTTTCTGTCTCTATGACTTTGCCTACTCTAGGTACCTCAAATTAGTAGAGTCATGCAATACTTCTCTTTTGAGACTGGCCATTTTAATGCCCTCAAGGTTCATCCAACATGGTAATGTGTGTCAGAATTTCATTCTTTTTAAAGACTGTAATATTCCACTGTATGGATATACCATGTGTTGTTTTCCCATAGTATTTTTTTTTTTTAATCAATGAACTAACTATACTTCAGAGACTAGGACACAGTCTCTTCAAACTTGAGAGAACTTCAAGTCTCTTGTTCGGGCTAGAATATTTAAAATGTCTTAAGAAAAACAGACGAATTGGCAATTTAAAAAAAAATCTGGTAAGACAACACTTCCCAAGGCTCTCTTCTACTTTCTATCATGCCAGGAGAGTGCATAACTTGGTAACTCACTTGATGATCTGGGATTTTTCCCCCTAAACTATTTTGCTTTTATCAGCTTTTATTTTAACACTACAGGTTCAATGCATGAGTAAAATCTATTTTCATAAAGGCGAGGAAGATAGCCTCTTTATCTGGAAAGAGAAAGTCACTACAGAATGAACAAACACTGCTAAACCTTTTCAAATCCTGGCTTCCAAAGCCACAGAAGTTTAAAAAAGAAGGGGGAAAGGCCTCTGTCAGCAACTGTCACCACAAGGTGACCTCCCAAGATGGGCTGGTGGGGACAGGAGGCCCCACTGAAAACCACCACTGTGTACAATTCTGATAGTCTTCAAGACATTACTGCTGTAGTCGGCAGAAGCTTCCATTTTCTTTCCTCCCGCCATCTTGAGATTCTGAACGAACATCAGAAATGCATAAGCATGCCTGATTTTCATAATAAAAACTGTACTCTATCTTCTTACTCCCTAAAACTTCTTAGGGGCTTAATCTAATTATCTCAATAAGGTTGAATATAATGACTTGTTTTAAAAGCATGTCTTCTGTCAACTCTTGTTGTCAACATGGCCCCATTTTCCCAACCACATTAACCTGTTAGAACTGCTTCTGTTAATTTCTATCATAGGACGTCCTAAGGGTAGGAAAGGGTTAAATTATACCTTGATCCACATATGACACCTTAGAAAATTGGAAAACTTGGGCAATGACCCATTAGACTACGAATTCCAGAAATGTTATGCAAAGTAGGAAAACTGAATGAATGAAAAGAATGTGAATAGAATGCATTTTAGTGAAAATCTAATTTATGTACTATTGCTTTTTAATCACTAATAACTGGCCAGGAAATCAGACCAGGCAAATAAAGGGAGCAGGGATCATTCCTCATATTTCTGTTTGATCCCTGTGGTATATACTGCTAGGTAAGTATCTATTATACTTAATACATATTGATGTATAGATTGATGTTTACCTGACAATGAGCAATAAAGCAAGATTGTTGTTTCTCTTCCTTTCTTAAGCTAACTCAGTAATTTTTTAAATACAAATTCAATCAGAGTCAACATAGCATGAATCCACAAATACATACTCTACCATGTATGCAACCCTATAGAGTACAAAATCTAGTTGAGGTCAGTAAGCAAAAAAAAAGCAAGTGCCCCAAAATGTTTGAAGAAAACACTTTCATACCCTGTCATCCACATTTAGATGCGTTTCATCTTTGAAAAGATGCGAGATAAAAGATCTTCCTTTAATGTCTTTTCTGCAGGAACTCCAACAGCTCATGTAGACACAGACACATGCTATTCTACGGTCGGTACTGGTTATTATGAGATAATGCCAGGCAACACCTTGTCCTCTTGTTTAAAAGAAAAACCAGAAAATGGTCTTTCAGTCAAAATTTGTATTTTGCGTTCTTTCTTAAGACACAAACACATACAGATTAAAGGAGAACATCTTAATGATGTTTGGGGAGCAAATTCCAAAGACAGCTCAACTTGCAACTGCCTTTCATGAGAGCCACACAGGGATAAGCAAAATGGATGGCAATCAGGCCCACGAAGGACTACATCCAAAGTCAATGCTTTGGTCAGTGGACTGGCAAGGCTGACTCTCAGCTGGGGACGGTACAGACCCAGATGTCTGATCTAACTATACTTACGGCAAATCAATTGCTTCAGCAACTGCTCTTTGCATCTTGAAGACTTGATTGAATTCTTAATATTTCATTCAGAGCTCAGCTAAGAAGATCCTTCTGAAATATCAGAGCATGGGTGGCTGAAGAAGTTGCCATGGCAACTGTCCCTCCTTCAACTTTTAGTAATTAAGAAACTTAGCTGCATTTCTACACTTTTCATGCGCAACACAATTTGAGGCAGATAACCCTATTATGTGACAAAATTTAAAGATCCTTGAAGCAATGGAAAAATACCTACATTTGCTCTAGGGAGATTTAAACATTGGACTCTAACAAGCTTCAGTCAATTCAGCCTAAACAGAAAAAAATTCCCCCAAAGTAGCATTTACAGAATGTTTTATGATCTTCAGTATCTTTGGCATGAAATATTTAATGAGTATTTGTTTTAAAAAAAAGTACATTTGTATATTTTCATATGTATTTTTATATCACAAAACAAACTTCCAGGAATGGAAGCCCAATATAAAACATAAGCTTTACATTTAACACAGCCTACAGGAAATAAGAGTTTGTGTTATGGCCATGCCTCAAGACTAAACGTTCAGGAACCAATTAGGCCTGAAGTCGGTGGTTGCTTTAAATAAAAAGAGTTTAAAGACGAAGCTGACAGATATTTTTAAGTGCATTAGCCCTCAAGGAATGAAAGAACGGACTTTTTTCCCCTAACTTATCCTTAAAATTCATGGCTATAGGTTATATAGCCCACTATAAAGTACTGGACTCATTAAAATAGCATTTGAAACCAGAAAAAATAACCAACATGTCCCAAAGAAAAATCTTTAAGTCAGTAATGTTTTTTTAACATCCCTGAACGTAAAGGCACCGATTTCTATGCAGTCTTTTTGACAGGACACCGTATGACTGCCTGATTTGTTATGTCCCCCAACAGAGAACCCTGCTAGCCCTAAAGGGTACCCCCACTGCATGAATTTGCTCCTTAAGTATATTCTTTTCAGAATTTCCTGAGAACTGTGTGTCAGCTCTGAGATACCTAGACACCGTGACATTAGCCATAATGACATAAACCTTAGGCTGGGGATCCCGAGCAACCCAAGAAGCTTCTAGGACACAGGCAAGATTTCAAATTCCAAGGGGTTTAAGATCAGATTTATTTTTTGTTCTTAATCTTAAAAAAAAAATTAGAATTGCCAGACCACTAGTCCTCTTTCTTATTCTGTACCATTTATAAATTATTTTGATAAGGAGGAAAATTCTTACTGTCACAGACTATCTTTTCAGCCCCCTAAAATTTTAACAAAGTGTCCCCAGAATTAATCACGTTGTATTATTTTTCATAATAGAGCCCCACAAAGGTACTGATGACATATACCTTCATTATTTCATAAAGCATTATATTTGATTAACTAGCTCTTTTACTACAGACTGCCACGGTCAGCTTGGACTGGCTACTGAAGATTCTGGTATAAAATTCCTCAGTGAGGAAGACTAAGGTCTTAAGAGCTTTTCAAAAACACAACACACAGTCAGGTTTCCAGTATTCTGACCAACATCAGACTCTTTGTCTAATCACCACAGAGGGAAAGCTCATAGGTAATCAATCTTAAAGCAAGCTCCCAGAGGCCAGGGTTCCCTCCTGACTTGGTACATCTTCATATTTCTCAGAGTACCCACAGAGATTGAGCACAAGCTCCATGAAGCCAGGACTGTACCTATGTCACTGCTGCATCCACATCATCTAAAGCCCTGCCACGCATACACTAGGCACTTAAATATGATGGTGTCCCCCATCCAGCAGATACTCAAGAAATAGCACTGAGCCATTAATGCAACCTCTAGCTGGGAGCATCCATGTTTCAGAGTGCAGTGAAGAATTATCCTTCACTTGATCATTCCTATCCATAGCTTGTGGCAGACCTAGTTCTGCCTCTGAGAGAGGGAAATTAAATGAAGAAACAAAATGAGAAAGCTGGAATAAGCCATTCTATTTTCAAATTTCTCACCCATAAATTAAATTTCTCAAGGGGCAAGTCCATATCATCAGATTACTGCAGTACTCCTCATGGACATTTCCATAAATGCTCCTGGTTGACAAACACAAATCATTCCTGTTTGCATTTTGCCATTCGACATCATGCCTTTAAGCTGCATGCAAAAGCCATTCCTAGGTTTCATAAAGCTGCCTAAATGTAATACTTAACTGGTAGAGTTTGTAGTTCAGTCAAGGAACCGAAGGCAAGATGCCATGTGCCAGTATGCATCCCTCTCTCAGAGGCAGAACTAGGTCTGCCACAGCTATGGATAGGAATGATCACGTGAAGGATAACACATGGATGTATGTAAGACCGAACCAGGCTACCATTACATAGAACTGGTAAATCATATCATGGGGTAGATAGAGAACTTACGAGAACTCAACGATAAAACCATGCCAGACAACCAGTTTCCTAGTGCTCTTAAGGAGTTTAAACAGTGACTTTGAAAAGCAAGACAATTCCCAAGCATACAGGTTTTATACCTTGAGCACATTCCTGATTTGTGTAAATATTTGGTTGTTTTTTACATACACTAGGCTGTTTTTAGTTTCATGACCTTAGTTTTGTTGTTGTTGAAAAACAACCTTTTAGTCTTCAGGTTGTGCAAAAGAAATATATAATTTTCGACTCTTAATCATATACGTCTCTGTATAAAACATGCCAAAGAGATAAACCTTCTGGGAAAATATGCCCCATAAAATGTTTTTATGGTTCTTAATGTCCTGGAAGAAGACCACAATGAGGCATCCGATGTAAAAGAAAGTCCTACTGAGACACAAGTTTCTGAAATGCTCAAATTCTAACTACTATAACATCGCTAATTCATTATGTAACCTTGAACAGGCTACTTTATCTCTCTGGATCTCCTGTGTAAACACAGAGGTGTCTCACTTATAAATCGGGAGGGTTAGATTAGGTTACAGTTTCCCAGCTGCACCGAGATTCTGACGGCCCTTGGCCCTCAAGGCAGCTGGGCAGAGCCCCCAATGGAGGCCCAGATCCATCACCTTCAGCCAAAAGAGGTCATTTGTTTTCCCCACAGTTAGCTATGCAAACCTTTTCAAGGTACACCATGATGGGAAAATGGCTGAGAAGCACTAGATGAGAGGGACACAAGGTCCATGCTAATTCAGACATTCTGTAACTCTGTAATTTTAAGTCGGAGCTACTGCCTGGGCCAACTAGGTGATTCTATCATCTACACTGCAGAGCACACTTTATAATTAGGAGGCACTCAACAAATTTGTCACAATGGCTCAAACTGCCCTGGCACCACTATAAGAAATCAACATCACTATAAAAATTAAATCTATAATTACAATGTTGTTTACTAGCATTCTACCAATTACAAATTTCTATTACTTAATAACTTAGTTAATATCTATATTCAGAATGTCAAGGCACACTACAAGATCCTAAGGTATTATATAAAAGAAAGTTATCTGTATTCAGCATAGTTTTAATACAAACACCAGAGTATATTCTAACTTTTATAAATAATGACCATACATCATTATTTATGCTGGCCTCACTATTAATCACTCTAAAATTTTGCTAAAGAATTATAATGGCACTTCTAATTCCCCATGTGTCCACTACCTCCACCATCTACACAAAACAATCATAGGTTTTAGACACTTCAAATGTTTACAGTCAATGAAAAGTACCGGTTTGAGAAGCCAGAAAAAAATAGGGTTTAAACACCTTTACTGTGTATAGTGTTTATCCACAGAGTAAAGCAAAACCAACAAAAGGGAGGGGAAAAAAGCCTACACTCCCTGCCCTCACCACTGCCCCCTACCTTCCCCTTACAAGGCTGAAAGTTGTAGGCAACTCATTACCAGAAAGATGCAAATAAGCAAGAGGAACCTGGGAGAGGAAAAAACAATACTGGAAATAGAAGGGTGGTACATAAGGGACAAATTAAAATTTTTTTTTTTCAGCGTTTATTTATTTTTGGGACAGAGAGAGACAGAGCATGAACGGGGGAGGGGCAGAGAGAGAGGGAGACACAGAATCGTTAACGGGCTCCAGGCTCTGAGCCATCAGCCCAGAGCCTGACGCGGGGCTCGAACTCACGGACCGCGAGATCGTGACCTGGCTGAAGTCGGACGCTTAACCGACTGCGCCACCCAGGCGCCCCCATAAGGGACAAATTAAAAACAGAATCTCTGTCGCTTAGCTAAGAGGGCACAAGGGACATCTAACTCTATACACCCTGGGGATCAAGGAGAACAAAGAAAGAAGGATTATTCCCTGATTGGAGGGATCACTGGGAAGGGGAAAAGAGGGAAGAAAGCATTTGGGAAGAAAACCTGGGAGGAAGACAACTTTGGAGATAAGGTATTCTGAGTAAGGAGAAGGCTTCTAACACACTCTACAGATAGGCTTTCTGCTCAAAGGTTACTGCTGATCTTAAAGCAGCCTTGAAAATAAGCACTGGGCAAGAAACCAGGGTATGAAAGTGCCCCAGGATATTTACATGAGAAGTAAGTCCAGGTTTGGCATTTTATTTTTGTTAGAATCTTAACACTGACAGCCACAGTGGTCACTCATGGAGTTCTGAATATGGCTACAAGTGAGGTTTTCAATTACAAGTCTTATTTTAAACTTAACCCACTCTTAACCTAGTAAATCTGAAAGATATAGGATATTATAAATAAGAAAATAAAAATTACCCATAAGCCCACCAGGTTAGTGATTACTGTAATTACTGATAATTTTTTTTTTTTTAAGAGAGAGAGAAAGAGTATGTGAGCAGGGGAGAGGGAAAGAATCTTAAGCAGGCTCCATACTCAGCACAGAGCCTGCGAGGGTCATGACCTGAGCCAAACTCATCAGTCCAATGCTCAATCCACTGAGCCACACAGGCGCCCCTTACTGATAACATTTTGATGTATTTTCTTCTATTCATTTTTTAATATGGCTATTGAATATTGAGTGGGAAAGATGAGAGGTCCATTATATTTTAAGTTATCTCCTTTTCCACCTAGTTTTCACCTCTTGAATTTAAAGCAACTCACCTCATACAGGCTTCAAACATTAAGTGTGATTTGTGGTACTAGTTGCACAACTCCCTGGGGGAAACAAATGGCTGTTCTTGGCCAGAGGTGATAGATCTGTGGCCTCCTCCCCATGCTCTCACCAGCTACCCCTAGGCTCCATCCAGCTACCCTAAGGGCCAAGGAGCATCTGAATCTTGGCACAGTGTGCAAGGGCATCCCAGTGAGTAAACTGGAATCTAACCCAGTAAACTGATCTAACCCAACTCTCTCCTTTTACAGATGAGGACATCAAGGCCCAGAGAGTATCTTGTTCAAAGTCATATTGTGAATTATAATTTGAGCATTTCAGAAGCTGGAGTGTAACACAGCTTGTCTCTTACACAGGATGCCTCATATGGTCTAGGATATTAAGGATCATAAATCCCCTTGATAAGGCATGCTTTCCCCAATGGTTTATCTCTTTGCCATTACTGTATACGGAGACACGTATAATTAAGAGTAGTAAATTATAGGGATGCCTGGGTGGCTCAGTCGGTTAAGCGTGTGACTTCGGCTGAGGTCATGACCTCCTAGTCCACGGGTTCGAGTCCCACATAGGGCTCTGTGCTGACAGCTCAGAGGCTGGAGCCTGCTTCAGATTCTGTGTGTGTCTCTCTCTGCCCCTCCCCCACTCGCGCGCGCTCTCTCTCTCTCAAAAATAAATGTTAAAAAGGAAAATATAATAAAAATAAAAATAAAAACATATTTAACTCCAATTCACATGACTGATATTCTGGCATATGACCTGAGGCAAGATTTTTTTTTTTATGGTATTCAATTTTACAACCTTCTTTACCAAATAATCTGTACCTTTCCCCCAATGACTTATCACCTATTATTCTATACACTGAGGATTTGAGACATGCTATTTTGTCTGATTGCATATTTTTTACACTCCCATCATCTTTTATTATCATGGCTTTATAGTATGTTTTAATCTCCAGTGGTACACATCTTTGCCTCATTCTTTCTCCAAATTAAAATGTGTGTGTGTGTATATACGTATACACACATATGTGTGTGTGTGTATGAACCTATACACACACATGTATTCTTCCAGATGAACTACAGAATCAGTTGAAAAACAAACTTTTTATTAAACTGATTTTTGAAGGCTTACATGCAAAGATCTCTTAACATCTCAATTTTCCCTGGTTACTTAACATGAATTATTCCACTCCTGTTCCAAACATTCAATGCAAGTTCTAAAATCCCCTGGTTTTAAAACCCCAGGACTCTTAACTCCACCTAGTAGATTAGAGCCCCCACTTGACCAGCCGGCAGGGCTGCACACACTATATGCAGGGTGCAGAGAGACTTTGGGGTTTGATGCTGCAGAAGCATGCAGGACCTGACCACACGGGGCCCCATGTGACCCACTAACAAAGTATGGATTTTACCGGAAGCAACAGGGAGCCACGGCAGGGCATTTAAGTAGGAGAGTGCCCTGATCAGATTTCTGTCTTAGAAGGATAAAGACAACGATGAGAGCTGGACAGCTGGATTAGTGTTAAAGCACTGACAGAGGCAGAGAGAACAGTTAGGACTCTCCTGTGGTAGACAAGCAGTGACAGGGACGACAGTAATGGAAAACAGAATGATTCTAGTGGTATTTATGCTATTAGAGTCTTGCCTCTATTGCTGTAGAGGGTGGGTTCCAACACACCAGAAGCAGAAATAGTAAAACTCGTGAACCTATCCCCAAGCATGGTCATTCTCCCCACATGTCACCAGGCCTCCCTCTCTACCCCTGGAGGTTACATTCAGTCAACCAATATTTACTGAGCATCTACCGTAGGTCAGGCATCATACTAGCTGCCGAGATAAATCGTGGATGGGTCGACGCCAATAATCAGCAGCAGTCACCAAAAATGAAGAATATGACTCTGACATCCAAAACAGGCCCAAGTATTAGAACTGCAGTCACCCAACCTTCAGGAAAAGACTGTTGTATGGAGCCACCACCTTCTCAAAGGATACCTGTCTCTCCCCTTCAGGCCAGAGGCCAGTCCCACAACTCCCCCAGCAGATTCAGAAGGCTTAGGAGTAACCTCGGATTTAAAAAAAAGAAAAAACAAGGGGGAAAAAAAAGGATCTGGGGATCCAGTAGGGTACGGTCTTAGACATGTCCTCTAAAGCTCATATGGAAATCTAGGTGGCCTGTTAAATAATGGTCGAAATCTTGTCTCACTCAAATTCTGGTTCCATAAAAGAACAATAATTGTTAGGAAGTTCTCAAACATCACATCGTTGCAAGATGGAGCAGTAAACCACACAAAAATAAGAACCACCCACTGAAGTGCAGAAATGACACTACATTAGGTCCCATTCGATAGCCCAATGGGGTCTGCAGTATTTATGAGGTGTAACCACAGCAGTGCTCTGACTTCTATGGGAAAGGGGGAAGATGGAAGAGGCAAGATTTTTAAGTATCACTCAA
Organism: Leopardus geoffroyi; assembly: GCF_018350155.1. Classification (NCBI taxonomy): domain Eukaryota; kingdom Metazoa; phylum Chordata; class Mammalia; order Carnivora; family Felidae; genus Leopardus; species Leopardus geoffroyi. Next base: position 110,870,966 of record NC_059338.1, read on the forward strand.
GCGTGTTGATAACAAGCTTTGCGGCACTGGTTCATTATTCCCAGCCACCCTGCAATCATTAACCCGGGGCAGCAGTGGGGCAAGCTAAGACAAAGAAACCCAGTTCCCTGTCCAAGGAGACTTCCTGCCTTCAACCATGACTTTTAAGGAAGCTATAACTTCTACATCTGAAACCAAAAGAGCTAATACCCTAAGCTGGAATATCTAACTGAAATTAGTTCTGACTGGTTTTCATTAAATCTTTTTAGTCAGTTGTCAGTGTGCTTCAGAGGGGGGAAAATTTACACACACACACACACACACACACACACACACACACACACACACATATACATCATTTCACATGTTCAACAGATGTGGGCCAGAATCAAAGCCGAGCTGAGTGGAGCTGCACAGTGAACAGCAGCTCCCCCAAACAAAAGGTCAGCCATTTATAATGACATCCCCAGAGTGATATATGTGCACATTAGAAAGTTAGATTTCATGAAAAGAATGTCCAATAAAGCCATCAATTTTATTTTTGGTTCATCTGGCTGCAATTTCTGCCTACGGTCATTTTGCTCCAGGAAAACAGCACCATGCAGACACCTGGATTCACTTCAGGGTCCCTGGTCCATGAACTATGACATTCCACACATAGTTTCCCAACACAAGTACTGAATGCCTGCTCCCTACTTCTTAGCTCACTGTCTGCAGAACATTCCCCGCCCTTTGATGTCAAAGAAAAATACTCCACTTTATAACATGACCCTGCACTGGGCTTTTTTTCCTGAAAGAGGCTAAGACACCACCACCATTGTGGCCACCCTGAGTGGAGCGACAACTGTAGAATGATGGTCTTAATGTTACAAACACTTCAAGTGAGTTTCCTTCCCCTAAATCCTGTTACTATTTTAAGGAAAGAGAAATCACTAGAATTCCCCCACAATTATCCTTGAAAAAAGCCCACCTCTTTGTGGGGATAGATTCTTGTCCCAAATAGTTAAGAACTCCTCTTACCTTCTTACGCGGTAATTTGTTACTGAGTGCACGTTTAAACCACGTTTATAATGTTGCTGGTGTTCTCTCAATGAGTCTCCTCCCCTTCCTACCAGGCATTTTGGACTATAATAGCCATCCCACAGTCACCTCCTACTGGATAATTATAACACTGGGCCAATTAAACTAATCACCTTTCCACATATTTTTATCCGGCTTACAGATGTAAATCTCCCCCAGAATGCCAAGAATGAAAGACTCCTCTCTCAAAGCACCTTGGAGTCCAAACACTCCCCCTGGAAGAGGCCCAGCCCACCAGGGCAAGCTTAACTCACAAGGCACATTCATAAATAACATTTTCAAATATGTGATATTCATGTATATTCACCAGATATTCATCTTTCTTCTTCAAGAGAATCTAAAGGGTCTTCCGGTTATTAATCCTGAACCACTTCTACACTTCAAAAGCCTAAAACTTCATGTTAACGTAGTTGAGCTCAAGCAGCAAAACACCACCAAATCTTCTAAAAAGAGATTATAGAGAATGACAGTGCTATACAATGTGGGATTTTTAGCTGCTCAGAAATGCATTGTATGCTTTCTTTCTTTTCTTTTTTTTGAAGGAAAAAAGATATTTAGAAGAGATTTCAAATTCAGAGGTTTATCACTGTAGTGTGAGCCCTATACTATGGAGAAGCTGAATTAATAACTCCACGGAGAAATTTTTCCTGATGAATTAACCAGAATCTTCTGGCTCTGAAAGGAAGGACATATTTCCATTCAAACGCCAAGTGACAAGCAGTGAAAAGGAAAAATTCCAATCCCAGGCAAGAACAGCAGGAGAGAACTTCATTTGTGTAAAACTAATCCAGAAACAGACCTACAGATCCTCTGCCTAGAGAAAGCTACCACCTGAAGACTGTTACTTCTGGTCAAGGTGAGGATTTGGAAGCAGGACACACAGAGGATTTGTCTTACACCCTATATCCTGAAACGGCCCATTTTGCCAAACATCCAATTGCACACCTTCATAACTATGAAACAAACACAGATCACAGGTCCTTAATCTATTCTTCCAGCCACAGCTGTCCAAAGGGCTCTCCAAAAAGTTTTATAATAGGTCATATAAATTGGAATAACTTCTTACAGAGAAAAATCACTTTAGTTACTTCTTTTGACATCATTACAACATTCTAACAGCATGGACACAGTGTTTCTCAATGGGGGCAAAGAGCCACTGCTATCCTCCATTAAGGGAAACAAAGGAGGAAAGGATTAACCAACCACCTTTTGATACCTTCTCCAAAGGTATCCAAAAAGTTGGTCTTTGGTGAAGAACAAAAACAACAGTAGCTTTCCCTTATGCCCAAACTCGTCTCCCGCCAGAGGAGAGGGTAAAAGTATCTGGTCAACACTTGAAAGACTCAGGCCAACAGTAGTTCGAAAAGCTCAGTCACTAAGCAGACATGGGTATATCCTAATTAGGCCACTGAATAAAAAATATTACCCAAAGCACATCTCTGAAAGAACTCTTGCAACTGCCTGTTTGAGAGGTCTCCTCCTTCTGTGCGCTCCAGACCTCTCTTTTCCCCTTTATATACAGCTAGAGGTCACCAAAATCTTAGAAGAGGAATAAATGCAGACAAAGACATTCACCATATCTCAAAAGAGTATCCAAAATGTAACATTTTCTTTTAAGCTTCGTAGAAAGGATGGGGGACACAGAAGGGCACTCAGCTTACACTCACCTTTGAAGATGAATAAAGCAATTAAAAACACTGCTATTAAGAAAAAAAAATCCCACTGTTAAAACATATAACAACAGATTCCAGATTCACTTGGAATTTGAATGAGTAAGAGCATCATGATTTTTCTCTCTTGCTTAATCAATACCTTTTAGGTCAGCAATGGTAAATAGTTCCATTATATCAAACAACTCAGCTCAACTGGCAAGAGCGCTTCCCCCATTTGGGTGATATCCTTGGATTTAACGTATTCTTTTCCAAGAGAAATTATCTTCCCAACCTTTAAAAGGAAGAAAACTAGAGATCCTGCTGACCACAAAGCAGGGAAAATTTTCAATTCCCGACACAGACGTGGAATAAACAGCAACACATCACTCTCAAAGAATGTGAGATGGCCATCTTCTTTGACAAAGCCTTCTGTTACCTGGACAAAGCCTTCTGTTACCTGGACAACCTTAGGCTCAAAGACCCCACACAGGCTCCTCAACACAGATAATGTGAGCCCACCTACCTTCTCCAGACTGGAGGCCATAAATCTTCAGAGGCTGCAGCACTGCTCCAGACCGCCATAGTTGAACAAAAGATTCATTACACCAACATCCTTCCTAGTTTCCAGAGCGGTCTTCCCATTTCCAGTTTTCCCTCCCAACACCTCTCTCCAATATGCTTGTTCTGCCTCCAAACACCTCCCAACATGATTTAAGAATCATGCACAGAATTTACTGGAATAATGTATTTGCTGCTCACCTAAGACTTACACAATGATAAAACACTACTGCTTGGAAAGAAAACCTGAATATGCCTGGACAGTCTATAAAAGGTGGTTAATACAGAATTCCAAAATGCTTTTTTTAAAGTTTCTTCCCTTGCGTCCTCAGTTTTCGAAAGGGTAGGGTTTGTATTGACATGAGAATTGGGTCATCAAGAATGTGGTAGGATGTAGAACAGCTCTAACCAGAGAATGAGGAGTCCTGAATTTTGGTTCTGACTGGTTCTCTTTGGGCAAAGTCACTCAGCTTCACCTTTGCTTCCCCATCAGTAAAATTAAAGGGTCTTACTTAAAAGGCACTTGCAAGCCCGAAATTCTACAGCCTTCTTCCTAGATTGTTCTCTCAAATTCAATCTTCAAAAGCTCCACCTTCTTTTAACCTCCATACTGTTTTGGCTTTTGCCCTTGGGTGTCCAGGGGAAGAGTCTTTTGTTGAAAAGACAGCCCTGATGTTCCCCAGGGGCCCCGAGGGTTAATGCAGGTCTCCCAGAGCAGGATGTGCATAATCAAACTCAGACAGCAGCTGCTGAGTTGGAGATAATCCTAAAAGGACTGCTTCAGACCTCCTCTTTCTCTCACAGTGAAATTGCCTGGCACCAGGCCTGTTCCGGCTGTTTGGACCTTATGTTTTCGGCACATTGCAAACAACATCTTCTGCGGATTCAACTCTCAAAACGCCAATGGATTTTTCTGTTTTGCTTTTTCAAGCTGGCTCTCCAGAAGCAAATACTTAAAACATAAGCATGCACGGTGTCCACATGCTGATCATATATAAACAGTCTGGGATGGGAAAGGAGGCTCTTTGAGGGGCAGGGATAGAGAACTCCTTATTAGTGGAATTATTACTGCTCCTCTGTTCACTCTGACAAACAAGATTTCATGAAATTGCAAAAGTGAGGAAAGTAGCAAAAACCACCCATTTGGAAACTGCTGAATTTATAGATATCACACTAATTTCTAATACTGATTAGTGTTTCCATGAAGTCACAGCCTCTCTTCACTGAAGGGCCATGGCCCTAAAGTAAAAATAATTCTCTCTTGTTTTCCTGGAAATATAAGGTGACTTAAACAGGTTAACCTCGTAAAATGGGTTCCACTTGTGATTCAAGAGAGCTTTTTACAAGGTGTGCTTCCAAGTGTAAAAAGGTTGTCACTGCAAAGTCTCCCTGGCAGGATTCTTCTATCAGCTATACCTGACAAAAGTCATCTTGTTCCAGGAAGTCCAGGGAGAAAGGTAAAGATGATGTATTACGAGAATCACTTAGTTTCAGTTAATAACTATTTACTAACAGCCAAATTAGTGGCCAGCATTAGTTAGGAAAAGTACCAATTTGTTCATACAAATAAGGTTATACGACTACTTCTAAAATAATGCAAAGTTAATTGCGATCAAAAATTTGACATAAGAAATATAAAGTTGAGCTTTTTCTTCTCCCCAAGTAGCCAAGGTAATAATTTGATACAATTACATGTTCTCATAAGACATCTATTTTGTTGGGGCACGTGGGTGGCTCAGTCAGTTAAGCGTCTGACTTTGGCTCAGGTCATGATCTTGTGGTTTGTGAGTTCGAGCCCCGCATCAGGCTCTGTGCTGACAACTCAGAGCTTGGAGCCTGCTTTAGATTCTGTGTCTCCCCCTCTCCGCCTCTCCCCTGCTTGCTCTCTCTCTCTCTCTCCCCCCCCCCTCTCTCTCAAAATAAGTAAACATTAAAAAGAAAACATCTATTGTGCTGTTTTAAAATTTCTCAGAATACAACTTCAATCCAAATCATTCTTCAAGAACACATGCTATTTTTTATACTTACTCTCTAATAAATATTGATCATTTTGAAACATGTCTCTGATGAAACATTAAGAAACCACGGGAAGTAAACTCTTCCAATAAACTGTATTAATACTTTGGAATTTGAGGATTTTATAAAAAGGGGGTTGTAAATATCTTGTTTTATCAGCTTTATGATTTTTAAGACTACTATCAGAATTGAAAGAGTTCTTATCCTAAGGAAGTTGTGAGGGCAGCACCTGGTTCAGCCTCCATTCACAAGAGCCTTTAAAGCTAAGGCTCTCTCCCCTAACAAGCCCAAGTTCCTCCAGCAGAAATGGTCCTGCTGCGGAGGACCACATCGGAAGCTACAAGTGCCCCATATACTTTGATGCAGGCTGATGGTACTTCTTTCTGGTTTCCGCCTAATGGGGGTCTGCAGTGAGGATGTCCAGATAAATTCTGTTAAGTGTGGGTTAGCTTTGTGTGACGTGTGCTTTTCGTTGGAAGGCATGAAAATCAAACCATCAAAACCCTTGTAACAAATTAGCAAGACAAGGCAGATTTGCATACTTCCTGACCAAAACCTAGGATGGATCTCCTCCAAATATTCCACTTGAAGACTCTGCCAGACTTCAAGACTTCAGATCAAAAAAATTTAGGGGATTAAAACTAACAGCTTAAGAGGTGAGCCATTTTATTCCTAATTATTATTACCACTCTATTCATCCACCAGCTGTGAATAATTAAAAGCCTATATTTCTAAATTCCCAGGAACCCAAGAATAAAATTAAGACATTTCTGAAGTAAGTTTCACTCTTTATCTGTAGTTAACTGCTCTCAAGGTAAGGCAGTCTCTCCAACTATATCCACAAGGCAGAAGCATACTGCATACAGCAAAATCTTGTGTTTTCCTTTCGTCATGTCATGCATTTCGTCTTTAAACATTAAGATAACCAAGAAACATTAAGAGCACATGACTAGCCTTTTTATACCATTACACTAAATAACAGGAGGCCTAGTCACTCATTCCCACTATTTGTTTGTTTCCCAGCCTCTTCCCACCAGAATCAGCAGGAAAATAGGAGTAAAAGTAATAAGGGGTCTTTATTCCTTTGGTTTCATGTACAGAGGACAATGATGAGATGTACCACTTTTTAGGGGCTGGCCAGGCACACAAATCACAGAATTTCAAGTTGATTGGGGTATTGGGGGAGAAGCATTAGAATCTAGTCAAGCTCTTTCATTTTACAGCCAAAGGCTTCAGGCCCAAGAATCCATATGCAGGGTGAAGGACATTCAGGTCTCCTGACGATCACTTAACCAAGTCCTGACCGGCAAGGCTAAGCCAAGACCACAGATCTAAAATATGCCCCACCCCAAAACATTCCACAACATATTCCACTTCAGGAGGAAGGGGGAGAAAGGAATAAAAAGAGAAGCATACCAACCACCCAGCTACCTACTCTCTGTATCCCAGGCAAGTGGACTCAACAGAGGCTTGAGGGACCTCATGGCCAAGTCTCCTTGTGTAGTTAATGTCTGAAATTCTTACTTTTTAAATTTTGTTCCATTTCCTATCCGCCTAAATTGAAGCCAAAGGAAAGACAGCATTCACAACCAAGTTTAACATGCCCTTGTGTTTGTGTACATACACACACACACACACACACACATAAATGAATAAGTGGAATAAAATTGACAGTCCAGAAATAAATCCTTACATTTATGGTCAATCCTTACATTTATGGTCAAATCCTTACATTTATGATTTTCACCAAGGGTGCCAAGACCATACAATCGGGGCAAAGAACAGTGTTTATAACGAAACGTGTTGGGACAACTAAATAACACATGCAAAAAAAAAAAAAAAAAATGTACGTTCACTCCACAACATATGCAAAAATTCAAACTGAATCATAAACCTAAATGTAATAGCTAAAAACCACAGAACTCTTTGAAGAACACACAGGAATAACTCTTTGCAACCTTCAGTTAGGCAATAGTTTCTTACGTATAACACCAAAAGCAACAGAAGAAAAAAAAATTGATAAATAGGACTTGATAGGAATTGAAAACTTCTGTGCTTCAAAGGACACTATCAAAAGAATGAAAACACAACCCACAGAATGGGAGAAAATATCAATGAATTGTCTGATAAGGGACTTATATTAAGAGCATATAAAGAACTCTTAAAATTCAGTGACAAGATAAATAACCCAATTTTAAAACAAAGGATTTAAAAAGACCTTTCTCCAAAGAGGAAACAAATGGGTAATAGGAACACAAAAAGATGCTCAACATCATTAGTCATTAGGTAAGTGCAAAACCACAATGAGATACCGCTTCACACCCACCAGAATGACTATAAGCAAAAGGACAGACAGTAACAAGCATGAGCAAGGATGTGAAGAGACTGGAAGCCTTGTGCACTGTGGCGGGAACGTAAAATGTTACAGACACTTTGGAAAAGTTTCGCAGCTCTTGAAAATGTTCCACATGGAGTTACCACATGACCTAAGGGAAACGAAAACATACATCCACACAAAAAACTTGTACGTGAATGATCAAAGCAGCATTACTCCTAATGGCCAAAATGTTGAAACTACCAAAATGTCCATCACCTGACGAATGAGAAAACAAAATTTGGCATATCCATACAACGGGGTGTGGCTTAGCAATAAAGAGCAATGCAGTCCTGACACACGCTCAGACGTGGATGAACCTTGAAAACGTCATGCTAAGTGAAGAGATTTGGTCACGGAGACCAACCATCGGAGGATTCCATTCACACGGAAGGTCTGGGATAAGCAGGTCTACAGAAACAGAAGGTAAGTGGGTAGCTGTCTAGGACTTGCTGGGGACTGGAATGAGAAGCGACTGCTAACGAATACAGGGTTTCTTTTGGGGATGATGAAAATGCTGTAAAATTAGACTGTGGTGACCGATGCCTCTGTGATAATACTAAAATCCACTCAACAGTACACTTTAAGTGGGTGACTTTTTGTAGCATGGGAGTTAAATCTCAAGAGAGCTGTTAAATATTAGGTACATTAACTGCAAGTAGCATAAAAGATACTGTTTGACATTCAGCCTATTGCATGACCAGATAAACTGCACTTTTTTGAAATGACCGCTTTCCCAATAATGTAGGTCTTGATCCGGAGCTCAGTGGCAAATTTTGCATTTTGTAGAGGACCTCAGAGCTGGAACTAAAGCACCAAAAGATGAGCATAGAAATGGGGTCCACAGAAACTTAGTCCAAGCTTTCTGGTCACTCAGCCAGAGCAGTTATTCTGTAACTTCGGTACATTTTGACCACATTCAAATACAGGGACTAAGGTCAGAACCAAGAATGTGCCTTTTTAACAAATCCATCCCACTGCCACCCAGAAAATTCAAATCCAGGCAGAGTGAGGACAGCACTTGGTACTAGGCCCATCAGCCTGGAAAGGCTCCTTTCCTCTGGCAGCCTGGGGCTAATGAGCTGGAAACTGGGGGTATTGGCGGGGAGGGGGGGGGCACGTCAGATCACAGGTCATGATCACATTTTTCACCTGCTTCATAATAAATAACTCTTCCCATCAATTTTATAGGCATTTGGGAAATTTTCTTTCTTTTAATGTTTATTTTGAGAAGAGAGAGCACGTGTGTGCATAGGAGGGGTGGGGGAGGGGGAGAGAGAGAAAGAGAATCCCAAGCAGGCTCTGTGCTGCCAGTGCAGAGCCCGACTAGGGGCTAGATCCCTGGAACCAAGAGATCATGACCTAAGCTGAAATCGAGAGTCAGAGAGGAAGGCCAGCTGCAAGAATCCAAGTCTTTTGGCTACCTGTCTGCTATTCCCTTGCTTCACCCAGGATAAAGAAGGAAACACACAGTGCATGCTATTTGGGCAAAAGAGGTAAAGAAATGGCTCCTAACCCAGAGTCCCTGTGCACCATTTGTTTCAGTCTTGTTTTTTCACAATGGCTGCTTGAGCCTCACAAGGAAAGCTTTGTGCTAGGAACCATGGGTCATGTGTGATCATGGCACGACATGACTGCCCTCGACCAGTCGGTCTGTGTGGTGTGGCAAACCAGTGGAAGAATGAATGCTTAGCAGGCCAAAGGTACCTCCCAAACCTCTGCCAGTGGCCCCTTTCCCTGTGACCTTAGAGACCCTCTGCCTCTCCACCTCTAGAGGCTCTCTTCCTACCCCCTCAAGGCCACCCACTGCAACTTTATCTCCCAGATACACATCTCTCTGGCTACACATCAGTCAAGCTGGCTATTCCACCTGATTAAGTACCTGTCAGGGCCACTTGAAGTTTGGAGAACACCAAATTTCAATAATTACACGGTCCCCTGAATTGGGCAAAGAGAGATTTTGTGGTTAGTTTACAGAAAGTTTGTCCCAGAATGCCATACTCCTTCAACCAAGGGCCAAACCTGATGTCTAGTTTCAGTCAGGCCAAGTTATCAGGACAGGAAACAAAATATATTTTAAGCGGCTCAGCCTTCAACTTCAACATACGGTAAGAACGACAGAATCTAAGGTTAGTAGGAAGCTGTAAACATCAGCTAACCTCCCAGCTAGCTGAGGTTTTGAAGATGTCAAACAGCCAAACACACCCTTGCTTATTACCTCTAGGTGTGGGGCCTCGCTACTTCTGAAGTGGTCTATTCCCTCTGTGACCACTTTTTAGAAAGGTCTTCCTTCCATTCAGTCAAAATCTGCCCCTTTAAAAGCCTCCACACCTTTCATTCCTGATTGTCCAAAAGAAGGAAGATCCAGGAAGACAAAGGGTCAAATGTAAGTCATTACATTATATCTTCCTGCTGTTTCATCGATGATGATGCTTTCCAGAAAGTTTTTTGTTGTTGTTTTCTTTTTTTTTTCTTTCTTTTTTTTTTTTGAGAAAAAAAGAACAAGCAGGGAAGGGGCAGAGAGAAGAGGGGGACAAGGATCCGAAGCAGGCTCCGTGCTGACAGCAGGGAGCCCAATGCGGGGCTTAAACTCAGGAACCATGAGATCATGACCTGAGCCAAAGCCAGATGCTCAACCAACTAAGCCACCCAGGCACCCCCAGAAAATCTTTTTACTCCGGTTTTTGAAATTTCCAGTAAAATAAAAACGGAACCTCTTGCACTTCTAGAGTACTAAAAGCAAGTAATTTTATATTAAATAGACTAATTCTCCTGAATGAATACTAAACACATCTGCAAATAGTTTATGATATGGAATTTGTTTGCATCTTCCCCGGGTTCTCTGCCTCTATTTATACCTCAAGGCACAAAACAACAAAAACAGCCTGGTAAAGACTCACAAGAGTAGTTAATGCCCAAGGAGAGAAACAGCAAACACCAGGAGGCAACTCACAAATGTTCTCTTAATATTTATTAAACCAACAATAGTGTTTTGGGTAAATCATATTAACGTAATACACAAAGTTCTGGGCAAATGAAATTTTTAATTCATTTACATCAAATGTGCCTGCAGTCCACATTTTTATTAAAAGGACAATAAGCATTCAGTTGAGAAGCTTGGAAATAGCATGTTATTTTGAATATCATGTATTATTTTTCTATCATTTAAGACTGTTAAAACTTTTTTCGAAAAACATTACACGGTAAGCTTTTAGAAAGCTCTGGTTGCAGGAGTATAATTCAACCATTTATATAATTTCTTCTAAAGGTTGTGGAAAAGGTATGCAGTCATGGAAATCACCTCAAATCCTCTGTAATGAGTAAGATACAAATATATATATATAGCATATATATGTATATAATATATACACACACACACATATATTTTTGAAGGAAACAAAATCTTGCAAATGAGAGGGTAAACACAGCAATTCATCCTTTGTGTAGCACTCACCATTGTTTGATGTGCTAAAGGCCTCTATTTATACAATCTTTAGCAGTTAAAGATACAAACCACTTCACTGAAAACATTTTAAAAGAAAAGCACTTACCAATCTGCCAAAGATAAACAGATTTATCTTTTCCTTTATTCACATTCCTGGACTTCCCCCATTACCTGAGCCACAATGTTCCTTTTGATTTCTTCATGCCAATCTGCGTTGGGATTTTTGCTGCTAGCACCTGCAAGTGTCTTAACTGCCATCACTCCCTTGATGACGGCTTACGGGCTGTTGTTACACCCGAGGGTCCCAGGTCCTTTTAGCAATAGCTACCATGCCAACTGTCTCCCCCGGATCGATGCCAGCTTCCCTGAGTCAACACCAGGCAGAAGCCAAACAAAGCTGCTGTGCTGCCTACCTCACAAAACTTGTAAATGAAGGGCATTCTAGAACCGGCTTCTAGGAAGAAAACTCACTATTTCTATATTGTTTTCACCAACTTTAATGTGCTTATGAGTCGCCGGAAGCCTTGTTAAAATGCAAATTACAGTTCAGTAGTCTCAGGTGGGGTTGAGATTCTGTATTTCTAACAAGCTCCCAGGTGATGTTGATGCTGGTCTGGCGTCCACATTTTGAGTAGCGAGGCCCTAATGCAGCGGCCCGCAAGCATGGCTGCACATTAGAATCACCAAGGCAGCTCAGAAAAAAAGACAAAAACAAAACGCTGATATCCGGGCCCCACAAGCAGGGGCTCTCATTCAATAGTGTCTGGGACAGCAGGGGTGGGAACCACTCTCAGTAGCTCTCAATCTCTAGTAGCATGCAACAGAATCACCCGGTGGGCTTTTTAAAGCAGAGTCCTACTCTCAGATTTCTGACTCAGTCGGTCTGGAGTCAGGCCCTGAAGCTGCATTTCTAACAAGTTCCTAGGTGATGCAGATACTACTGACCTGTCCACACTTAGAGAACTGACCTAATGCCTGGGTTAATGACTCTCCCGATAGACTCCAAGTTCCACTGAGGACAACCACTTCTTTAATTTTTTTTTAATGTCTATTTATTTGTGAGAGAGACAGAGAAAGAGAAAAGCGTGAGCTGGGGAGGGACAGAGAGAGAGGGAGACCCAGAATCTGAAGCAGGCTCCAGGCTTTGAACTGTCAGCACAGAACCGCATGCAGGGCTCGAACCCACAAACCATGAGCTCATAACCTGAGCTTAACTGACTAAGCCACCCAGGCGCCCCATGAGAACAAACACTTCTATGTACAAATTGTATTATATCAGCGCTCTGCAACATCTATGTGTCAGGGACACACTAAGGTTGGGGGGGGGTAGAATTCACATTTCCACTCCCTTAATTTCTAAGATTAGTCTACATGTACGCTTCATACTTTGGAAAGACATTTACACCGATTGTCCCCCCCCCAAAAAAAAAACCAGCAATGTTGAATTTCATTCTAGATATTACAGACTTACTAGGTTTAAAAGCATATGAAAAAAAAAAATAAAAGCATATGAATCCTAGCAAATGGTTTATTTTAACAGCTTGCTCAGAATAATCCTCCTTCCAACTCCATTGTGGGACAGATACATGTTGAGTGGCAGTTTCTAAAGGGTGAGCACTTTAATGTTATCCTGCAGAGCAATTTTTAAAAGCTTTGAAAACTCTAGAATTCTTAAACAAGGTTTTTTTTTCCTGAGTCAATTAAAGATAGCCCCCTTTATTCAAGGGATGGAAAATTGTGTTTCAGAATTGAGTGAGGGCAAACATGTTCCCAAATTAGATATCTGAACAAAGTAAACTATGAATAGATTAGATAATGGGCCGCTGCTTTTTTACTGAAGCAAGAACTAAAGACAACTCAGACGTCTTATTCACAGGATAGCCAAAAGCACTCGCTCTTCCCTACTTCAACCCCGGAAACAGTAGAGTTCCATGGAACTAATTCAACTTGAACGAGGTCCAAGTAGCTGAGCTGAAGTAATAAAGTATAAACTGAAGAAAAGGACCATCATTAAGACACGTGTGTGGGGCTTATACATGATCAGTAACTTCAGACAAGTTCTAGGACACATTCCCAATCAGGAAAACACAATCTCTCTGTTCAAAGCATGAACTCAGGCAAATCTAATAAGCTGACCAAACATGCTTTTCTGCAACCAGGCCAGGAGGACAAGCATCCTTTGTTCCACTAAGGAAAGTTTTTGAAAGGAAAGGGAAATGTTTCCTTTTTTTTTAAAGACATCCTCAGAAAGACTTAATTTATACGTATATAATCTTCTGTGTAAAGAGCATGTATCATAATCTACCAACATAAACTATCAGAAAAGTATGAGCCAACAGAAAAAGATGTTGAAGAGAAGAGTAGAAAAGGAAGAATCCCGAAGGGAGCAAGCATATCCTCTTGTATACAGCTTTGGACTGTGACGGGCAGCAGGGCAGTCCTGGGAAGCCACTGCAATCCATGGGGCTTGGTCACAAGCAATAGGAAACATGGTTTAAGAGGACAAAATCTTGGGGTGCCTGGGTGGATCAGTTGGTGAAGCATCTGAACTCGGCTCAGGGCATGATCTCACAGTTCGTGGGTTGGAGCCCCACATCGGGCTCTGAGCTAACAGCAAGGAGCCTGCTTGGGATTCTCTCTCTCCCTCTCTCTCTGCCCTGCCCCCACTCATGCTTTCCTTCTCTCTCTCTCTCTCTCTTGCTCTCAAAATACATAAACTTAAGAAAAAGAAGACAAAAATCTTACCTGCTAGACTTGCCTCTAAGCTGGAGGAGTCCATGAAGGCACCCAGAGCAGTAGTTCTCAAACCTGCTGGAAGCTAGAATCACCTGGCGAGCTTTTACAGCCAGCTGGGCCCCACCCCCTACGAAGTCTGATGTCCCAGGTGGGGCCCAGGCATACAGAGCTTTCCAGAGTTCCTCAGATGAGTTTAATGAGCAGGAAGGGGTGAGAGTCAGTGATCTAGAACATGCCCCTCACTCTCCAGAGCTAAGAGCTAGAGAAGCTAAAATACCTTTTCTTTTCACCAAAACACAATAGCCACATTGAGAAAAGAAAAAAGAAGAAAGAAATCAGCCTATCCTTTCTTTCCCATCTGGTCCATGGCACTATCATTTTTCTCAGTCTCAGGTTCAAAACCTCCGAAGAGGATCCTCTCTTCTTTGATCAGCACATCTAATCAGCCGTCCATTTCAATCAGCATCAACAGAGACCAGTGCTGACTCCACAGCCGGCACGCTTCTAAATGCTTGACATGCAAGAACTCCCTAATCCTCACAGCATCACCATGAGGTGGCTACTGTGACTAATCTCCTTTTTTACAGATGAGAAAACTGAGGCAGAGAGAGACTAAGTAATCTGCCCAAGGTCACACAGCCAGACACTGGCAGAGCTGAGAATTTAAAGAGACTCTGTGAATTCTACTCCTTAGTTCCCCCATTACCAGACACAAGCTTATGGAGAGAAGCCATCAAAGCAATAGGCTCCACGTTGGTAAAGAAATCAGAATATGGGTGGGGCACCTGGGTGGCTCAGTCAGTTAAGTGTTCAACTCGTGGTTTCAGCTCATGTCACGATCTCACCGTTTGTGGGTTTGATGGGTTCGAGCCCCACGTGGGGCTCAGTGCTACTGGTATAGAGCCTGCTTGGGATTCTCTCTCTGCCCCTCCCCTGGTGACTCTCTCAAAATAAATAAATAAACTTAAAAAAAAAAAAAAAAGGAATATGGGTGATCTAGGGTATTTGGACAACCAATGCAAATGAAGTGTGACACTTCATTTTTCTGAGCTACACCTGTTAGACCGTATTAAAAACTGGTTATACATTTAAATACTTTCACTGCTCTTTTGAAAGATAGTAGTATCATGTCAGGGCTATTTAAAGCTAAAAAAAAAAAAAAAAAAAAAAGCCCCCAAAACACGAGGATCTAACTTCTGCTAGGCCACATAAAATGCAGTCGTGGCAAATGCCGCCTGGCAGTTGTGAGACAATTACAGACAAGAATGGAAAGTGCCTATCATGGCTCTAAGTACATAGTAGGACATCTGTGTAGTAATTTTCAATGTTAGTGTCCTTTAATAAAATTCATTTCTTAAAAATATCACCCCACAGACTTATTTTCTGAAAAACTATGAGGCAAATATATTTATGTTATTACGCTAAGATTTACCAAAAATGTTTTCAAGAGAAAAATGTTGGGAGAAAAGATGACCCTACGCCCAACACCAGCAAAAGGAACTGAGCAAAAAAGTACTTCTACCTGGATCAGAAGTGCCTCAGCCTCTCTTTTCCAGGAAAGCACTGACATATTTTTAGTATAAAAATCTAAGGAATGCTCTTCTTCCCTCAACCTACCATAGCAGCTTTTTTTAATCCCATAAAATGTGGTATTAATTCATGAGGACTTTGCTTCTAGTTTTGATTCTTATCTCCAAGAAACTTTCATCTCCTTTTCTGTCTACAAGTCTCCACAATCTTCCTAGGATTTACGTCAGCCCCTGGTATCTCCAAACCCTAGTGCTTTCTGTTCTCCTCCCTGAATTAGCCAAAATGTTTGTGGATAATAATCGAGTCCACCAGAGCACAAGTTTTGCTGCAAGTTAAAAAATTATCTAAACATCATTTTAAATTATTCATTTTGCACAGAACACATTAACCACACTGATTCAGAGCCTATGACATATAATGTATGTTCCATTTGATATTGCATTTACGTACCAACCATGGGCCAGAAGTAAGTGTATTAGGTGCTAATCATTAATGTGCACAATGAAGGAGAAGAAGGAGCCAGAAAGGGAATGTTTTATGGTAAAAAAAAAAAAAAAAAAAAAAAAAAACTAACAAATCAGATGGCCTAGGTCCAATATATAGCTCTACCACTAACTATATGATATTGGACAAATACTGATGGGTTTCCCTTTAAAAGTCAATTCCAGCCCTAAATCCATTGTTACATAATGAAAAGGCAGAGTCCAAAAGAATAAAATAAAAATCATCCTGACACTTTTATACCTCTTTCATTCATCAGTTAAGACGATTTGATCTTAGCCAAACACATAAGGTCCAGTTCTCACCTGTCAGAGCCCCAAGTTTACAGAGTATGGAAAATTAGACTATATGAAACGTAAGGTTTCTTTCCCCTCGGATACAAACACCAAGAAATTATTCAGGTTCTAAACAATTTCTTAATCTTTGTGTCTTTCATACATCTTAATACCCAGATGTCTTTCCTCAGAGAACACATGGGGAAAGAGAAAAAAATTTGAACATCAAATGTCTTCAGGTCATGAATAGAATTATTTTTCTCCAACACATCATGCCACTTCAAAGAAGGTTTTGTTTTTGCTTTTCTGGGAAAGCAGTGACTTCTCTTCTACAAGGGGTTCTTCTTATCCCTCTCAATTGTAGGTATATTCTTTGACAGTTTTGATTGCTAGGTATGTCTAACTAGATTCAGACTGATACATATAATGCACATGTTATCTATGGGCCCAATACATCTTCAATTCCCCTAAATATTCAAAAGGTAGATGACAGTTGCTTAAAGGTAGGTATCATGTCATAATTTCTTTTTTTACCTTGCAAGACCAGCAAAGAACTTTGCTCTTGGTCGATGTGCCAAGATGATTTAAGTCTTAACTGATTGACTTACCAAACATAAAACTTCATTCAATAACCAATCAGAACCATTACAAAATCTAATCAAATCTAATACAGTTTCCTCTCGCTATCCGAAAGCAGAGAGTTCCCATGAAACCTTTCGTAAGCCAAAGTGGCAGAAAGCGAAGAAGCAATTACCAGTAATTTATACGGGAAAACCTTTGAGCATTCCCAGACCCAAAAAATAACCTCCCTTAGGCTTTTCTGGTATCTTAGGACACATCTTGCTAATGGATACACAAAACGAATCAAGATAAAGCACAGATGCTCACACAGTTCAAAGCTGCAGTGGTTTGATGCGAAGATGCTGTGTGTAGTTCCACAGGAAGGAGACTGGCGGTGCCCCTCTTGATGCTTAGGGTACATGCCACCTCCATAATGGCTCACCACAAAACAAACGCTCAACGTATTTTCACTTCTTGCCTTGTTTCGTAAAAGCGAAAATTCTCTTCAGATTTCTTTCAGTTAGTGAAAACAGGTACTAAGATAGGTCTTACATAAAAATGCAATAGCCTAATGTGAACTTTCAAAAGGCAGGGGGATGCCCAAATTATGAAATAAAAATACTCACCACTCTTATCTAAATGAGTTCAAAGCGGGGCAGAAATAAAATTAAGATTTTAATTCATTAGCAAACCTAACAGATAAATCAGGGTTTACAGCATAAGATTCCAATACTGACCTTCTGTAAGCATTTACAATGGTAATCCCAAGTACTATGTCAGGTTTTATGAAGCTTTCATGAAGTCTTAACTAAATTTTCAACTTATATGCAAGTCTCTTTTGAGCTTTAGCTGAATGTAACTGAGGAAACAGATGATGGCAGAAAGAAAGTATAATTCGGCATCACACCCTGCCTGGTAAAAAATAAACTGGTCATAAATTTGTGAAAATACATGGCCCTTGGTGTCAGGGGTCAAAATGCAAGTGAGAAACAAAAAAAACATATGCATACATATTTATGCACGTAGAATGTATTCCAGAATCACAAAATTTAAAGCTAGAAGGAAAGAATCAAATGTGCTTAAAGCACGTTAGAAGTTTTCAGTCATTACTGAAGCTAATCTTCAAAATAACCAAAAAGCAAAATATTATAATTCTCGGTCTTACACTGAAAACACAAGGTCAGAAATGATAAGAAATTTCCTCGAGGTCACGTGGATTTCAAGTGGTAATACCGAAAACCAAACCCCAATACACTGGATTCCAAAACCCTGAAGACCATCTTAATTTGGGAGAGCACAAAACTGAAACTCGGCAAAGCCAGAACTACAAGTTCATATGGATTAGAATCTACATATGTTATGACCCCATACTTCATTGCACTGTCACACACCTGTCACCCAGGCAACTAGACACTGTTGCCTCACGACTCAGTAAACAGTGATCTTTTGGTTGCTAAACATGTCAAGTGAATCGGAGCCATCAGCACAGATGTACTAACCCTAAATAGTAAACCTTCAGTTAACCAGAAATTAGAGACCCTTGTATTAACATTTTTACAATCTTTTCTCAGATGTTTCCTGCATCTATTGAGATGATTGTATTGTTATCTCCCTTCAACTGTTCACTGCATTGCTTTTCTGATGTTGAAGCATTCCTTGGATAAACTCTATTTGGCTGCATCAGTTTTTTAGTAAGCTGCCATTTTCAGTTTGATAATGTTATACGTAAATTTTTGGCATCATTAAGTGAAGCTGGCCTGTAGATTTGTTTCCTATGCCCTCCCTGTCTGATTTTGACATACAGTAATGCTAACCTGATAAAATGAAGAAGAACAGCCTCTATCATTCTGGAAGCTCTATAACAACAATTATTATCTACTCCTTCAAGGATCGGCAGAATGTACTTGTAAAACTCTCTGCATCTGGCGCCATCTTTTCAAATTGATTTTTTTTGTTGAGATAATTACAGACTCACATGCAGTTGTAAGAAATAATACAAAGAAATCTCTTCTACTCTTTATCCAGTTTCCGCCAATGGTAACATTTCATAAAACTATCATGACTATCACAAGGATATTGACATTGACACAATCCACTAATCTTATTCAGAGTTCCTAAATTTCACTTGTACTCGTCTGTATCTGTGTGGATGCATATATTTAGTTCTGTGCATTTTATCACATGTACAGATCTATGCATACACATATAAATTTATTTAATATAACCTTAGTGTCACTATATATAGCTTTTTATCAGACTTTTTGTCTATTATAAACAGTTTCCAAGTTATAAACATTCTTCAAACATATTTTTAATGGCTGTATATTTAATGTATAATTTAGAATCTTTTATTTAACTAATCTATTATTATACACTCAAGTTGTTTCCATTTTTTAACTATTATTAATAAATCTTCAATAAACACATTTTACCCAGCTATGAGTATTTCCTTTGGATAGATTTGAAAAGGTAAAATTACTGGAAAAAATGAGCATTCACATCTTAACACTCACAGTTTCATCTAGTTCCTGCAAAGACCCTTTCAGAAATAACTAATGACATATCCTCTCACATCACCCATGTTTAGAAGAAAAGCTGAATCCAAACATATCTCCAATGTCTCAACATAGAGCTAGGCCTCCTCAAATCAGCAAAGAGAACCCCAGCTATGAAAGAGCAGGCTCGGGGCACCTAGATGGCTCAATCGGTTGATCATCTGACTTCAGCTCAGGTCACGATCTCACGGTTCGTGCTTATAACTCAGAGCCTGGAGCCTGCTTTGGATTCTGTGTCTCCCTGTCTCTCAGCCCCTCTAACACTCGCACACCGTCTCTGTCTCTTTCTCAAAAATAAATAAACATTAAAAAAAAAAAAGAAAAAAAAAAAAAAAGAGCAGACTCAATCGTTCATCTCCTGGGCCACTCTCTGGGCTGCAGCTGATCAGATAAGCCCATGTAGTGTACAAAGCCCCCACTCTTTAAGGAGGCAGAAAACCATGAATCAGAAGAATAGTAACTAACACATGACATAAAACATGAACATGTGTTAAAAGCTCCTACATATTCTGTCTCGCATAATCCTAAAAATCTTGTTTAGAATATTCCATTTTATAGAGGAGAAAACTGAGCACAGAGTGGTTAAGAAAACTGTCTCAAGTTACACAGTGAAGGGGATTCAAACCCAGGCAAGTCTGACCTCCAATGACCAGGCTCTGAGCCGGTCTACCATACTGCCTGCTCATTTAGATTCTTGTTTGTGGTGACCACAGCACTTACACTGGGTTCCAGTGCTACAGAGAGGAGCTGAGGGGAAGGCACCAGTTAAAGTCCCCTCTCTAGAAATGGGCATCTAGGCCAGAAACCAAATGAGAAGCCTGAGACCCGTCAGTGACTTATGCCTTAAAAAGCCCTCTAACGGGCGCCTGGGTGGCTCACTAGGTTGAGCGTCCAACTTTGGCTCAGGTCATGATCTCAGGGTTCATGGGTTCAAGCCCTGCACTGGGCTCTGTGCTGACAGCTCAGAGCCTGGTGCCTGCTTCAGATTCTGTGTCTCTTTCTCTCTCTGCCCCTCCCCTGCTCATGCTCTGTCTCTCTCTCTCAAAAATAAACATTAAAAATTTTTTTTTTAAAAAGCCCTCTAAATTAGGGGCGCCGGGGTGTGTCAGTTGGGGTGCTTGGGTGGCTCAACTGGCTAAGTATCAACTGTGGATTTTGGCTCAAGTCATGATCTCATGGTTCATGAGTTCGAGCCCCATGTCGGGAGGCTTTGGAATATCTGTCTCTCTACCCCACCCCACTCACAGGCTCTTGTTCTCTCTCAAAATAAATAAATAAACTTAAAAGAAAAAAAGCCCCCCAAATTATATCAACAAGTTACGGTTTCTTCTGTCGAGACTGAAAGTGAATTCCATCACATCAACTTCATGCTACACTGGCTTGTGTCAGAAAATATGAGAAAACACTAGATCATGAACATTCAGAGCAACGTATATAATCCCAGTACATGATGAACACTCCATTCAAGTTAACTGATCACCATCAGCTCTTGGAAATGACTTACCTTTCAGTAATGTGAATGAATTCCTTGTTTCAGTAATAAAATAGTAAGTATTTGGCAGGAGCTTAATAATTACTTATTGATTAAGTTAATCTTAACATTTCTCCAATCTTACCCGGAAGCATATAGAAAAACTAGATGTTAAAGACAGAAAATTCTTCTAGTTCACTCCATCATTTTATACACAGGGAAGCTGAGGTCCCACAGGGATTAAGATAATGAACTGCGTGTATGCAAAACCTCACTTTTGCCCTAAATATTGTACACTTATTTCTGCTGTCTTTATATTTAATAATATACCACACAAAACTAATATTTGACTTTTACTCTTTCTTGGTAAGAACTAGAAAAAAATAATCTTCCCTTAAGATTAAGAGTATCTCATTCCATGTGTCATCTTATCATGAGACTAAACTCTATTAATTGCACATACTCCTTAAATACCAGTACTATTTGTATTTAATATACCTGTATAATCATCAAAGAAAATAAACATCCAAATGCTTTGTAAAGGGCACACTTTCTGCATCTTTGTGACATTTTCGACAAAACGAATTGAACAGCAGAGGAAAAAAATGTAAAAACGTGTCTTGTCTTTAACAACATTTTCCATAGCTTGAAGTCCAAGACCAGGAGCTGGCTCTCACACCACTGAGTGCATACCAGTTGGCCTCTCTCTGCTGATATGAAATTCAAATAGGAAATCTCCAAAGACTTCAAGGTTTCTCCCCTTCTCCCAGTCCTACCAATTCTTTGAGATAATCAAGAAAAACATTCACAATTCTATTTCAACAGTGTTCTTTGCTATTCAGAGGCAGTCACCCCTCCAGCCTTGTTGCTAAAACTAATGCAGCCCCAGAAACAGACTTGTCAAAACACAGTGAGATTTTTTAATAGTAGGAACTGAAACTCAAATTGCTAAAAGGAGAAATTTCATGCATTTCTACTCTCAAAAAATACTCTCTTTCTCCACTCCCCCCACCCCCACTGCCCAACATTCCCTCACCAGCCCTGCTACCTCCTTTCAGATGACCAGCTTCACTCCAGCATGCAATACAGACATGACTCTCTCCTTCCAGTCTGCTAGAATCTCAATGGAACCAAACAGGAGGAAGCATGGATGTACACCAATGACTGCAGGACTTGACCTCGTCTTGTTTACTCTTCACGCCAACACTGCAATGTTGATGAAACTGAGGTCTAGTGAGTCAAAACTGGCAAACTAGCCCAGGTACACCCATGGGTTGGTGGATTCAGTTGATCCCAGACACACTGCTTTCAGTGGCCAGGGCAAAGCTGAGCTTCAGCAGAAATGATGGATCCCGACTGCCCTTGCCACGGGCACCTGCATTTAAGTATGGATCATTAACAGTTATTTACCAAGCTCAGCACTGAGCAGGGGTGAAATGTGTGAAAAGAGGGCCCTCCCCTTATATGGCATCAATCTCAATGGAAGAGAAAATTCACCTCTTAGAATGTCAGAGGGCTTAAGAACATCTTATACAGCTCCCACATTTCATAGACAAGAAAACAGAGGCCAAGAAAGGAAGCAAAAAACCACTCAGTACTTTCTGTGCCTCAACCACCACTCCTATGCACCCTCATTTTATGCCCACAATAATCATGTCATAAAGGCATTCAGGTCCAAATTATACACATGTACATATGTATTTTTTCAAGTGACTTGGAGTCGTAGCATCTTGTCCAAGTACTATAGTAAGTGGCAAAGTACCAGCATGTGAACCCAGCTTGTCTGCCTCCCATGCCAAAGCCCTTCGTGTTTGCAGTGGTTCCCAAGGTCACACAGCTATACACTGCCAGGAGCCCACCAAGCAACACAGAATGGCTTATAAGAAGGGGAAAAGTATGTGACCCAGACCAGTGGTTCCCAAATGTGGCTGATTCATTAAAATCACCTGAGATGCTTCATAAAAATACCCCACCCCCTTTCAGGCTACTGATCATGTAAGTCTGAGATGAAGCCCCGAAATCTGTATTTTTACACGCTTCCAACGATTCTCATCATTAGTCTGCTGTATCGTTTACAGAAAGATAAAAACAAGGGCTCAGTCAAACATGAAAGGCCATCTGGGGCTTGGGTCTCAATCAACAGAATGTTAAAGGAGAAACACTAAAGAGGTGGCTGTGTCCCAAGAGTGTTCATGACAGTGAGGCCAGCAGGCAGGTGCTGGGAGACATGATGGGAGTGATCAAGGGGGAAGAAATAGGAAAGAGCAATATTATGAGCATCTTCTAAACCTGGCAGAGATATTTAGTTAGATTCCATGCCATGATAACAAGGAAACACGGAGGTTTGAGGACCATGGGAACACCATCAGACTGGTACAGGATAAATCAAACAGCAAGTGAACATCTGGGCAGGAAGGACAGCTAAAAAGCTGCTGACATAAAGGCACAGGTCCCAAGAAAGACAAAACTAAAGAGGAAGCTACCTGGATCACTAGAATGTGAGCTCCAAGAACACAGAGGAGTTTGCCTGGTTTGTTCATTGCTTTCTCTCGGGCATTCAGTAGGTGCTGAACAGTGTTTGTGGAATGACCACATAGGTGGATTTAACGTCCAACTGGACATGGACGTCAACAAAGTGGAATGAGTCAAGGATGTCTTCAAAATTCAAATCCAAAAGCCTAGAATGAAGACGATGGTACTGGCACAACTAAAAAAAAGTAAATAAGACTAGCTTATTTTCATCAAAGCCTCTCCTCATTCCTTCCTGCTTTTTGGGGTTTGTTTGTTTTTTTTTTTTCCTCTAAAAGTTTATTTTGGCTTCTGGGCCATGAAAGAATTAGGTGATTTTGAGATACTGGAGTGTACTGCTGATGGTGGCAGAAATGGCAGGTCTTCTTCCATGGTAAGAACGAAATGATGAGGGATGCCTGCGTGGCTCAATCAGTTAAGTCTCTGACTTTCGCTCAGGTCACGATCTCACTGTTTGTTGAGTTCGAGCCCCACGTCGGGCTCTGTGCTGACAGCTCAGAGCCTGGAGCCTGCTTCGGATTCTATGTCTCTCTCTCTCTCTGCCCCTCCCCTGCTCACACTCTGTCTCTGTCTCTCTCTCCCTCTCTCAAAAATAAATAAACATTAAACAAGTTTTAATATAAAAAAAAGAAGGAAATGATGAGCAAGATCATTTAGTTTGATTTTTGGCAGTGTTGAAAAGGGACTGTGTTGTGAGAATCTAAACCCAGATGACATTCCTTATACCACCTATTGGATCACTGCCAGCTGACATGCCAAATAGCACAGTGGCTTGACCAGACTCCTTATAAACCTTAATGACAGAGCTGTCGGGATTCTGGGTGGCTGGATCAGCCTCAGGGCTTTGCCAACCTGAGGAGACTCCAGGCCACCTGTGGCTGACCAGGCAGGTCTCCCAGGGCTTCTGGAGACTTGAGAATTAGTCCTGCCCAGGAAAAAAACTAGGTAATCTTTTGAAATCCTCTCCAAACTAATGATTATTCAAGGTGCTATGTGAGTAATCATGTTACACAGCCCTTCAAAACTAGATGTACCAGGCCCCAGGAACAGGAATTGGAGAGCAAACTCTAATTCCTTTTAGGACAATCATCTTTCACAAGCCTGATCTTACAAGATCTTTCTCCAATGATGTCTACCTACTGCTAACACCCAGCTAAAAGAGAAACAGAAATTCTATAAAATTCCCCAGCAAAAGTAATTTGTTTCATTACTAGAGCAGCCAAAATATATTTTTTTAAAGAACTGAAAAAGTTATATGGTTCCAATTCTATTTTTCTCTCTAATGCAAACTTTCCAAAGCCTGCCTTTTATAATGCACTGAGAGGTAACGCATGGGTCCAAATGACTTGACAGTTTCTTTTAATTCACACACACTGAAACATGTGTATAAACCTCCACTAGTTCAAAACACTTCCTCTTCTTAAACATATTTCCAGTTCCAATTATGTGTCTATAGCAGTCTGCAATATATTATTTCTAAAGATAAACAGTCACATTAAAAAAAGAAATGGATAGAAAAACAGCAGCATATCACTACCGCCACACTCAGTCAGTCTTTCCCCTCACATGGTGTTCCCGCAGCGAAAGCCCTAACCTGCTGGTGCAAAGTATGAATGCATCACCACTGCTGTCTCCAGCATCCAGAAAGGAAGGGCCACAGTTTCTTCTCACAGATAGCTTTGAGCCTTCATTGCTAAGAACCTCTTCGCCCTCACCTTGCCTTGTGCTTAGTATAAAACTCAAGAATTCAATAACTGCAGACATTTTTCCTTTCCTCTTTACAAAGACAGACTTAAAGCTCGGAGGACCTCTAACTACTTCTAATTCCCAGGAAACTGCTGCAGTTTTCAAATTAAAATACGAGGTACTGGAAATAACGTGCTGTAATAGCTAATTGTTAAAAAATTAAGTCTATCAACTTCACCTACGTTGATGCCGCTATACATGAAACAGAAACTAAAAAGTAATTGATATGGACTAGTGGCCATCCTGGGCTTTGAAACAGCCTAACAAAGACTCTCTGCTAGAGTCTCCAAGTTGACATTTTAAAAATATCTAATCACACTTCTGGATGGTAGTCCAATTACTGAAAAGGGTATCGACCACAGTGAAGGAGCTCACTGGGAAAGCATCTAATCCTGGTAGGAAATGAAAAATATTAGATCCACAAAGAGAGTTCAGGGGAAAGGTGTCACCAGGTAGGAAAACAGTTCAGCCACAAAGCTTCCATAAGGAGCAATATCAGATTTATGCAAAAATCCAGAGAACCAGAAAATAGAGACATTCTTTCTGGAGAATCCCCAAACACGTCCTGGCAAATCCTGAACAGGATTTGACCAAAAGAAGGACTTCCTTACCCCTGTACAGCCTTTTAGGCAGGCTTCTCTTGAAAACCTTTAGAGGGAGTTCTCCCTTTGCCCTGTTTTGCAACGAGATAAGCAATAACGTTTTTTGTTTTTTTTTTTTTTTTTCCTGAAATAAACAGAGAATCTCTTCCTTTTTGTGTACAATGAGTCAAAGTTCATAACTGGCTGGGAGATTACCAGTCCCAACGGATTAGCCCATCATTTGCCAAAGAGAAATACTGATAAGGCTCGCAGTTCTGTTTTACAGCCCAAGCACCCAAATACTCATCTCTTCTGTGTACAGTGTACAATTCTACCTGTTTTTCAATCTCAAGTAACGTTTGGGGACCTTGCTGGCACACACAGCGGCTCCCACACTGATGGAAAACGCCCATCTGCTGCTCAGTGCCCAAGAGGTTTTCAACTCCTGAACTGCTGCTTCAACTCCAAAAAGAGGGAGAAGGGAGAGGGAAGTAACACTCCGAAGGCGAGGAGGAAAAATTCACAAAACCATCCCTGGTCGAGTTACTAGGTGGCAAAAGGAGGAGGTATGGGGAGCTAAAAAAGGTCAGAAACTGCTGCACTCCGTCACCGAAGCCCCGGAACGCACTGAGGCTGCAGACAGTATCTGGGTGCTCAGGCTTCCACCTTAGCCTGGCAAAGCTCGGGGCGCCCAGGTAGGGTTTTTCTAAGCCCAGGAGGCAGATCCCTTTAGAGGGCGCTCATCGGGCGACGTAGGAAACAAACTCCAGCCCCAGAAACTCGACCCAAAGGAGGAGAATATAAGTTCCCATTGCCGCGGCCGGAGGGAGGCTGGGTGCCCGCAGCCGACCCGGGCGGGAGAAGAAACTCCACCGGCCCTCGGAAGCACCCCTGCCAGAGCCCGCGAGGACAAGCGTGGCAGGCTGAAAGCCTCGGTCCCCGATGGCCAGGCGACCCGAGGCCGAGCTTGGTGTCACCCGCACCCGGCCAGGTCCGGCAAGCTGCACTCCAGGGTAATCCGTATTAAAATGTCCTCCTGCCCCTAAGGGCCCGCGGGGCCGCCCTCCGTCCCTCAAGGAGGAGGGGTCGCCGCAGGACTGGGATTCCAGAGCCCCGGGCCCCAGCATTTTCCGGCGCGTTCCGCGCACCTCGCGGGACCCTCGCGGGACTGGGCCTCGGCGGGGGGGGGGGGGGGGGGGGGGGGGGGCGGGTAGGCTTTCCACGAAGTGTCTGCTACCTGGCCCCAGCCACAGAGAACATCAAACAAAAGAACTTCTGAAACTTTCCTCCCCGGACACTCTCAGATTTCTTAAATCGGAACCCCACCTCCCCAGAATTTGCATTCAACTGAGTAGGAAAGCTAAGCTAGCGTGGGGGGTGATGTGTGGAGGAGAGGACCCCAAAGTTTCCAGGTTGTCCCTGGGTCTCGCCCAGCGCGCGGAGGGGACGGGTTCCCTCGCCGGCCCTCCGACTGTTCTGCCACCCCCCCCCCCCTTTCCCTAGGTCCTTCTCGGGCCAGGCAGCAAGACCCCTCGAGGGCGAAGTTGCGAGCGACTCCACGGGCCTCTGCGGTTAGACAAAACTGCGATTCTCGCACCCTCATCCCCGGGGACCTCGCGGCAACTCCGGCGAGCAGCGCTTTTCTGCGGGAAGGAAGGCAAGGGGGAAAGTGGTGGAGGAGCGAGCGCATTTGTCCCAGTAGATCTCCGGGGACCAAGCGCCAGGTCCGGGTGGGGAGCGGGGATAGGGATCCCCCAGGAGGCGCTGCCCGATTGCCCGCGGGCGCTGCGGACTCCCCGCGGCCCCGAGCACCCGAAACGGCGCGCGCTTCCCCCTCCTGGCCCACTCACCGACTCCGCCGACACGCAGGCCACCAAGCCCAAGGTGAGCAGGATCCAAGCGCGCCGCATATTCCCCGGGGACCGGCTGCTCCCAGCCGCCGCTTGCAACGAGGGCGAAACGAAGCCTACTGCCTAGCGCCCGGCGCAGCCGGTACAGAAGGATCCGGGGCAGAGCAGCCGCAACGACCGCGGCTTGGGCTCGGGGACTGGGGCTCCCGGCTCAGGGGCGCTAGCTGGCTCCTCCTGCGCCTGCTCTCGCCGCCCGCGGCTGCGCCCCGGGAATGCGGCGCTTTTCTCACTTGTTGGTTTCTACACTCCCGAAGCCGAGTTGTTGCTCCTGGGAGGCTGTTCTCTAGAGCTCTTCTTGCTCTGCTGCTGTTTTACTCCTCCGCGGACTCCTTCCCAGTGTCGCGGCTCAGTTGCTGGTTTTGAGGAATAAATTAGATGGCTTGGAATGTAGCTGCAGCTGAAGTTTGGGGGCAGAGCGGTCAGGGCGGGCGGTCCGCGCGGCTGGAGCTCCGGGAGTATCTGGAGAGAAGCGCGTCCGAGCGGGGCTAGTGGCTCAGCGGCTGCGCCCCTCCTCCTCTCCCGCCGCCGCCGCCTCCCTCCCCCGATCCTCCTCCTCCTCCTCCTCCTCCTCCTCCTCCTCCTCCTCCTCCTCCTCCTCCTCCTCCTCCTCCTCCTCCTCCTCCTCCTCCTCCACCTCCTCCTCCTCCGTTCCTCCTCCTCCCACTCCCTCCCTCCCTCCCTTGCCTGCTTCTCCCAGCTCCTCCGGGCGTCAGGGGGAGAGGAGGCGGCAATGTGACTCCCAGCTAAACCCGGGAGAAATTCCTACAGGATTACGCCTCGATTGGCAGCTTTGGGGACCAGTGGGCGCCGGTGGCTCCGCGCTGTGGCCGCTCTGGATCTGCTGGTCCGCAATCAGTGCTCCAGCGCTCCAATGCTCCTTCATTTTTCTCCTTCCTTCTCCTCTTTCCCTCTCTCCACCTTCATGCTCTTTTCTTCTCTATTTTCTTGTCCCCCGCCCCCTTTCACTTTTCTGGCAAAAGATCGGGGAAGCAATGAGAGACATATTTTAGCTTTTCTGCCTGCGAGAATTAGACCAGTAGAAAGAAACTGCTTTGGGAGTTAGAAAAACATACACAAACTTTACAGATGCCTTCAAGCAGTGTGAACTGCTCATAAATCACAAGTTCATGAAAATTGTATTTTAAAAGAGAAGACAATAAATGTAATAAATGTGTAGTAAGAGTATTCCTCACCCTTCCTTAACCGCCCTCTGCAAAAGAAAAAAAAAAAAAAGGAGTGACCCC
This sequence comes from Leopardus geoffroyi, assembly GCF_018350155.1. NCBI lineage: Eukaryota > Metazoa > Chordata > Mammalia > Carnivora > Felidae > Leopardus > Leopardus geoffroyi. The sequence goes on from NC_059338.1 coordinate 110,899,709, forward strand.
TGTAAACTCAAAATGCAACACTTTCAAAGCTCATAATTTCATTAAGGACTTAAATACCAGTTCTGCCTCACACACAGTTTAAGCCCCTAAGTCATTTTATAGGCTTCATTTCAGCATTGAGGTGTTAACGTTAGGAAGCTACAAATAGGGCAATTTGACGAGAAATTGGATAGAGACACTGAATAACAACAGATTTAAGAGAACTTCAAAGAAAAGAGGGATAAAGTAATTTCTAGTCTGAAGAAAATAATGAGCATGTACTTCCTGAATAGAAGTAATTGAAATATTTTGTGATGAAAACTTTTTTTCAAATCTGTGGCCATGGTATGTGTACTCGAGAACACGGCAAATACCTATTCCCTTCCAGTTTCTAACACTGCTTTTCTCTCTGACTTATGGAGTAAATGAATTGTGGAACCCATTCTCCTCGAATGCCCACTCCAGGAGACCAGGGACCTCTCTGTTTTTCACCACTGTATTCTCATTCCTGGTATGTAAAGACACACGATAAATATTTATTGAATAAATTTTGATCTAAAACCCAATCTATACTGCATAAGAATTGTCAACTTTTAAGATACATAGATGTGGACACATAGATACGAGGCCATGGTAATTTTTGAATTTAGAATAAAATACAGTCATATTCTGAGAATTACAGTGTCTTAGTAACCTTTCACTGTAATAAATGTCAAAGAAAAAAACTTTAGAAAACTGGAGAGCTCAAACTCAGAGGCATCCAGCCCTTCGCTGCTGAGTGCCATCCACGAAGCTCCCCATGGGCAAATCTAGGGCATTGGCAGTCCAAAAGGTAATGTAGAGAAATACAAGAGTGGACAAAGGAGGGGGAAAAAAAAAAAGAAAAAAATCAGGAGACTGGAAGTTGTATCATCAGATGCTTCTGATTCCATAGAAACTGAGCTGGCAACTGTGGGGTCAATGTGGGTCCAGCTTGGTTTTTGGAAGAATGAGCTACAGCCATATTTTTAACATGGATTCCTTGTGGTTTGAAGAATTTCATGAAATGGGGGGAGAGGGACTTCTGAAAGGAATTTCCAAAGGAAAATAAGCAGTGTGATGGAAATACAAAGAGCCACAAAATGTTACCTCTACCCCCAGAAGAGATCTAGCCTGCTCTCTAGTCTCACACCTCCTTTCTCCCCACTAGTTACAAACATCAAATAAATTAGAACTCTAATGAAAGGGGAAAATGCACTCATTTACTGGCTCTCTGAGTTATTGCTGTTTATTGGGGCATCTACCTAACAAGAAGCACAGTGGCTGCTCTCTGATTCAGCTTGGGCACCCAGTGATAAAAATAAATAAGCACATGCATCTGTTCGAGGGACATATACACCTAAGCTCTTGGTGTTTACGGGAGTCTCAGTGATTTGTTTTTTATAAATGATCCTGAAGCATTGAGAGCCTGTGTGGTAAGGGGAATGGTACACTTTTGAGAGTCACACAGTATCAGGTATTTGATAACAAATAAATATTCAAATCCTGTGTGCAAATGCATTAACAGGTCTGGCCAGAAGGGTAATCTGAAGGCATAAAAGGCACTAATAGGAAAAGCACCTACCTAAGGGCTGAGTACAGAAAAGCTGCCTTATGCTGAGTGGGGGGTGATGGGAGGGGACAAGGGATGTCCGATGGTGTTAGGAACATGTCTAAACTTGGAAATGACGAATGTCCGTGTCTTAGTCTGTTTGGGCTGCTATAAGGAAAATATCATTGACATAAACAACACACATTTATTTCTCACAGTTCTGGAAGCTGAGGAGTCCAAGATCAAGGCACTGGAAAATTCAGTGTCTGGTGAGAGCAGGCTTCTTGGTTCACAGGTGGCTCTCTTTGCTGTGTTCTCACATGGTGGAAGGGGTGAGGGAGTTCTCTGGAGCATCTTTGATAAGAGCATGAGAGCCATCCAGGAAGGTACACTCTAATGACCTAATCGTTTCCCAAAGTCCTATCACCAAATACCATCACCTTGGAGATCAGGGGGTTGGGGGCTGGAGCCAGGACACAAACATTCAATCTATAGCAGCCTGTTTGTGTGTCTTGCTAACTGTAATTTTTTTTTTTTACTGAATAAAATTCGGTGGAATTTTGTGGCATATATCTAATACACTAAGCATAGCAAGTGGTTAAAGCCAAAGTCTTCTCCCTCGTGTATGTTTTCATGCCCTCCTTTCGAGGGCTGTGCTTTAAGGGGCACAGCAAATAAAATAGTAAAGCCAGTCACTTCCCAAATAGCTCACTGATTGCTGAAAGAATAAACAACCTACCTCAAGAATCTCACAAGAAAATATAGAAGATGAACAGAATATAAACATAGAGATGCAGGGGTGCCTGAGTGGCTCAGCCAGTTAAGTGTCAGACTTCAGCTCCAGTCATGATCTCAAGGTTCGTTGAGTTCAAGTTCCAAATGGGGAGCTCTGCTGTCAAAGCAGAGCCTGCTTTGGATCCTCTGTCCCCCTTTCTCTCTCTGGCCCTCCCCTGATCAGGAGTGTGCTCTCTGTCTCTGTCTCTATCTCTAAAAGAAATAAACATTTAAAAAAAAATTTTTTTAAGACAGCGATGCAGACATGTAAATAATGGGGGGAAGGGCACTGTGAATTAAAAGGAACAGAACACAGGAGATGATAGAAATGAAAGCTACTAGAGACATATCTTTAACCTAAGCTGACACACTGGACCTTTGTCATTATGGTACCTAATGACATCACATTATCGCCATGGACAGGCAGGTGCTGTGGCCCAAGGTGAGCTGTCAGAGTAGGACACTGCAAAGGGAGAAAGATGCCACTTTGTTGTCTTTGGTTGTTTTTCACTTGCCATTCCCTGGAATTTACCGGGGTCTAGGTGAGAAGTCTATTCAGTAAGATCAGCCCTGGCTAAATTCACTTGAAAGATGACAGAACCTGAGAATAAGAGGAAATCCAGCCAGCCGGCTGTTAATTACTCAGGCTAATAATGGCAACTGAACTAAGGCCATGATGAAAATCTACAGGCAATCCAAAAAAATCTCTTCTTACCCTCAGCCTTTCCACTCTTCTCTCCATTCACTTGCATCATTCCTTTGCCAGGGACATTGGCTGACTTTTAACTTAAGAGTTGACCTCGAATTACAAGTCTGTGACTAAGGTACACGTCAAATTGCATCGTAAAATCCAGGATGGAAATTTTAAAGAAAGCATCATTTATAGACTACATCATTTTGGGGCATCAGACATTTACCTAAGAGTCATACTTGGATATATGAATTCAGGAAAGTTCCACAAAGGTATCTTCAAGTTACTCGCATTGCATTTGAATATATCCAGTTGAACAGGAAAATATAATCCCAGCTGATTTTATGTAAAATGCTACTACTCTTGTTACTACTATCTGGAGGCTATGATTTTGAGGGCAGCTAGCTCTAACCCTCCTCACTGTTCTTAGGGATCCACCCTCTCCAAGGACCTGAAGGAGAGCCTTACACGCTGTATACTAAATGGTCTCACACTTCCTTGATCACAGTTGTGTGGACCAGGGCCCTGTGTGGGGAGAGGCAACTTATTAGTGACCACTGACCAATCAGATCCACCCTTCAGATCCAGGGAGCCCGGAGTTGAACTCAACTGTACATTGACCTGGGAATCATCCAAAACTGTCAACGGCTCCTTGTGCCATGAAATAGAAAAGGCTGATTGATGTGCAGTGGAAAGAATAAAGTGGGTAAACAGAGAGAAGCAGAAATAGAAGACACATGGTTCCAGAAAAACGGAGGTCCCTGACTTCTGTTTTTTCTGTTCCTTTTCCAGCTCTTTTGAGACTCCGATTAAATTTATTCTTTTAGGGCCTGTGAGATATCCTTTAAGGTAATTTCTTTTATTTTTCTTCAGCTAGTTTAAGAGGACTTCTGTTCCTGGTCAACAAATGATCCCAGACAAAGACAGAGATGAAAATGAATCAGAGTTTGGACACTCTTCACTCTGAGCAAAATGAATTCCTCACTATTTAGTGCTTTATAAAGCATATATTTGTAAAGAACAGTTTTTTTTTTCTCTTTTTTTTAAAAACAGTCTTAATTAAGGCAAACTACTATAAAAATTATTTTTAAAAACTAGATTGGTAGGGAAAAACATTTTTAAAGAAAAGATGTTTTAATTATTGAATTTCCTTAGGGGAAATGCTTTCCATGTTCAGGAGAGCTAGGTATCTTAAAAACTCTAAAAGCAGCATAGAATACATTGATACTTCTCTGAATAAAATAGTATTCATACTGGGATCACCTACAGGTTAATTCAGGGAATTATTTCATTGAATATTTTTCTAAGATATCTAGAAGGCAAAGTGCACAAATTTCCAGGTATGCAAATGTTACTACATTCTTTCAGGTAATGAAATGTGAAACAGGTCAGATGCTCCGGCAAGCTGTTAAGTAACCCCATACAGTAAGGAGACGTAAGGCATCCTCTTACACCTGCTGTTACTGGAGTCCATACACCACAATCCATAGTAGCTCAGGCTTTGCTGACAGACAGCCTGGGGTTTGAATCCCAGTTCTACCTCACTGTGTTCTACGAGTCCTTGACACCTGAGCAAGCCTCAGTTTCCTCACCTATCGATTGGAGATGATAGGGTGAATGTGTGGAGTGTGTGAACTAATTCATGTGAAGTATTTAGCCAGTTACATTAATGAACTCACAATAAATGGTGGTTGTCTCAATAAATGCCAATTGTTATAAATGCCAGCTGTCATTAGTAATATTTCCTCTGCCTGGAATGACCTGTAAGTTCTCCCAGTTCTCTGCCTGGCTAATTCCTACGTATCCTTTCAGTGTCAATTTAGAAGTGTCCTTACTAGCAAGTAGCTGAGTGCCTCCTGTGTGTCACACACCTCCTCCAGGTAGCCTTCCCTGAGTCTCCTAGACTGAATAACAGATCTTGAGGATAATTAATGCTCACCTATGAATTATAATCTGTATAGAATATTTGAGTATTGGTAAAACTTGCTTGTAGAAACATGTTATGTTGTGGGGCTAAAAAAATATGAACAAAACAGACCGAATAGCATTAAGAGGACATAGGAAACAAAAGTACCCATCATTCAGTCTTCAAAAAAAAAAAAAAATCAAAAAAAGTGCACCTTCACAAGTTTAAACCCAAATAAAAACCTAGAGAAAGAGTGTAAAATTCCAACATTGCAAATCCTCAAATAGAAGTGAAGAAAATTAAGTTGTGAAAACAAACAAAAAAAATCATCCCTTTGAATTAAGATAGAAATAAGAAAAATGCTGGGGTGCCTGGGTGGCTCAGTCGGTTAAGCATCCATCTGATTGGCTCAGGTCATGATCTCACTGGTCGAGAGTTCAAGCCCTGCATCGGGCTCAGAACCTGGAGCCTGCTTCAGATTCTGTGTCTTCTTCTCTCTCTGCCCTCCCTGGTTCACGCTCAGTCTCTCTGTCTTTTCTCTCTCTCTCTCTCTCTCTCTCTCTCTCTCAAAAATAAGTAAACATTTAAAAAAACGAAAAATGCTTTCTTCTTACAGCTATTAGTAATGCAATGATAGAAGATGGCAGGTTCTCTGCAGAATTAATCCCAGTGCTGCATTGCAAAACCAGCTGGTCCTTCCCCCACCCCCCCCCACCCCTGTCCCAACCCCTATTCACCACAGGCACACCCAACGTGACCTATGTGAATGAATCATCTCCTTTCTCTCCCCTCTCATGTAACCCAAATAGACATACACACACATCCATGACACAGGAGTTTTTTGTTTTGTTCTTATGTGTTTTACTATTAAACACCTTCTTCATCTTGTAGAAATTCCTCCAAGTCACCTGACAGAACATTTATTCATTTTTTTAATGGCTTCTTATTTCCCTTTGGTGTGGGTATTTCATACTTCATCCAGCCGTATCCCTGCAAAGGGCATTCTTTCTGTTTCCAGTCGTTTCCTACAAACAATCTTACAGGAAATACCTTTTATATATTTCCTCAATTAATGGTGATTTTCTTTCTGTGGGCTAGATTCCCAAGAGTAGGATTGCTGAGTTGGAGAGTTATAAATGTGTTTAATTTTATGAGATGTTGTTTGACAGTTTTACAACAACAACAAAAAAAAGTTCTCATATTCCTACTAGCGATGTTTGAGAGTATCCTTTTCTTTTTTCCACTCCTCGGCCAGCAATTGGTATTAATTTTCTTTTTTGGCCAATTTGGTAAGTATGAAGTGACAGCTGAAAGCTAGTGCTGTTTACATTTCCCTGCCTACTAGTGCTTTAGAGCATCTTTTCATGTGTTTATTATACTTGGAGTCGGTCTTCTGTAAACTGTCCTTATTTCCTTCTCATTTTTCTACATGATAATATGACTTCTTGTCAGAGCTCTTGTATGACTGCTATTAATATATCCATCGACAACTATGGTATTAATGCATCTTACATGTATTCTTACATATAGTGCAGTCTGCTTCCAATTCTCTATTCCACCCACAGATCTATGTGTCTATTCTCATGTCATGCCATATTCATTTGATTACCTTGATGATATAGGACCCTGGGATATTTCCAATCTCTTTATTCTTCCTCACCACACACTATTTTCTTTTTCTTTTCTTTTTCATGTTTTTCTTGAATATTTTGGGGGTACCTTTTTATCCATATAAATTTTAGGATATTTTAGACACAATAAACCATTTTAGAATTCCATTTGAAATCCACCTAAGCTTTGCAACAATTCACGTTTTTCATGATAGTATGGCCTCTCAAACCAGAAAATATTACATTCAACCTTGTTCAGATCTTTAACTATTATTTAATAAGGTTTTATCATTTCTTATAGATCCTGTTAACTTCTTTTTATATGTATTTCCATTATTTATATATACTTTGTAACTATTACAAGGAGTAACAGGGAAACAGGATTTCCCCTGTTTTCATTTAGGAACTTTTTGCTAGAGGAAAACTGTCTTATCTTTTAATATTTACTTTGTATGCTACCATCTTAAAAATTCTTTAATCTAGTACATTTTTTTATTAGAGTTTCTTGGATTTCTAGGTGTACATTTATATCATCAGCAAAGAGTGTGGTTTAATATCTCCTCTAATGCCTATCTATGCTAGCTATTTAACAACAGAAGTGTTATAAAGAAAAATGGTGATAACAAGTATCCCACTCTAGCTTCTGATTTTAATGAAAACAATTTAGTGTACTGTGTTTTATCATTTCAAATGACGGTTGTGGTTGGTTTGGGGTAGTCTTCAATAGACCAAAATTTTTGTTACTTCTAATGAGTTTTTATTAGAAATAGTTGTTGATTGGGGCACCTGGGTGGCTTAGTTGGTTAAGTGTCCGACTTCAGCTCAGGTCATGATCTCACAGTTCTTGAGTTCTGAGCCTGGCTTAGGGCTCTGTGCTGACAGCTCAAAGCCTGGAACCTGCTTCAGATTCTGTATCTCCGTCTCTCTCTGCCCCTCCCCTGCTCTCACTCTGTCTCTCTTTCTCAAAAATAAATAAACATTTAAAAAAATTTTTTTAAAGAAATAGCTGTTGAATTTTATCAAAGCTTTCCCAAGATTTATTAATATGATTCTGTGGGCTTTATCCTTTAGTTGGTTGATGTACTAGACTGTACTGATGTTCCCTGATTCTGTGGGCTTTATCCTTTAGTTGGTTGATGTACTAGACTGTACTGATGTTCCCTGAGGGTGATTTTCTAAGAGCAATCCACTTTCATGTTCCTTTAATAACACTTGCTTGATCTTACTGCATCTATTTTTGAGAACTTGCTAATATTTGCTAGTATTTTGCTTAGAATTTTGTGCATCTTATTTGAAAGTGATAATAGCTCTATAACTTTTTCATCCCACTTTCTACTTGATCAGGCTATGGCATTAAAATTGGGCTGACTATATTTCCTCTCTGGCCTGGGATAATTTGAACAACACTGAAAGAATCAGTTCTTTAGAGATTAGATAGCACCACGCCACCAACCCACTCAATCTTGGTACCTGTTTAGACGTTAGCTCTTTTACCACCATTTATTCTGCCATAATTAGTCTTTTTAAGATTACTATTTCTTCTTGGGTCAATTCTTTGTTCGTATTTCACCACAAAGTCATTATTATCCTCTAGGTTTTAAAATTTGTTGCCATATATGTGCTTCTAGAGAGATGAACATTCTCTTATGATTCTTAAAATTTCTCTTGCATTCTTTTTTCATTCCTTACCTTGTCTCTGACGATTCTCATCTGGCTCTGGAGATTTATCTTTTCTGTTACCTATCTTCTTTAGAGTAACTTTACATTTACTTAGCCTTACTCTTTTTGTATTTATTTGCTTTCTCTTTTATGTTTATTCTCTCATTCCTTTCTCTTGTTTAAAAAATTGATCTCTTTAAATTTCTTAAATGGAATTCTAACTTATTTTTGTCTATTTTGTAATAATAAAAGCACTTGAGGCTATGCATTTTCCCTTTAGGTAAATTTGCTCTTTCAGTTTAAGAGCTTTTAAGATTTTCCAGTTATCTTTAGAATTGAGGAGTTTTACCAGGATATACCTACATCCTTGTGATTTCTCATCAATATACCTTTCAGTTTTCAGATTTGGGTCTTTCTGCTCAAGTAAAAGTTTCCTTGTTTGTTTGTTTAATTGTGAATTTTTTGTTTGGTTTTATTTTGTTAGTTTTATTATTAAAATTTCCTCACTTTCCATTTTTTTCTTTCCAGAACTCCTTTTTTTTTGTCTGTTATTCCTACTATTTGTTTGCTACATGTCCTAAATATATTCTCCAAGTCTCTTATCTTTTCTGACATGATTTCCATATTCCCATGTTTTTGCTTGCTCCTGTTCATGAATTGCCAGACTGCTATTCAGATCTTAACAGTGGTAAGCATTTCTCCTTTAACTTACCTTCTGAACTTTTTATCAGGAAATCTTATGTTTTATTACTAATTAATATTATTTATTTGCAGATGCAATTGTGTTCTGAAAGTACATTTTAAAAAAACTAATGTTTTCATCTGTTTCTTCTAGGAGTTTTATTTCCTTAGGTATATGATCTGGTAGGTTTTCCTCTCTCAGGCTGCTGGATACCTACTGCTTCGACAGGGTATATTTCTTTGTTGGCTAGTTTGGTCTCAGATGTAGCTGATCAGAGAATATCCTTATGATGGAAATCACAGGTGGAGGAAGGCAAAGGGGTTCTGCTCATGTGTCCCTGCACTGACTGGCAGGCATGCCATCAGTTCTCTTGCCTCCCTGCCAGGCCACCTGAAGGAAGCTTCTCTCTTCCCTGGTCCTCAGCCTCAAGATCAGGAAAGATTTACCCCTCCTTGGCCTCTGCAGAAGGGATCAGAAAGACCTAGCATGCCAACATGGAGCAGAAAGTGTCTTCTGCCCTATAGACACTCACTCTATGGCCCATCTTCTGGATTCTCCTTGGGGGAATCGAGGGTATAAATGGGTGTGTGTGTTAAGGACTGGCACTTTGGTGGCCTCTTCTAAGCTATCTGTTATATTTTCTAAAAGGAAATAAATCACTGAAATTATAACAGAGTGGCTGGTCTGGGCTGTGGCATGAGACCAACTGATCCAGGTTTTGTTGCCCATTTAAGTGAGAACAGAAAAGGTTTAAGGAGCAAGAGTTATTTGCAAGGTGAACATTTCAGGGAAAATATCATGCAAACCAAGGAATGCCTGTGTATAACAGACTAGAAACCGTGGCTCTAGGAGTACCATCATTTGCCCATATTGATCCAACTCGTGAGTTTGAGAGCCAGGATTCCCAGCCCAGTGTGTCTGGAAGTTTTAAGTCTTCTGAAATTTCTTCCATAGTTGAGTTCTTCCATTAGTTACCTGTTAGCTTTTTTTTAAGGCTTAAGCAAAATTTATAAATATTTCACTGAGGGAGTTTCCAGTTTTATTTTTAGTGTGTTTTTTCAGTTTCCATATTTGTAGTTTTTTTTAATCTATTTTTTTTTTATAATCAAGTGCCAAATGACTAGTATTGTCATCAGAGAACATAATTGGGATATATTTTATCTGTCATTGCTATGTGTCTCAAGCCAAAGAGGACCTCAAGGTAAGCTCAGAACCTCCTTGCTGGGTGATGTTTATTTTCTTCTTGTACATATCCATGGTGGATGCTTGCCTAGAGTATCAGATGCAGCTAGGGTTACTATGCTTCTGAAAGAGGCATAAAGAACATCTGAAGGTTCTATAGAAAAACAACAAAATGACCACAGATGTAAGAGCTATCAAATGAGGAGAAACTAAAGGAAATAGTAGAGCTCAGATAAGATAAAAAATGGTGGGGGGAGCACCTGGGTGGCTCAGCTGGTTGAGTATCCAACTTGATTTGGGCTCAGGTCGTGATCTCACAGTTCGTGAGTTTGAGCCCCACATCAGCTCTGAACTGACAGTGACGAACTTGCTTGAGATTCTCTTTCTCTTTCTGCCCCTTCCCTGCTTAAATGCTCTCTCTCTCTCTCAAAAATAAATAAACATTTTTTAAAAAAAAGATAAAGGACAGTAGGAAAGTGACTTACGTTTATACAGTAATGAAAGTAATCTTGGAGACAGGTCAGACTTGTTCGTCAAATTCTGGATTTGGAACCAAAGGGCATTATTTAGTTCTTGGAGGATAGTTTTATGACCCTGAGAGAACAAATTAATGAGAGAGAATTGTGAACTTTTAGAAATTTATTTATTTTTGCTATATTTTGTTATAAAAAATTCTCAATATACACAAAAATATAAGAATTGCATACTGGAGATCTTTTCCTAAATAGGGCTTAGAATGAAAATATGAACAGATTCAAGAAGCATTTTCATAATGCACAAATGGTGACTGGACCCTGGACTTTTAATTTTTTTCTAAACGCTTACTTATTTTTGAGAGAGAGAGAGACAAAGCACGAGTGGGAGAGGGGCAGAGAGAGGGAGACACAGAATCAGAAACAGGCTCCAGGCTCTGAGCTGTCACAGCACAGAGCCCGACACAAAGTTCAAACTCATGAGCTGTGAGGTCATGACCTGAGCCAAAGTTGGAGCTTAACCAACTGAGCCACCCAGGCGCCCCAGGACCCTGGACTTTTAAAAGCTCTTAAGGATTTGGGGTATTCAAGTTTTGAGACGAATATTTCAGAAGATGTGGATGGTAAGATATGTGGGCTAGGGTCTCTAAAGTGGCATGAGAAGGGGAGCACTGCGAGTGGGGGTGGAGGAAGGTACAAAAGTCCCAGAGAAATATTCTCACATATGAAAGGGAAAAAACTTACAGCAGTTGGAGATGTGACAGCTTTGCAAAAACATGAGAAATTAGATCTCTGAACTGTGAATGTTAGTCATAATTCAATTTGCTTTGCAACACCATAAAAATTCAAAATTTTTATTAAAACAAAATGAAAGCTTATAAAAATCAAGTAATGTCACTTCTTCTTCTGTCCAGAATGGAGTAATTGCTACTGAATTTGCCCACCTATCATGAGCAACTATAAAATTGAACAAAATATATGAGGTAACTAGCTGTTTTAAAGTATTGCATAACAGGCAGTGCAGGATTGTGAATCTTGGGAGAAATGAAGCAGACAAAGGGACACTCATGGCTACCCTGGCTTTCTGTGTAGGAGAAATTTCTGGATCATGACTTAGGGAGGGAAAGCCCAAAGAGAGTCTTGCTTTTTTGTGGAGATGAGATGAGAGATGGGGCCCCAAAAGGCTGAGATATGTGAGCAGGGTACTGGACAGGATACAGCTACACAGAGGATGACGCCAGAAGTCTGTGTGGAGATTCATCATGGATCCTTGGAGAGTACTGGTAGCCTAGTAGAAGACAGCTAGTGTGAAGCTAAAGGCAGAATAAAGATGCTAGACATCCTACAGTGATGGAAAATGTTGGAGTCCTGGCCCAGCCAGAGTAGGGATGTCATTACAATCAGTTAAAACCAGAGAAATACCACATCTTCAGAGTAAACTCTAGCCATTCCCTAGGACTAAGGAAAAAATCAAAATAGAATCACTCTAACAGAGCATAAAATCAAGGCTGACAGGAAAATGAAGATCAAATAATATTGTAAATGCCTGCCAGAACAAAATTCAATGCTCTTTGAAGGAAGGCAAAATAATCCCTACAACATATCACCCATAATATTCAGAATACTATTGATAATGACTAGACATGCAAAGAAATAGAAAAAAATGTGATTCAATGATTAAGAAATATATATAGTTAATAAAAAATAGACTCTGAGGTGACCAAGATGTTAGATTTACCCAATACAGGCTTGAAAATAGCTATTATACGTATTTCAAGGACTTGAAGGAAAAGATGGACATAATGAATAAATAAGTAAGGAATATTAGCACGTAAATGGAAATCATAAGAAACAGTGTGATAAAAATCCTAGAACTGAAAAGTAAAATATCAGAAAAATAAAAATCAAGTAAAAGTGAACAGAGCCTCAGTAACTTGTGGGACAGTATCAAGTGATCTAAAATACACATATTGTGAGCGCCTGGGTGGCTCAGTAGGTTAAGAGCCCAACTCTTGATTTTGGTTCAAGTCATGATCTCATGGTTAATAGGATTGAGCCCCAGGTCAATACTGACAGCTTGGAGTCTGCTTGGGATTCTCTCTCTCCTTTCTCTCTGCCCCTCCCCCTGCTTGCACACACACTCTCTCTCTCAAAATAAATAAACAAAAATTTTTTAAAAATAAAATACATGTATTAGTGCCCCAAAAGAGAAGAAAAGGAGAAAAGAGACTAGAGGGGAGGGGAGAGGATGTAATGGGGATGGAGGGAAAGAGAGAGTAGGAGGGAAAAAGAGAGATTGAGAGAAACAAGCACGGGGTATAGAAAAAATATTTGAAGAAACTGTGGCTGAAATTTTTCCAAAATTGGATACAAGAGGCTCAACAAATAGTGTGTGGGATGAATACAAAGAAAACCACACTTAGACACATTATGGTCAAATTGATGAAAACAAAGATAAAGAGAAAAACTTTAAAAAGTAAAAAATAAGGGGCATCTGGATGGCTCAGCCAGTTAAGTGCCCAACTTTGGCACAGGTCATGATCTCACAGTTTGTGAGACCGAGCCCCTTGTCGGGCTCCATGCTGACAGTATGGAGCCTGCTTGGGATTCTCTCTGTCTCTCTGTCTCTCTGCCCCTTCCCCACTTGTGCATGTGTTCTCTCTCTCTCTCTCTCTCTCTCTCTCTCTCTCTCAATATAAGGAAATAAACTTTTTAAAAAAGTCAAAAATAAAAGACCCATTAGGCACAGAGGAATAACAATAAGAATGTAGGATGACGTCTTTTCTGCAACTTTGGTGACCAGAAGACAGTGGGAGATTATCTTTAATGTGCTAGAGGGGTGAAAGACAACTGTCAACCCAGAATTCTATAGCTAGTAAAACTGCCTTTGAGAAATGAGAATGAGATAGATATTTTCAGACAGGCAAAGGCTGAGAGAATTCATTGCCAGCAGACTGGCACTGTAAGAAGTATTAAAGGACATTTTGCACGTTGAAGGGAAATGATACCAAATGGAAACTAAGTCTACAGGCGAGAATGAAGAACACCAGGAGCGGTAAATAAATGTACCATATTGAAAAAAGAACTTTTTTTCTCCTCTTGATTCCTTTAATATACACTGATTGTTTAAAGCAAAAGTAAGTATATATTTAGTTTGGAGTGTATAATGTATATGTAAGTAAAATCCGTGAGAGCAATAGCAGAAAGAAGGGAGGAGAGGTAGTAAATGGAATTATAATAAGGTTCTTACATTTTATATCAAGAGGTACAATAGTAATTTGAATTAGAAATTGATAAGGTAAGGATGCATCTTGTGATCCGAGGGTGACCAACTCTTACGGTATGCCTAGGGTTGATGTGTTTCCTGGGATGGTCGTCCTATCTCACATGTGTGACAGATAAAATAAAATTGCAAGATGGTAAACTTAAGCCCAACCCTAGCAACACTTATATTAAATTCAAATGGACAACACACACCCATTAAAAGCAGAAATCAGTCTGGATTTTAAAAAGTAAGGCTGGGGCCACCTGGGTGGCTCAGTCGGTTGAGCATCCGATTTCAGCTCAGGTCATGATCTCATGGTTTGTGAGTTCGAGCCCGGTGTCAGGCTCTGTGCTGACAGTTCAGAGTCTGAATCCTGCTTTGGATTCTGTGTCTCCCTCTCTCTCTGCCCCTCCCCTGCTCGTGCTCTGTCTCTCTCTCTCTCTCACGAATAAATAAACATAAAAAAATTTAAAAAGTAAGGCTGAACTATAGGCACATTATAAGAAATGCACTTTTATATATGAAAACTCAAATAGGTTATAAATAACAGTATAGAATAAATATACTTGGTAAACAGTAAACCTAAGAAACTTGACTTGGGGTAGCTATATTAATATCAGACAAAGTGGGCTTCCGACAATGTTACAAAAGACTGAAAAACATTAAAGTGTCAATTCATCAGGAATACATAAATATATATGAATTAATAACAGGGCTTCAAGACACAAAGCAAAAACTGACAGAACTTAAGGAAGACAATCATAGTTGGATATTTTATCACTCTCTTCTCAGTAATTGATATAATAAATCGATTTAAAAATCAGTAAGGATATAGAGGATATAAACAAAACTACCAATCAGCTTAGCCTTTTTGGCATTTGTAGAACACTGTACCTACCAACTGTAGAATATATATTCTTTTCAAGTGCACATAAGACATTCACCAAGGTACACCATAAACCGAGTCATAAAATAAGTTTCTGTAAATTTCAGATTTAAATCTTACAGAATATCTTTTCTGTCTACAGAAGAAATGAGTTTAAAACTAATAACAAGTTAGAAAGTAATAATAATAAGATACTTAGAAAAGGCCTAGACATTTGGAAATTAAATAACATACTTCTAAATAACCAGTGGACCAAAGAAGAAATCACAAGCTACTTTACAGAGATTTTTAACTGAAATTAAAATGAAAATAATGTATTAAGTTTGTGAAATATAACTAAAGCAGTATTGGGAGAGAAATGTCTAGCTTTAAATGATTATATTAGAAACAAAGAAAGGCTTAAAACCAACTCCCTAAATTTCCAATCTTAAAAAGGTATAAAAGTGGGTGCCTGAGTGGCTCAGTCCTTAAGCATCGGACTTCAGCTCAGGTCATGACCTCAGGGTTCATGAATTAGAGCCCCACCTTGGGTAAGCCCCTCCTCTCTCTCTCTCCCTCTCTCCCTCTCTCTCCCTCTCTCTCCTTCCCTCCTGGGATTCTCTCTCTCTGCCCCTCACTCACTTGCGCCCTCTCTCAAAAAAAAAAAAAAAAAAAAAAAAAAAAAAAAGGTATAAAAGATAAGCAAAGTAAACTCAAATAGGTAGAAAGAAGGAAATAGTAAAGTCAAGATTAATAATATAGAAAATAGACAACCAAATAGAGAAAACAAGCAAAGCAAAAAGTCAGTTCTTTGAAAAGATTAATGGAAGTATTAACCCCCTAGCAAAATTGATTAAGAAAAAAAGTAGCCCCATAGGCAAAAATGAAAAACTCAAAAGAACTATACATGTAATTGCTGCTAATTAGGGTGAAGTGTGCACCGGTGTTTTGTTGGATATAGAGATAAAATCTAGGAAGTCATTTATCTGATTTTTGAGAAAAACATTTAAGTATTTTCTCTTCTGCCCATTTCTCCAACTGTAAGTTAAAAATTAAACACTAAGAAGAGACAAAGTCAGAGGAGGTGGGTAAAAATACCGTTATGTAATTGTAGCATCTACGGATTGAAACTTGTAGTAATCCTTGAAAGATTATAAATGCACAAATAAGACCAATTATGAAATCACTATTTTTATTTTTATTTATTCTCTTTTGGGGGTTTAGGGAGACCTCATATATATAAAATCTGGTTAATCATAATCCTTGGTGAATGAACACTTTCATCTTTGGTCTGGGGATAGCTATCTTTTCTTTTCATTCATTTATTTATTTTTTTATTTGCTTTTGTTTAGTTATTTAATGAAAACCTATGAATCTGCCATCCAATCTAAGAACACCTATCCTCAAAATTAAACTTACCAATGTGTTATCAACCTCAACTCCAGAAACATCCATTATCCTGCACTTTGTCTTTATTATTTTTATATATGCATGAACAATATGCTGCTTAGTTTGCTTCATTTTATATCTTGGACATGCTTTTCTCACTCAACAATATGTTACTAAAATTCATCTATATTGTGGGTAGTTATAGTTTACTCATTCTATTGGATGAATATGCCACAGAATGATTTCTGCTATATCATATCATATATCATGTATACATACATAAATCATATCTATTCTGCTAGTGTGAACATATTTTGGGGGGTATTCTTAAAAATAAGAATGTTTGGGTGGTACACAAGTGTGTGCCTAGGAATAGAATTACCAGGTGATGAGATATGACTTTACAAGATAATGCCAAATTATCTTCCCAAATGCATGTAGCAATTTCTACTCCTACCTGAAATGTACAAGTGATTCTGTTGACTCATATCTCTTCCAACACTTGGTACTGTCATATTTCTTAATTTTTGTCAATTAAATGGGTATAAAATGGTTACTTCCTAGTCTGGATTCACATTTCTCTTCTTACTAATAAGCTTGAGTATCTATCTCTTCAAATGTGTTTTGGTTATTTACCTCTTCCATGAAATGCCTCTTCATTTCCTTTGCCTATTATTTTATTGGATTTTTTTTGTCTTTTTCTTATTAACTTGAAGGAGTTCTTTATATGCTCTAACAATAACATTGTCTGTTATGTGTGTTACAAATACCTTCTCTCGGTCCATGGCTTATCTTTTCAATTTTGAAAGGTTTCTTTTGATGAGCAGAAGTTCTTTGTTTTAACATAGTTGAACTTCTCAAGCTTTTACTTTATTTTATTTTATGGCCAGCACAATCTGATGGATTGTTTAAAAGATCCATAGTCCAAAAACATATTCACCTACAGAACTCTAAAAGTTTTAAAGTTTTACATTTGACATATAAGTCTTTCATCCACATAGAATTAATTTTTATGTTGGTATGAGGTAGGGATCCAATTTCATTTTTTTCCCCCCTTTATAGGTAATTATATCTGTCTTCATTGTCTTCAGGCAGGAAGAGGGACAGAGAAGCCTAAGAAGACAATCTCTGAACATACATTTTTTTCACTGGAGTCAAAGGGGAGAAGTCCATATCCCCCATTTGTGAGAACACAAATCTAACGTACTGCTCTGAGATTTATCATCAGATTGCAGAAACGGGAAGAGCCTTCAGAGTTATATAATCTGTCAGCGTCCAGAGATGTTTCAACTGAACCACTCAGGACAAATAAATATCTGACTCATTTTAAGATATCTCTGGGAAAACATTTCTCATTCCAACCCTTGACTATCTTTGCTAGACTTTCCCTCTGCCTAGTCATAGAATCATGCTCATTTCCTTATATCAACCCCTACTGGGAACTAATTTATTGTAGTAACAGTTTGCATGTGGATCACAAATCTCCCCAAAAATCATAAACTCAAAGTAGTTTAAATTAGTGTTGCAGATCAAGGTTTTGCACCTGATTCCATAAAAAGTTTTACCAGCCTAGAAAACATTTGCCTACCTTTTGGACCATGTCATAGCCCTGATGTGGTAATGCCAGGGGTCATTAAGAGCATAGAGAATATTGATGATTCTTTTTCTCAGTTGAAAAATTATTGCATTAATTTAATTTAATTTAAATCTAACCCAATCTATTTTTAGCCCTAATGAACCCAGAGGAGGGAATAAATATATGGATGGAGTCAGGAATTGTGGTTGTTTTAAATAATAACAACAGCAGTAACAATCAGAGAATAAATTGGACATAATGAATTTAAGTCTAACTCCTAGGTTTTTTTAAATTTCTTTAAGATAACAGGGAAATGGAAAGCAAAAATAATTAAATAGGCTGTAGTTCTAGTTTAGCTAATTACAAGATGAAAATAGAACACCAATAAAGCCCTTCCTGTAATTCAAATACAAGATCACCCTCTTGGGTAGATATTCTATCTAGTAATAAAAGTGGTAATTGTCTTCATATTTGTAAAGTATTAGAATAAAAATAAGGCAGAAAACCTACCCAAACCTGAAAGTTAGGAAGAATGACCATAAATTATTTCATCTCTTTCTACTATATTCTGATGCTCTTTTTCTCTGGTGAAATTTTCTTCTTGATACCTCTTAATTTGCTTGCCTTTAACATTCCCACTGTAGACCCTTTGTCACAGGCTAAAGGACACTCGTTTTTTAAGGACAGGGTTTGAGTTATGGTTCTCCTGTACAGCTTTAGTGCTCCGGAGGTAAGTATCCAAGAAGTGAGTCATAAAGGCTCACATCAGTGTTAGATGGAAGTTGTTCATGATGTTTTTATTGCCTTTATAGACAATAGGAAATAGCAATGTGCATTTAGGGGTGGGGACAGGGAAAAGATATATAAGCATTTAATTTCCTTTTAGTTAAAACAATCTCTTGTATAGGAATGTTGCTAATAACAATCTAAATGAAGGCCTACTTAAGGCTGGTGCTAAAACCATTCAAATGTTGGAATAGACTTTAAAACTCTAAAACTGGAGGCTGTATTCTCTGAGAATTAGTACATGCACTAGAAGTTATATTTGTTTTCATTTTATGTTCAAAGATGAGTACTCAACTTTTCCCCCCATTAAATTGGAAGCTATATAAGCTCTCTGGGTTCAGATCAAAGAGTTATTGCTTCCTTGCTTTGCCTCTGCCATGAATGTGATGAGTTTTTAACAAATCACTCCATTTTTCATCTGTTTTCGTTGCTATATTAAATGGAGATGACCAGCACATTTTACAAGGCTTTTGTTGGAAATAAAAATAGTTCAGTATGATTAACTACTACATGCTATATTTACTAGCACAATTCCTCATTTCCCCTTGAAGTAATTTGTAAGGCATCTGGATTCTGGTCTATCTCCATTCTTGGTTTAGAACTAAAAAGGGTAAAGCAGAAACTTATAGAAAAGACCATACAAAAGTCCCAAAGCACATATTACTGTATATTTTTAAGAGAGAAATGAGAGGAAGGAGTAAAGTATCTTTTCTGTCAAGTTTCAACTTAAACCCTAAAACAGCAAAAAGCAAAGAATTACATTGGAGATTCTCAATGTGAAAGTGTCAAAACATGTGTATGCCAGTATGTTTCTAAACAAGAAGTAGACAGAGAGGGGCAAGCGAGGGCAACCTTCTCTTTAGCCCTCCCCAGACCCCCTTCTCGTGCGTAAGCACCTCTGGTCCTGGGGGAGGATGTGCACCCTTTCAGGGACTGTGGGGGGACCAACCTCTATAGGCCAGTCACCTGGCAGGACTGGAGGGGGTTTGTTCCCTCACCAAGAAAGTTTGAAGGTAGTTCCCACACTTCAGTTTGGTTCATTTGGTTTCTGGCAACTGTCCAGAAAAGTTAAGAAGGCAGTGGATAAGAAAGAATGAAATGCTTGGGAATGCAAGCTGGTGCAGCCACTCTGGAAAACAGTATGGAGGTTCCTCAAAAAAACTAAAAATAGAACTACCCTATGACCCAGCAATTGCACTACTAGGCATTTATCCACGGGATACAGGTGTGCTGTTTTGAAGGACACATGCACCCCCATGTTTATAGCAGCACTATCAACAAGAGCCAAAGGATGGAAAGAGCCCAAATGTCCATCAATGGACGAATGGATAAAGAAAATGTGGTATATATATATATATATATATATATATATATATATACACAATGGAATATTGCTTGGCCATCAAAAAGAATGAAATCTTGCCTTTTGCAACTACGTGGATGGAACTGGAGGGTATTATGCTAAGTGAAATTAGTCTGAGAAAGACAAAAATCATATGACTTCACTCATATGAGGACTTTAAGAAACAAAACAGATGAACATAAGGAAGGAAAGCAAAAATAAAAACAGGGAGGGAGACAAAACAGAAGAGACTCATAAATATGGAGAACTGAGGGTTACTAGAGGGGTTGTGGGAGGGGGGATGGGCTAAATGGGTAAGGGGCATTAAGGAATCTACTTGTGAAATCAATTGTTTCACTATATACTACCTAATTTGGATGTAAATTTTAAAAAAGAAAAAAGAAAATTAAAAAAAAGAAAGAATGAATGAAATACAAAAGCAAATGGGTGGGAGAGAGTCACTAATTACCATTCTTCTTATCCTATTCAGTGGCAAAGGATTGGTCCTTGCTGGGGTCCTTTCATTGAACAGGTTCATGTCCTGAGAAGACACTGTCCTTTAGATTTACAGGATTCCCCTGCTTCCCAAAAGTAGAGCATTCCTATGAAAACTTTTGTAATCCAAATGGCATAAAGGAAGAAACTATCATCAATTTACATGGAAAATTTTTTTAGCATTCCCGGACCCAAAAAATAACCTCTCTTCGGCTCTTCTGATACATTAGGACATATCTTGCTAATGGGTGCACAAAATAAATCAAGATAAAGCACAGATGCCCACAGACACAGTTCAAAGCTATGACAGCATGATACTGAGATTCTGAGTGTGGTTCTTGGAGAAGGAGCTCGGTGGGGCCGCTCTCCTTGCTCAGGGTGCATGCTGCCTCTATAAGGGCTTCCTGCAAAACAGCAACAACCACCACCACCACCACCACCAAGCAAACAAAAACCCTACACACTATTTTTGTTTTTCACCCTTCTTCATAAAAGTGAAAACCTTCAGGTTTCTTTCAGGTAGGAAAAACAGGTACTAAAGTAGGTGCAGTGGGGTAACAAGAACTTTTGAAAAGCAGGGGAATACCATGGTGTCCACACCTCCAATGGAACATAAAGTGAGTGCTTTTCTCAGTGAACCCATATGATATTCTTACAACTCCCAGAATAGCTTGCCAATGACCATAGTTATTTTTTTTAAGGTGTTTCAAGAACCATTGTACAGATGATGTGAGAAAGAAGAGTTTAAATGGGGGCAGGAGTTGTCTTAGATAGAGGGGAAAGTCAGGAAGGAACATAAACATGTAAACTACAGAAAATGTAATGAAGTAAAATTATAAAGTACTGAGATGCTATGACAATAAATGCTTATCTATTAAGCAGCATATCACCTACAGGGAAAATAAAACAAAAAGATAATAGTATGAATTGCTGAGATGTTTCAAAATTTAATGACTTATTTGGTCTTTTTTCTTTCTTTTTAAAATCTATTCAGGAAAAACTATAAACATAATTTTACTTGTCTTAGAAACTTTTTATTTGTTTTCTAGGTACAGGAAAATTTTGAGCTCTTAAGTATTACTTTTAACATCTAGGACATCAGGAGGCCTTAAGGGGTAGCAGTGTTACTGCTTTTGAAAAACAAATTGACTTTGTGACAATTAAGGTTGGGTTGAAAATTGCATTACACATTCTGTGTGCGTGGGACACAATGACACCTGAAGGTAGCCGATAGAGTAAAGCCTAGTCTAAAAGTATGCATTTTCAATTCGGTGCCTACAGGCCCAGTGTAGGCTCAGGTCATTCTATGAGCAGACCGTTCCCTGCTCCTCTAGCCTGAAGCTCTCCTTCCCCTGCAATCCCACAGGTCTTTGTTACCACCTCCCAGGTGTTCATCAGCCCCTACTAAGTGTCTGAGGCCTTAGACCACAAGTTAGGTCAAGTTCCCTAGAAACAGAGCTCACAACAGAACTTTGCATGCATGTGATATATGGGGGGACTTTTCTCAGGAGGCATCTGTCATGTAGTGAGGACAGCAGGGTAGGGAAGGGCAAGAATGTGGCTTCCACCAGATCCTTTCAAGCTCTGGAGCATAAATTATGCAGCAGTCTGTCAAGGGAGACTTTTATACCCTTCCCCAGGGTTTCTGAACTAGAGAGAGGGCATTTTAACTCTGGGTAAGGTGGTTTCCATTGCCCAAGGGCAATCCTCTAGACCCGGTTGCAGGGGTCACCCTTCAGCCAAAGCACCAGCAGAAGCTGGGAGGGACATACACGCCAACCAACAAATAAAAAGGTTTCCCAGGGATTGGGGTGAGGGCACCAACTTCTTCTGTCTCAGATTGGCATGGGAATCAGCATCATGCTTCCAGCTGTGGGAGCATTTGGGAGCAGAGTTAACTGAAATACAAGCAGAGCTGGGACAGCCTATGGTCTGCAGTGAGGGCTTACTTGGCAGGAACCAGCATGGACTAATCAAGGCCTAGAGCCAGATGATAAATAGTAAGAGTAACCATGGTAATAGTTAATACCTCTGTAGTGTTTTCTGCATGCCAAGCACTGTTGTAAGCTCTTTATTTAAATGGACATGTTTATTCCTCACAATAACCTTATATGAGGTTAAGTATTGATCTTATTCCCAATTGACAGATGCGGACATTAATTCACAGATGAGGCAGCCATTCACAGAGAAGTTACATGACTTCACTGAGGTTGCAAAGTAAACGGGTGACTGAGCTGAGTTTCAAATCCAAGTGGTCTCTACTCTGAGTCCCTGTGTCACCATTGTCTCCCCGATCCAGAATTTAGATACCACTGCTAGCAAGGTGGGCGGTGGGGTGTATATTAGTTTCTTACTGCTACTGTAACGAATTACCACAAACTTAGTGGTTTAAAACAACACAAATTTATGACTTTATAAATTCTAGAGGTCAGAAGTCTGAATGGATTTCATTGGGCTAAACTCAAGGTGTTAGGTAGGCAGGGTTCCTTCTAGAGGCTCTAGGGGATCATCTATGTCCTTGCCTTTTCCATCTTCTAGAAACCTCCCACAGTCCTTGGTTCATGGCCCCTACCTCTTTCTTCAAAGTCATCAGGGTAGCATCTGCAAATCTCTCTCTTACTTTGACACTCCAGCCTTCCTCTTTCACTTATAAGAGGCTTGGTGATTATCTGGAGCTTCCCAGATAATCCAGGATAGTCTCCCCCTCCCAAGATTCTTACTCTAATGACATCTGCAAAGTTCTTTTGCCATATAAGGTAGTATAGTCATAGGTTCTGAGGATTAGGATGTGGGCATCATTAGGGGACCATTCTGTCTACCACAGAGTGGCAAGGAGCTGTCTCAGATGTAGTTTTGGCCACCTAACCCAACAGAAGGGAGGTTCAAAATATATCTGAATTTTAATTATGGAAGAATCAAATCACATTTCTTCCACGTCTGAGTTTGTACACTGAATTTATATCTGGGTACTATGGCTTCCATACACATTTGTTCATTCATTTAATAAACATTTATTTACCACCTGCCATGGACTGTTACATGAGAGAGAAATGATCTTCTATTGTATTTTAGTTATTTTGTATTTTGAGGTAAACTTTTTGGAGTCTAGCCTATCCCAGATAAAACAACTAATTTTGAGAATGCATCTTTAAATACGAGCACTAGAAGGTAGGTTACTCAAAGTCAAAATTATGCAAAATCTAGCAGATTCCTTCTTGTCTGGGTTAGACCATTTGTAATTTTTTAAAACTGGTAAAATACACATAACATGTACTCTTTAGTGTTGCGTATACTCACATGGTTGTGAAACAGATTTCCAGAACTTTTTCATCTTGTGAAACAAATTCTGTGTCTATTAAACAAAAGCTCTTCACTTCCTCCTTCCTGCAGCCCCTAGCAACCACCATTCTATATTCTGATGCTATGAGTTTTACTACTTCTAGATACCTCATACAAGTGGAATCAGACAGAATTTGTTTTTTTGTGACTGGCTTGTTTCATTTAACATGATGTCCTTCAGGTTCATCTATGTTGTAGCATGTGACAGAACGTCCTCCCCTTTTAAGGCTGAGTAATATTCTGTTGTATGTACAGACCACATTTTGTTTATCCATTCATCTGTCGATGGACATTTGAGTTGCTTATGTGTAATTCTTTCAGAGTCTAGGAGCCTTGTCGATAGGAGGGGTGCCCCACTGGTAACATTTTATTTATTTATTTATTATTTTTTTAATTTATTTGAGAGAGAGAACGAGTCAGGAGGGGCAGAGACAGAGGAAGAGAGAGAATCCCAAGCAGGCTCCACACCCAGCACAGACCCAACATGGGCTTGGATCCCACAGCCATGAGACCATGACCTGAGCCGAAATCAAGAGTTGGAGGCTCAACTGGCCAACCCTCCCAGGTGCCCCGATCCACAGGTAACATCTTAGTTTGGCTCTTTATTTCCCCACCTCCTACTGACCCCTCTCTACCAACTGCATTCTAATTCAACTACTTAGAAAATAGTTGAGGCAAAATATGTAGAGTTGCAAAATAAAGTTAGAAAAAAAAAGCACTCGAGGATTCACTAGTACATTCCCATCTCCCCATATTTTGGTGTTCCATGTATTAAAAATAAATCTACCAAAAAATACATTGAAAATATAAGCAATGAAGGGCATTACTATAAGATATAAAGCCTGAATTTGACATTAACACACCCCAAATTATATTCATTACTCTGAAGTTTTTTATTTGCCTCATGCTGAAGAACAGAATAGAATTTTATAGCTCTGTTATGATTATACAAAGCTTTTTGGTCTATTATCTAAAATAGAAGCCTATAATTTATACCTCCCATCTTCCAAAAAGATGTTTTTCAGCTTTACATTAAAACAGATGAAGAATGTTCCCAAAACCCATTTAGGTCAGAAGTTAGAGTTGTTTTAGCAACTCAATAATTAATAAAGCTCAGAATTTTAGTTTTATTTTTTTTAACAATGACACACTACTTTTGATGTCTCTCCTACAGCAACATTGGCAAACGTACACAAGGTAGTGTGAACAAAAACATTCAATGGATTATTGTTTGTGTAAAGACAATAGCAATGTCCTAAACATCCAAACACGGGAGAATGGTTATATATAGAACGGTATGTCAATACTATAGAGTAATGTATGTCCATTTAAAACCATGTAGCAGATTCTAACATCTTGACCTGGAAATAGCTCCAAACATATTGTTACATGAAATAAAATCAAGCCACAGATTAATCCATATAGGACTCATTTATTCAATACATCCTTGTTGACAGCTAACTACCTCATAGCTAGTTGTAAGGAGTTAATGAGGTATAACTCAGGCAGAACTTATTTAGAATGCAGGCTGACACACTTATTAAGTGCTCCAAAATGTTAGTTACTTTACTAGGTATTATTCTGCTACTACAAAACAGGCAGAATGACATCGAAGAATAAGTCTCCAAGACACAATTTTTTTACTTTTGTAAGCAGGGCCAGCCCCCAATGAAATCATGGACTTGATTTTTATCATTCTATTACCCATATGGCAGAATTCCAGAGTCCTTGGGCTACAGTACGTGCATGGCCTTGTGTCCACTGCACATGCGGCCCTCACACAGACCCACCATATTTGGGCGGAAGATAAAATGTTTATCTGTCCTATGCCGGATGCCTGTAAGATGCTGACTGACTTATTACTAATCTGAAAGAGGTAGTTTGTAGCAGATCTATAAGTTTTTGCTAAGGATTCTCATTTTCCATAAAGACGTCTCCTCTCAGTGGTATGTTTTAGAAATACTCGCCTCCTATGGCATAACCACAGGATCTCTACCACTCCTGATTCATAGTACATGGAGAATGGGGTTTCTATTCTGGGTTCTGAAGTCCTGTGACCTGGCTTGAAAGCCCAAATCCACCATTTGTTCTTAGGTCTGTGATCTAGGACAAATTACTTACTATTTCTAGTTAGAATTGTAAATTGTAAATTATAAATTGTAAACTGAGGATAATACGTACTTTTTAAAGATCATTGGGAGGATTATTAATAAAATGATATAAAGCACTTAACATAGTGTGGGGGGGCATATAGGGTACACTCCCCACCTGGTAGCAGTGTAGCTGGTGGATATCTAGACAGGCAGTGTCTGGGTCACTTTCTCAGTAATATGTATGCTGGTCTCATCTCCTTACTACAACTAATCTTGAAGATGAGACCCTGTTTTCTGCTTATTTTCTCGCCCATAGCTAAGGTGACTTAGTTCCCAGATTTTGCAAGGAATCGTTCTTGTCTTCTTTGAAAGACCATGATCTGGATCGTGAATCTGCTTTCTGGATTGGACGGTATGGCCAGCAGGATAACACAGAAGTTAAGACTATGCTCCCTGGAGTCCAAGAGACATATTTCTGCCTGATATTCACTGTGCAGTCTTAGGCAGATTGCTTTACTCCAATAAGCCTCAGTTTCCTAATATGTGTAAGTGGCTAACAGAAATTCCTACCTCATAGGGTTGTGTGACGCTTCCTTAAGATTGTGTGTATAAAAGACATAGCAGAGAATTAGGCATATGATACGTGCTGATAAATGTTAACTGGTATCATCATCTTCTTCCTCCTCCTCCTCATCTGAATTCTGGAAAACCCAACCCTAATGTTGAACACAGAGCTCTCATTCCTTAATTTGGACAATTGCTAACTACACCTTGAACTGCAATGGATGAGTGTGCTCCTGAAGCCATGTTGCTTATTCAATGATGAAGGAGACAAACACACAGACAATGAGGTGAATTAAATGGGAAGGTGATAGCAGGGAGGGGGATAGAAGGAAATCAATATGTTTTCTGGATGAATTGAGTGGGCATAGATGCGCTCACTGGAAAGGCTGATCCATCATTGTATTTATCCTAAGATCATATAAGTGCAGCTTGTCCAGGGCTGGGGAAAACACGATACCTTCATTGCTGGACTCTTAGCAGAGGCCACCTGGGAAGGCTTTCAGGGCAAGTGGGAAGAAAATGTGACGTCATGACACAGGAAGAGATGTTCTGGAACAGGCAGAGCTCTGTGGTTACCCTCTGACTCCCTATGCTGGCAGTCACTGCTTTGCCCAGATCTGGGGCAGGCTCTCATGCATACACATGCACTCATTCATTCATTCATTCATTCAACTGTCTGTGAACCTTGCCTGGGTCAATCTCTCATTACTGTGGGTGGTTAGGCTCCTACATAAACACATATATGCCTTGTGTGTTTCATGTTCACAAACACTCAAAACCTTCTATCAACTATTTACTTGTTAAAAGATTTGTGTATCTTCTATGTTTACATATTATGATGCCATATACAAGTTTTCATGTATAGAGAAGAGAGCAAATGATTTGAGTCATGAAACTTCGATTTCCATCACAGTGGATGTCACTGTAACTTTCTAGGCCACGCTTCCCTCATCTGTAAAATGGGGATGATAACACCGGCCCTCACAGACTCACAGACTCATTTTAGCATCAAGAGAAGGAAGCACATTCCAAAATAAAGAGAATATGTATATTTAAGCTGATGTTATCATTGCTATTACTGGAAAGAAATTTTACATTTGTAACTGTTTCTTTTACTAAAGAATAGAAAGACCAGTGAAAAATCAGTGGAGAGAGGGTGTTGACTTGCCAGCTGCTGATCAGTATACATATTTAAAACACACTAAAAATGTCTTGTACAAACTGAAATGTTCTAAAATGTTCAAGGGGATGCCCACAGAGTGTCAAAGTGCAGTGATGGTTTTGACAGTCAGTAACAGACATGGCATAGAGGCCACATCATTTTTAGCACTTAAAAAATGTTTATTTATTTATTTATTTATTTATTTATTTATTTTGAGAGAAAGAGAGAAAGAGCATGCACAAGCATGGGAGGGTCAGAGAGAGAGAGAGAGAGAGGGAGAGAGAGAATCCCAAGCAGGCTCTGCACTGTTAGCACAGAGCCTAGCACAGGGCTTGAGCCCATGAACTGTGAAATCATGGGATCGTTTTGGACCTTAGCTGAAATCAAGAGTTGGACGCTTAACCAACTGAGCCACTCAGATGCCTCCACTTTTAGCACTTTAATGTTAAATGGGAGAACTGATTCAAGAGATTCTAAATGTGGTGTTTTAATGGAGCAGAAGACAGCTGCGCTCTGTTAACCAGACAGGAGGATATAAGTGGATGGTGACTTTGATCTCTGAAGAAATTTGTATGGAGAGATAAGAAAGGAAGGAGAGGAAGAAGCAGCAGTATTAAGGAAAGAAACATCAATTAAAAAGAAGCCAGAGCAAGAAAAAGTATCTGAGCCCAGGGCCCTGACTGTGCCCAGGGAAATGGATCAAAATGTCATCAAAAAAAGCACTGTATTGAGCTTTATTCATATTTGGATCTTGCCCGAGCAGAAAATTTCTATAAAACTTCTAACTCCATTTACCTTGGGAACTCCATTTTTGAGCAAGGGAGGGTTCAAGTTATTTTACACATTTGTAATGTTATCATTAAAATTAACCGTGAAATGAAATTTGCATTTGAGGTAAGAATAAGAGTTGGGATCAGATCACTCCGGATTTTAATTCCCCTGTAGCATTCCAAGGCCAACTTACCCAAGGCTGCCCCTAGCCAATGGCCAGCCACGGCGGGGTGCAAGAGCCCAACAGGGGACTCCTCTAATGGGAAAGTTTTGCTTTGGATTCCCTCCGCCATAACCGTGGATGAGATTTTCTCAGAGCTGTGCTACAGTCTGCATATCCTCCTACTCAAGCCCCCTACCTTTTCCCCTCCTTGCACAGGTGTCAGGCCAGATCATGATCTGAAGGCTTCCCTGTTATTCCTGTTCCCTCTCCCCTGCACTTCTAAATCCACCTTGACATTTGCTTCTTAGCAACCTGAACTGCCACACATCCTTAAAAGTTTGTTGTGAAGGTTAAATGAGATAATTCACGTAAGGGGGTTGGCATGGTAGGGGCGCCTGGGTGGCTCAGTTGGTTAAGTATCCAACTCTTGACTTGGGCTCACAATGTGTGAGCTCCGTGCTGACAGTGTGGAGCCTGCTTGGGATTTGCTCTCTCTCTCTCTCTGCCCCTCCCCTGCTCACTGTCTCTCTTTCTCTCTCAAAATAAATAAATACATTTTTTAAAGGTGTTGGCATGGTATAGAATTCATAGCAAAAGTTCACTGACAACCGGTTACTGAAATTTTGAGAAAGAAGAGTACAGTTGCAGGAACCACATTACTTGATTTTAAGACTGATATAAAGCTACAGTTATCAAGACAGTGAAGGTATTAGTGAAGGGATATAGACACATAGATCAATAGAGCAGAATAAAGAGTCCAGAAATAGACCCACTCAAATACAAAAGCCAACTGATTTTTTTACAAAGGTGCAAAGCAAGTCAATGGAGAAAGGATGGTCTTTTCAACAAATGATGTTGGAACAACTGGACGTTCATAGGCAAAACATGAACCTTGACCTAACTGCACACCTTATACAAAACTTAACTCAAAATAGATCATACAACTATATGCAAAACCTAAAACTAGGTAACTTTTAGAAGAAAACACAGAAGTAAATATTTGTAACTTGGGGTTAGTGCCTAGACATGACACAAAAGCATGATTCATGAAAGAATACAATCATAAGTTAGACTTCATCAAAATTTTGTCTGTGAAATACACTATTAAGAGAATGAAAATACAAGTCACAGCCTGGGAAAATACGTTGACAAATACTTTCCACAAATGACTTATATCCAGAATATATAAGAATCCACAAAATTCAACAGCAAGATAACAAACCAGTTAAATCACAGACAAAAGACAAACAGACACCTCACCAAAGAAGATATAATGAGAGCAAATAAGCACAAGAAAAGACATTCAACATCACTGATCATCAGGGAAATTCAAATTGAGGTCACTATGAGATGTCACTACACAGTGGACAGTTAAAATAAAAAAATATTGACAACACCGAGTGCTGGTAAGAATGCAAAGCAACAGGAACCCTCATACATGTCTGATGGGAATGCAAAATAGTACAGCCCCTCTGGAACTTTCCTATGAAGTTAAATACAGACTTGCCATATGACCCAGCAATCCCACTCCAGGGTATTTACCCTACGTGAATGAAAACTTGTATGTATACAAAAACCTGTACACAAATATTGATAGCAGCTCTATTCTTAATTGCTAAAAACTGGAAATGACTCAGATGCCCTCCCCCAAAGATGCATAAACTGTGGTGCATACATAGACTAGAACACTACTCAGCAAAGTGAAGGAACAAACTAATAATATGGGCAACAACTTGGATGAATCTGAAAGGCATTATGCTGAGTAAAATAAGTCAGTTTCAAAAGATTACGTACCACATGATTCCATGGATAGCACCATCTCTAAGACACAAAACTATAGTGATACAGAACTGATCAGTGTTTAGGGGACAGGGGTGGGAGAGTGTGACTACAAAGGGGCAGCATGAGAGTTTTTTGGGGTTAATAGAATTGTTCTCTATCCTGATTATTGTGGTGGTTACATGAATCGCTGCATATGTTAAAATTCATAGCACTGTACACCAAAAAAAAAAAAAAAGTTGACTTTACTGTGTGATAATTTAGAAAATAAATCTACAAATCAGCCATTGGTTTTATAAATATTGACATCATTGAGCATTAGTTATGTAAATAAAAATTGCCAGTGATCGCTACACCTCATTGTTTTAAGTATTCCTACTTTTCACTTCCATACCTTGGGAAACCTTTCACGAAGCTCACGCCAACGCCTTCTTGCTGTGTTCTAAAACCTCATTCAATCCTACCGTCAGACTAGGGAGATTTAGAAAATTGGTTCAGCAAGGGACAGCTATAAAATGCCATGAAGATTGCACAGTCAATTTAATTGAAGTTAGTAATGCGGACAATGGTGCTGCTGCCGCTGATTATGATAACAGCGTTCTGGAACTCTGGAGCATTTTCTCAATGGTTCATCGGTGTAGGAAGAGCCTAACAGATATTGACAATAACTCTTCCCCATTGGCATGAAAGCCAGCGAGTCATGGCTCAAAATGTGGTAAGGACTTCCTGGGGGATCCCCAGAGTGACACATCAGTGTGATTTTAAAGGACTGAAGGATTCTTCTGACTTTCTGGGAAAACTCTCAGGGGGTCCACACCAGAGAGTAGAAGCTGCGGAAATAACCATGAAGCTTGATTCATCTCGTTTTCCTTGTCATTTTTTAATCAAGCCCTGACTCTTCATCAGTGGCTGATTCTGCTTCTGAGGATTGGGTACTGCTGTCTACCATATGTCTCTGGAGGGCAGATCGTTGGCCTTCGTAGATGAGTGGCAGAATGTGAAGGCAGAGATGGAGTTACCTGGTATACCAGTTGTATATGGCAAAGTGTAGCCAGTCAACCACCTTCTTCTCTTTGGATTGTCAGCTTTTCTCCAGAGCCCACTCACCTCACCTACCACCCACAGGTCCATGCTGAGTTCAGAGCTCCTGCATAAGGCTAAGATTCTGTAGTGGAACGTAGAATTTCATGAACATTATTTACCCATTCATTGGAAGTTCATCTGCAGTTGTTAATGCAAGTTCACCAAGGGTAAAAGTGTGATTTTTGTGTGTACAGAGGACACTGTGGGTGTCTCCTTTGATGATATCATACTGAATGGCAGATCCCCAAAGTGCTTTCTCGGTGTTTACTCCAAAAGACACATTTTCGACAATACTGGTAGCAAAGTAATAAAAATTAACAACACCGAGTTATCTTTTTATTTGTCAAATTGGCTAAGAGTGAGAAATTACTTTGTCCAGGCTTTCGTTCTGCAAGTTCATGGCTTGAGTGGTCTAATACCTTCATCAAGCCAATTGTTCTCTCCCTGTAACACACGCCTCATGTTTTATTATTTATTTACTATTATTTAATTAAGTTTGCTGCTTTTATATCACAAAAGCAGTGTGTGCTCGGTACAGACAATGTAGAAACTACCAAAAAAGGCAAGCAAGCAGAAACAATTAACTGTAGTCTCAGTATCCCAAACAACCACTGTTAAAATGTTGATGACATTCCTCACAATGTTCTTTGTAAGCAGCATTTGTTCCTATTTTTAAGTGGAGGTAGGATGGCATTACATACAGTATTCTATAGCTTACTTCATTTTCACGAAACGTCTTATCAAGCACAGCCTCCTGTTTGCACCTACACGTTGACTTCATTTAAGCAGGGCAGTGCTCAGTTCAAAAATTCTTGTCCTAAACGATAGTTATAATGCCTCGTCATAAAAAATTTACTTCACTGCCATGTTCATTTCCTTTCTCTGTTGAGGCTTTTGTTCTCTCTCTCTCTCTCACTCTCTCGCTCCTCCCAGCCCCCTCCCGCCATAGGGAACTCCAGGGAGAGAGAGAATCAATGTTTATGTCGGGTTTTCACTTCTGGTTAAAAGCTTTATGGCTGACAAACTTCTTCCTCCCTGAAAGGTCCTCTTGGGATCCAATTTTGTATTTCTTAGAGAGCCTAGGATGTGTCCATGCAACACCCTGGCATCCTTCCAGCAACGTCCCAACACAGAGAGGAGATATGCATTTGGTTCTAGTATTACCATCCTTATTAATGCCTAATTTCTTCTCTGGAATAACACCACCTGCCACCGTTAAGAGTTTTGCTTTCAAAAACCCTCCTAAGTGTTTCCTAGAATACCCAAGAAAAACAAACACCCATTTGCTATAATCTTTCAGAGCTGCTTCCTGCAACATAATGACAACAGAAGGTTCCAGCCACTCCACAGTCTCAGAAATGACCTAAACCTTTTGAATCTTATTCAGACCTACGCTCTAGAAATAAAAAGGAATAAAATCATAAAGCATTAATGCACATCCAAAGACAATGCAGAAAAATACAAAGCATCCCGAATTTACAAACAGGAATCTTCAAGGATTTTCAGTGCCCAACCCAAGCACTCTCCTTCTAAGAAGGCTTCCTGGAAGAGATGGTTTCTGAACCAAGGTATAAAGGATGAGTAGGAGTTAATCAGGGTCAGGTGGGCGCAAAGAGTGGGACCATCTTGGCAAAAAGTATGATATGAGCAAAGTTCTAGAAACAAGAAACGGGAAGGTGAATCTGCAGTGTTCTGCTCTTAAGGAATAAAGTACACAGTGGTGTGACAGGGAGAACAGCAAGAAATGAAACTGGAAAGCTTAGGGAGGGAACAAATGTCTGAGGAAAAAAAACTAGTCCAGGGTGCCTGAGTGTTATATTCTAGTGGTCTAAATTGCTCTAGTGACTGTTTCTGCTATTGTAGTTTTGTACAATATTAAAATCCCTATTTATAAACTAAGGTTTAAGCAAAAAATTTCAAGCAATTTTGTACTCCTGAGATTTCTTCTCCCCAATAAAAACCTATTGCGAAGTATTTTCTCTCCTTTCTTGATGTAGCATTTTAGGTAAATTTAGATCATTTGCAAGTTTCACTCTAACAGTAGGAGATAAGGTCATATTTTAATTATGATATATGTTGTGTATATATATATATATATATATATATATATATATATATACAAGCATATGTGTGTGTGTATGTGTGTGAGAGAGTGTGTGTGTGTGTGTGTGTGTGCATGCGTGTGTGTAAGGTAGCACAACAGATATGCCTTATCCATTGAACTTCATTCCCTGAATACGTTTTCATATCTGGGTAGCTTGGTCCATGCTGTTCCCCATGCTTGAATACCTTCCCCCCTGTGCCTTCCCAACCTGGCAAATTTTTGCTTATCCTTTACCCCTCTGTGAAGCCATCCACCATGGTCCAGGCAGTGATAACTTTTCCATCTGGGTTCCCATAGTATTTTCTATCACTTTTGCAGCACTTAGGATAGTAGTTCTCAATGGTGACTGTATATTAAAATCATTGGGGCTGCTTTGTGAAAATAACTCTTGCCTGGGTTTCACCCCTAGAGTATCTGATGTCATTGGTCTAGGAGGGGAGGGCCAAGAATCAGTATTTTTAAAAAGCTTTCCAGGGGATTCAAATGTGAATCAAGATTGAGAATCACCACTTATCTAGCACTAATTTAGCTCCATCTCACAAACACTGAAATGTTGTAACTTCATTTTCATTCTGTTCAAAATATTTTTTAATTTCTCTTGAATATTTACTTATTTACCTTAAGAGGTGGGGAAGAGCAGTGAGAGAGGGAGAGAGAGAATCCCAAGCAGAGTCCGCACTGTCAACAGAGTACAATGTGGGGCTCAATCCCCAAACTGTGAGATTGTGACCTGAGCCAAAGTCAAGAGTCAGATGCTCAACCGACAGATCCCCTCAGGCACCACTCCAATTTCTCCTGAAACTTGTTCCTTGACCCATGGATAATTTAGAAGTGTATTCTGTAATTTCCAAGTATTGGATATTTTTAGTTTTATTTCTGTTGTTGATCTCTAATTTAATTTCATTATGATCAGAGAACTTACATTGTATGATTTATTTTAACTTCATTAAAGTTTGCATTAGAATGCAGAATATGGTCTGTTTTGGTCAATGTTCAACGCACACTTGAAAACAATTTACATGTTTCTGTGGTTTGAGTGGAATATTGTGTAACTGTCAATTTGATGTCGTTGGTTGATGGTGGTGATCAATTCTACTGTATCCTTGTGGATCTTCTCTTTACTTGTTCTATCAGTTGCTGAGAGGAGAGCATTAAAGTCTCCAGCTTTAACTGTGGATTTTTTCCATTTCTCATTTCTGCTTCCCATCAGTTTTGCTTCCCATATTCTGAGATTTTTGTTAGTTGTAGGCACATTGAGACTTGTCATATCTACTTGGTGAACTGACCCCTTTGTCACTGTGTAATGTTCATCTTTCATCCCTGGTAACTTTCATTCCTCTGAAATTTACGTTGATATTAAAATGGTCATTCTAGCTCTTTTCCATTAATGTTTGCATAATACACCTTTCTCATTCTTTTAACCTATACCCTTATATTTAATGTGGGTTCACTGTAGACAACATATAGTTGGGTCTTGCTCTGTTATTTATTATGGCATTCTCTTTCTTCTAATTGATGTAGTTAGACTATTGAAATTATGTCATTATTGATATATTTGGATTAGGTATACCTCTTTATATTTGTTTTCTATATTTTTTGTTCCTGATCTCCACCCTGTCCTGCTGCCTTTTGGGTTATTTGAATATTTTTCAGTATTCCATTTAAATTTATGTATTGAGTTTTCAACTATATTTTGTGTAGTTTTGTTAGTGGTTGCTCTATAGATCACAATATAATATTTAACATTCAGTCTACTAAGAATAACTATTTTAGCACTTCAAGTGGAATTTAGAAAACTTGCCATCACATACATCTCTTTATTCTTTACTCTCCCACTTTATGTTACAGTTGTGATATGTATAGCATCCAGCTACACTCAAAACCCATCACATCGTGTTGTAATTTTTGCTTTTAACTGTCATATGTATATTAAAGCTTCAATCTATTCCATTCATCCAAATATTTACCATTTCTGTTGTTCTTTCCTTCATGAATTTCAAGGTTCCCTCTAGCATCATTGCCTTTCTAATCTGAAGAACTGCCTTTAGCATTTCTTCTACAACAGGTCTACTGGCAACAAATTCTATAGTTTCCTACCCCTGAGAATGTTGCTAACCTTCGAAGCAAAACTGTACACTTATTTTACTAGCAAAAAAAAGGGGGGGGGGTTAATTCAGGAATAGCAGAGAATCGCAATTTGAGACATGCAAGCTATAGCAAAACCGAAGTCAAATTCAGAGAACAAAAGTGAGAAAGACTCTTTGATAGAGGAAAGGGGGGGTTGGGAGGGTCTCTTATAAACAAAAAGTTCATTGGAGTAAATTGGGAGTTCCAAGTGTAGTGGTTTTTCATTGGCTGAGTTGTGACTGTCTTTCATTGGCTGGGCTGTTGCCAGGCAAGGAGAAAACCTCCTGCTGGGTTATTAAAGTACAGGCTTCTTCCTGTTGGGAATGCAAAGTAGTCTCTTTCTGTTGGGGTCTGCAATTGACAAGGGGTGGTAGAGCATGAGAGCTCCCCCTGCTGCCTCCAGGCTTCATTTTAAATGAGGTTTAATTTAATAATTGTCATATCTTTATTTTGCATTCATTTGTGAAAGATATTTTCACTGTGTATAGAACTCTAAGTTGGCAATTCTTTTCTTTAAACACTTTTAAAAATGTGTCTTTCTCCTGGCCTCCAGTTTCTGATGAGAAACCTACAGTTGTTCAAATTATTGTTCCTCTACAAGTAAAGAGCCCTTTTTCTGTGGTTTCTTTCAATATTCTCTTCTCTATTTTTAGTAGTTGTGCAGCTTGGCTCTAATATGTGTCAGCATTTATTTCCTAGAGTTTCTCTTGTTTGGGGTTTCTTGAATCTATAAGTTTATGTCTGTAATCAAATTTGGTAAATTTTTAGCCACTATATCTTCAAATGTATGTATATATTTTAAATGTACATCTTTCTCATTCCTTTCCGAGACTCTGATGACAAAAATATCAGACCTTTGGGTGTTGTCCTACAGATCCCTGAAGTTCTATTCCTTTTATTTTCAATCTTTATTGTTTCCATTGGCTAGTTTCTGAAATATTATCCTTCCAAATAGAAAAACTGTGCTAACGTTAACTCAGTCATTTACTGTCCTGTTTTACAGTCTGTTGTGGCAGCAGTTAAACTAAATTCATTTCTCACAGTCTTGCAATCACTGATGCTAGATGATAATTCTTAACATTTATATGGTGACAGTTTACAAAATGTATTTTCACACATTAGTGATCCCTAAAACCCTCAGTGAAGAATCAAGTATTATTCTAATTTTTCAGGTACGGAGTTTGAGAAGCAAAATAATAAGCCAGCCTAGGGGCACCGGGATGGCTTAGTCAGTCAAGTGTGCTACTCTTGATTTTGGCTCAGGTCATGATCTCACAGTTCCAGCCCCACATCAGGCACTGCACTGGCGCTTTGGAGCCCACTTGGGTCTCTCTCTCTCTCTCTCTCTCTCTCTCTCTCTCTCTTTCTCTCTCTCTCTCTCTCTCTCTCTCTCTCCACCCCCACCCCTCAACCCCCAGCTCATGCATGCTCTCTTTCTCTCAAAATAAAAAAAACATTAACAAAAATAAGTAGCCAGCTTAAGATAACAGGCTTATAGAAATTAAAATCAGGACTCAAACCAATTGATTATAGAGTGTATATCATAGTTCTTCTTTTATACCAGGGGAATTAGAAGTGAACTTTAAAATTAGGACTCTGTTTCCAAACAACATCTTAATAAAACTCCAATATGTATACAGATGTGAACAGAGTTGCTCTGGTTGAAGGGCAGGATTGGCCTCTAGGACATTATGGTCTGAATGGTAGAGTGTGAAAACCACTGCCCTGCATCCCAATTAGACATTGAAGGACTGAAAACTGACCACTGAGGATGTAGTTTGTTCTCGCCAGAAGTGCAGCCCATCTGTCATGCATCCATTAGTTCAGCACATTTCATCACGGTTCAATCACAGCCTCCCCTTCTGCACACTGATGTTGAACCCATTTTTTCTTGTATTTTTACTCTAAAATTGGAAAGAGGTATGGGCATCCTACATCTTGACAGACTATCACCCTCTACCGTCTTTGTTAATTTGTGGGATTCTCACCTGGATTTATGAAAGAACAGAGACAAGATTAATCTTGGGCAATGTTCATTGTAATCCTAGGGTTTCTCTGTTTTTTTTTTTTTTTCTTTCCAGCCATTCTTTGCATTCCTAAAAAAGGATGCTTTAGCAAGGTGACAATGTTGAGAAGCAGAAAGGTTGTAGGCAAGGGCTCCAAGCCAGTTGATAATGGTGGTCCTATGTCTTGTCCCTAATAACTTAGTAAGAAGCCAAGTTTCAGCATTTTAGTGTGACATTGGTGGCTTTCTGCCACACTTCCACATGAGTAGCATCTCCATACAGTAATAGTAAAGATTAAAATTTTTAAAATTTACAGTGCCATTATTTATAAGTTTCAGACACAGAATTCAATCTCTATTAGTTCCTGGAGAAGAAAGACTAAGTGGCCCCAGCTCCTGTTGTCACTCTTCCCCTCTCCACGCCTCGAGGTACAATGAGGGAACCATGTGTGAGACCAAACAGCCTACGTCTTAGGATATATACCTGTGCCAGTCTGTTATTTCTGTTATTTCTGAGACTCTCTATTCTGGCCATAGGGGCTAGACTAGTACCTATTCCAGCATCAGACAGGAAGGCAATAGCCTTATAAAGGATTTAACCACCTCCCACTATTGTGCCAGGTCAAATCCTTCATTGATACAACCTATTTGATTTTTGTTGGAATTTTAAAATTTTACCTTTTATGTTCTTATCTTTCATGTTTCATATTTCCTGCCTCTGCTCAGTATTGCATTCCAGATAATTTGGGCTCATTAACCTACTAGTTCTCCAGTTCCTCCTTCAGGGATAACTGTGTCTAGTGTAGTCTTTTAAAGCATTTGCCACTGGATTCTACCCCCCAAAATAATGACTAGCTACTCTCTACTCTAATAAAGACAAAGCATACAGAAGTGTCTACCATTTATTTATTACTTCAAAATAGAAATAAGTTGTAGGGTGACAATCTTACTAACAATCAAATGAAAAACTATTAGAACACCCACATAATAGTGTCTTTTTTTCTTTTTGGGGGACACTAATCAATGCTACTCAAGGCTAACAAGGATTTTCATATATTGCAGTGTCAGTATAAAATAGTACGATATTATGAAGCAACTTAAAAACTACATATTGGGGTACCTGCATGGCTCAATTGGTTAAGCGTCTGACTTTTTGGCTTAGGTCATGATCTTGTGGCTCACAAGTTCAAGCCCTGCATTGGGCTCTGTGCTGACAGCTCAGAGCCTGGAGCCTGCTTCAGATTCTATGTCTCCCTTTCCCTCTGTCCCTTCCCTGCTCATGTTCTGTCTGTCTGTCTCTCTCTCTCTCTCTAAAATAATTAAACTTGAAAAAAAATACATATTAAGAGCAGCACCTGGGTGGCTCAGTCGGTTAAGTGTCCGGCTTCATCTCAGATCATGATCTCACAGTCTGTGAGTTGGAGCCCTGTGTTGGGCTCTGTGCTGACAGCTCAGAGCCTGGAGCCTGCTTTGGCTTCTGTGTCTTCCTCTCTCTCTGCCCCCCCCCTGCTCATGCTCTGTCTCTCTTTCAAAAATAAATAAACATTTAAAAAAATACATATTTAGAAAATTTACCCAGGAGTTTAAGCTCATGAAACATACAGACCATAGATAATACTTTGGAAATAACATTAATTTGAAAATAAAATATAAATTACATATGCAATATAAATTATTACTATGGACTATAAAC
This sequence comes from Leopardus geoffroyi, assembly GCF_018350155.1. Classification (NCBI taxonomy): domain Eukaryota; kingdom Metazoa; phylum Chordata; class Mammalia; order Carnivora; family Felidae; genus Leopardus; species Leopardus geoffroyi. The sequence goes on from NC_059338.1 coordinate 110,938,836, forward strand.
TGGAACAAAATGTGAGCAGTATTTGGATTTGGATGGTGCAGCTATGAGTGGTATCCTTTCTGCCTTACTTTTTAATAAATGTTCTTATGCTAGACTTTTAAAAAATTGAGTAAAATTCACATAACATAGAATTAACCATTTTTTTAAGTTTATTTATTTTGAGAGAGGAAGGCGAGGGGTGTCAGAGAAAGGGAGAGAAAAAGAATCCCAAGGACACTCCATGCTGTCAGCACGGAGCCCGATGCGGGGCTCGAACCCACAAATTACGAGACCATGACCTGAACCGAAAACAAGAGTCGGATGCTCAACTGAGCCACACAGGTGTCCCTAGAATTAACCATTTTTAAAGTGTACAATTCAGTGGCATTAAGTACATTCACAGTATTGGGCATCCATCACCTCTATGTAGTTCCGAAACATTTCATCATCCCAAGAGGAAACCCTCATTAAGCAACATCCTCACCCTTCTTCTTCCCCCAGCCCTGGCAACCACTAGTCTTAGCTTTCTGTCTCTACATACTTACCTTTCTGTATATTTCACATAAATGGAGTCATACAATATGTGCCCTTTTGTGTCTGGTCTTTCACTTAGTATAATGCCTTCAAAGTTCATTCATGTCAGAGTATGTATCAGTACTTCACTCTTTTTATGGTTGAATAATATTCCATTGTATGAGTATACCACACTTTGTTAATCTATTCATTCACTGATGGACATTTGGGTTGTTTTTATCTTTTAGCTATGGAAAACAGTGCTTCTGTGAACATTTGTGTACAAGATTTTGTTTGAACACCTATTCTCAATTCTTTTGGAAATATACCTAGGAATGTTTTTAGACAGCCAGATCTAGTTACTCGGCAAAGGCACATTTATTCATTTTTCTTTCTGAATTGGTGTGTAGCATCTTGGATGTGATGGGGCACGTGAAAGGAGACCCATATGGTTCTCCCATCCCAACAGTTCCAAGTGAAAGTCACGATAAGTGTGTGAGCCCTGGTGGGCTGCCACAGTGCTCCTGAGGAATAGGTGCTCTAGTTCAGTGCTACTCAAAATGCAGGCTGGGGGCCAGACGATGGGGGGTGAACAATGTCGTACCAATCAGCAGGCTGGAATTTTGAGTAGTGTTGCTTAGCACTGGTAATGTGCTAAGCATTGAAAAGAATCTAGGGAGGTTTTGTGATAAGACTAATGGAGGTCCAAGAATCTGAGAATGAAGGCTAGGAAAAAAAGAGGTCTTTTAGGTCTTTAGGGGTCTGAGTGTAGGTTTCTATTAACCTTGTATGGCAGCCGTGGGCCATATCTGGAGGTGGAGAAAGGTCGAGAAGAGTTTATACTGCCTTCCATGCTAGCAGACCTCTTCATGCCATTTATGACTCAGGCCTGGCTTAGTGGATTGATGGTTACCTGGGCAACAGATGTTGTATGGCTCTCATCGATAGTTCTGCTCTGTGTGTGACAACTTGGTCGGGACCGCTGGGCTTTGCAATGTTCTTCTGAAACAGTTGGGGCTCTTATCTGGGATTTGCTCCCAGTTTCATTACAGAAAGCTGATCCCAAAATTACACACATGGCCTGAATGCACCTCTACTTCTGTTTCCTGCAAGAAGAATAAAAGTCATAAAAAATAAAGAAACGATTACAAATGGAGAAAACAACTCCCTTGATGAAATGGATAGAAATTCATTTACATATTATTTTTTGAATGTCATATATTTAAGCCCACAGGAGCCGCTGGAAGGATATTACAAAGATATTGCAGCCAGGAAAAGAACCCAACTACCTGAGAAATAGTTGTTCCTCTTAATAGGATGTGGAGATTAATCCCAATTGGGTATCAGACATCAGCCAAGTACTCAAAAACCACTGAGGCAGAAAATGTTGCAGGTTTTTAATCAAAGTTCTGGCTGGGTCAGAGTGACGTTCCAGGTTAGTTCAGCCTCACATTAATGCCCCAGCCCGAGTTGGGCAGCCTTTACCATCTTTCTTAACTACAGAGTGCTTTAATTAGTGGAAAGCAGAGCAAGCAGCTGGTATGAATCTGTTCGGCTGTTAAGTTTTCAATGCCAAAGCCCAATTTTGGGCACTTCTTAACTAAGCTTTCAGTATCATTCTGGAGTCCCAATTTGGGGTAGTCTGCAAGTGCTTATCAGCAGCAAATGGTGAGATTTCAGCACATGACCAAAAAAGAAAAAATTCTGACCTTGAACTCAGGTCCTGCCCCTTGGGTAAGCATTAGCTTCAAATTTTTAGTGGTAGGATTTTCAGGTTAATACCTTTTTCTCCCTAAGTTCTCAACTGAGAATTTGAGAAAATTCAAATCATCTTTTTTGAACCTCTGGCTCTATGACATTCTTTTAGAAACCCCTGTGGCTCTTCCAGATCTGTTCTTTTCTTCTATGTGGCAAATAGGTTTCAAATCTGACTCATACAGATCCTGGAGTGCTGGATTGAGAAAGATTCTAAGGCCACTTCAGGGTTCAGAAACCAACAATGCCATGGACCTGCCTCAGACATAGGAAGGGATTCCTGTATCTGCCCTTCTGTCTGACTTGAAGTCCAAGGTGGATTCCTACTCCTTGGCCCAGGATCCCATCCTCCAGCCACCTGCCCAGATCTGCCTCGTTCCTTAGCAGTGGGATGGAGCAGAATGGGTTTGGGTTCACGCTGACATAGATTCAAACCCTGGCTCCTTTAATCATTAGTTTTGTGACTTTGGTGAGAGAATTAACAAAAATACTGTAAGTAGAATATCCAGGAGAAGACCTGGCTTTAGCAGGTGCTCTAGAAATTATACTCTTCTTTTATAACTCAACTTGATCTCGCTTTTGGAAACTACTTCTGGCTCTCTTAGCTCCCATGGCCTCCCACATACCCCTCCACTATGTATTTTCCCATTTTCCTGTGATTGACATTTTCCTCATCTCTCTCCCCCACTAGACTGAGCCATTTGGAGTGTTTATATTTGTTGTTCAAGAAATGCTGCTTGCTGATTGCTAAGTGCTTCTGAACTACTGCTCCCTACCCATCTGCCTTATAAAGTGAAGATATCTGTGCCTGAGAGATGAAAAGGATCCATTCGTAAGGCTCCTTCAGCAGTGTCAAGGGCAAGGTAAGCCCTGGCAGCATTAGCTCTTCCCAAACAGAAATGAGCCAGCAACACAGAATGTGAGGAGAGACTTAGTTGTTTCCAGACCATCAAACTACAAAGGAGCTCTTCCGCACTGCCATATGGCCGGCGAAGCCAAATGCATCCAGCGACGAGCATCATGGTGACATACTGTGCGGAGCTGCTCACTGAGTTGCTGGGATGATAGGACTTTTGATGATGCTGGAATCAGAATCCCAATGGGGGCAGCAGGTGATGTTTCTATCCAGCTGCTCTTCAGCAATGCGAGCCCTCTGTCAAACCCTTAACCCTCCTAAATTCCGCTTTAGGGGCTTAAGCTTGGCCTTGGGTGACCGTATCAAGAAAGCCACGAAACATTCTTTATGCCAGACTTGAGAGTGGGGAATTGAGCAGGAAATTTCTTACTATATTTTCTGGACATTCAACACTGTGTCCACCCCCAATGTCCCTCCCGGTTCTCCCTTAGTGGGGAAGGGGGGGTCTACTTACAATAAAATACTATGGGAGTTGATTGGTTTTAGCTTGAAAGAGGCTAGCTAATGTGGTGGGTGCCACATAAACGCAGGCAAACAGGACCCTGGTTAAGGAACGGTGGGAGCCCTGAGAGATGGCCTTCACTAGCTCCACCGCCCAGGAGCAATGACAGGATGGGGCTGGAACCCAATGGAGATGAGTGTGGAGACAGTGAAAGGGTAGGTGGCCAAGGAGAAGCGGCTTCTGTGTGGCCATGTAGTATTGAGGCAGCACTTGCTGAAAAGTGGCCCAAAGAGAAGGTAAATAAATATTTACACCAACCTTTGGGAGCCACATGTGTTTTTGATAAGCCGCAAATAAGACTGGGGATAGATTAAGAGGATCCATCTTTCTAGACTCTGAGGGGCCCAGTGGCAGCATTACATGGGCATATCTAGTTAAAAAGCAAACCAAAACAAGCCAAAAAGCAAAGGTCCTGATATCTTATCTACCAAAAAAATTCTCCCTCTCTCTTACCCATGCTGTAATAGTAACTTTTACTACAATCTAGGTACTCTTCAGTGCCTCACAGGTTTTTAACGCATTTAATTCTCTAAGTATTATCATTTCACCATTTTACAGCTGAGGAAACTGAGGCAAAGAGGGATTAAAGTGACTTAAGCAAGATCACATGAGCTCATGGGGGCAGATCTGGGATTGAGAGCATCGGGTGTCTGAGATGAAGGTCTCAGATCCTCACCGCTGGACACCACTGCCTCTCCTCAGCCATTATGACCATCTTCTAGGTGCCCCCTTTAGTCCTGAACAGCCTCACTGCCCACCCCCACCCCAACCATGCCCCGCTGCTCCCCTCTCTGTAATCTCACACCTGTGCAAGGAGTGCCCCAAGGTGACTCTCCTGTTACTTGGTGGATCTATGAATCCCCTCCAGACTAGACCAAGAGCATGAACTTCACCTCATCATTATTTCTGAGCTCCCTGAATCCATTTAGTGACAGACACAACAGCACTGACCAATGTTTGACAGATGAAATGAATGAATAAAGATATAAACTTAGGGATATGGGAGAAAACCGGGGCCTAATGGGACACAATTGGACCTTGTAATAATAGTCATTCATGTTTATTGACCACTCGCTTCATTCCAGGCAGTGTGCTGAGCATTTTTCATGCATTCTCCCTATATCATTAGCACCACCCTATAGGGTAGTACTGCTATTCTCCCTACTGTAATTTGAGGAAAGCAAGGCTTAGATTGAGCTACCCAAATTCACACAGCTACTAATCTACAGAGCTAGGATGCCAACTCATATCTATCTGATGCCAAAGCCACGGATGTTGACCTTCTCGATTTTTTGCTGCTGTTCAAATCCCTGCCCTGTTTGTCTAAACTTGTATATTTGTTATGGGAACATAGCAGAGGGTTTTCCAACTGCAGTTTTGAAGTCCTACCATCTTTGCTATAATCTCCCTAAAACAATTCTGCACATGGTCATTTTGAAAAAGCTCTATTTTTTTTTTTTACTGGTGTTCCATAATCATTGCATTGTTACTACTGCTAGTCGGTTCATATTGAGCTCTTGCTGTATACAACTCTAGGTACTTTCAGTATTTAAATGTATTTAATCCTTTCAACACCTGCATGAAGAAGTTACTTGTGTTCAGTTCGTGTTACAAATCAGGAAACTGAGTCCCAGAAAGGCAAATTAAAACTTGTGCAAGGTTCTTCCACTGGTAAGAGACACATTGGTATTTAGTCTCAACCAGTATGGTTCCAGAGCCTGTGTTCTCCATCACTGTGCTAACTTGACTCACCAGCATTACTGGGTGCTCCACCTCCCTGCCTGTGGCTGCCAATTCTTTTTTTTTTTTTTTTTTAATTTTTTTTTAACGTTTGTTTATTTTTGAAAGACAGAGGGAGATAAAGTGCGAGCCGAGGAGGGGCAGAGAGAGAGGGACACACAGAAACGGAAGCAGGCTCCAGGCTCTGAGATGTCAGCACAGAGTCTGACACAGGGCTTGAACTCATGAAAGGCTGCCAATTCTTTAATTAGATTAGGGTCTTCAAAAGCCAAGGCTATGGGCTCGATCTCTGATAGCAGTGGTCTGCACCTTAACACTGCCCAGATGCTCTGCAAACACCTCACAGATCTAGGCCCTTGGTTACCAAGGAGACCAGGTGGGGATGGATCAGTGGTAGTCTGCCAGCTCCAATGGGGAAGCTGCTTCTGAGAAAAGGTCAGAGCTAGCATCTCTATATCATTAACATACCCATTCAAAACTCTATTGGTCAATGAATTTGGCTTCCTTGTTTCTCTAAGTGCTAAACCTGTCCCCGCCTGGCTTTATACGCACAGAACATTGGTTTTCACATCCATGATTTGTTGAAAGGGTCAAATTCCACACTGGCTGTTTCATCAGAAGGGTGAATACTGTGTGTCCAGATATTTGAAGTGCTTGTACTAAGAGTGTTTTCCACTGAAAGCTTTGGAGGTTTTGGGGCAGAGCCTAGAGTAACAGGGATGTTAGAGCTGTCAGGGGCTTTAGGGATCAAAGTCCAGAGCCATTATTATTTTTTTTTAGAGATAAGGGAGGCCAGATTGCCCCCAGCCTGTATCCAGGCAGCTAGTGAACAGCAGAACCAGGACAAGACATCCCATCTGCCATCAACAGGCTGACTGAGACTGAAGTTACATTGCTCAGAACACTTCGGGAATTTATTTGGGGCTCATCAGCAAAGCCTGGGAATTGAAAATGGCTATTTCATCTTTGGAGAGGAAAGAAGGAGGTGCCATCAAGGCATGAGCCTCTCTACAAACTGAAGTGAAAAATGGATGGACTTTCTGGCCACCTTGATCAATCAAAGTAATCAAGAGGAAGTTACTTCCTCAAATATCCAGGTTCTATATTAGAAGTAACTACTCTAAGTATGTTAACTCTATGTAACTCTGTGTAACTACTCTGTGTATTTCAATATGCTTCTATAGATAGGAGCATTTTGAAGTTTTTTTTTTTTTTATCCTTGACTACTAAGAAAATTGTCCCACCATTTAGTAGATCTTATATGCCATTAGCCTTTCACAAATCTTTGCATGCAAAATAAGTCTGTCATTTAAAAAATAAATTTGTAGTATGGGGTTTCCATTTGAGGTAATGGAAAAGTTATGGAACTAGATAATAATGGTGGTTGTACAACATCATGTAAGTGCTTAATGCCACTGAATTGTGCACTTGAAAATGGCTAAAATGGTAATTTATATGTCATGTGTATTTTTTCATAATAAAAAATATATTAAAAACCTAATTGCTATAAATAATAAAAAAGCCCAGTTGCAAAAAATATGTTTCATTGATTTATTCAGCGTGTGCGTGTGTATATATGGGGGGGGCAGGAGTCAGTCAGTCACCTGCTATGAGTCAGGTGTATATTTAAAAAATATTTGAAAGTACTTGCTTACTGTAGGGTGTTATGGAAATGTAAGCTGTATGTTTGTGTATAAGCACACATGCATTTGTGAAATGTGCTGGATACTATTCACTCTATTCACTCTTCACACTTCTCTACCTTGCTTTGTGTTTTGGGAGCCTCCCCTAAAGGGACTGCAGCAATGGTTGTCTTTACCACTTGGCAACATATACTAGTTTTGGCCAATGGGAGGTGCCAGGAGAAGAAGACAGGAAGGGCAGAGTGAGGTTGGGGTATATATCCCCTCAACTCCCTTGCTGGCAGGTCATTGTAAATTGGTTGCATCCCTCCACCAAAGGTCAAAGCTTCTTGTGGTCAGCTTTCTCTTGCAGCTACCCTCACAGAGTTTCAGAAAGTGCCCTCTCCTGTTTCCCCTTCTGGCCTAGGGTGGTAACAGCTACCAGCTGTGGCTAGCCCCAGAGTGCTGCTGTCCTTGTTAATTCCCTTTAGCCCCTACCCACATGCTAGACATGACCCTTTTATTAAATATACTCAGTGACCATGAATGAGTATGCCATCAAATTCCTGCTGGAGCTCTGGCCAATACAGGGTGTGTGTGTGTGTGTGTGTGTGTGTGTACAGCCTGTGTAGCAAATGGTAGACATTTTCTCTGCTTCAACTCATAATCTAAGGCAATTGGAAGTGCATAAATTAAAATTTGCCTGTCTGAGAAATCCAGAAGGATTCAGAATAGAGAGAACTGAGTTTTAAAAACTCTTTCCACTTAAGGTTGCTTCTAGGTGTTTTGGGGTTTTTGTTTTGTTTTGTTTTTAATCTTTTTTAACATCATGTCTCATGCTTTAAAAGGTGACTCTACTCCAAATGGGTTAACATTCTCTCAAACTCCCATTATTGTAGAAAAAATGGACTTTGAATTAACAGAGTTTTGAAGTATTCAGTATCTTTTATTATAAAGCAAGAAGGCACCATTTAAACTAGGGAATACTGATTGCTTAAAACTACACTCTTTTGAATAAACCTATATTAGCTTAATGAAGTTTTCCTGTGATTAGTATAATTTACCACAATATATTCAAACCCCAAATTATGGGTATTATACACATGAAATGCAGCACTGGTTTAAGGCAATTAGTTTAATCACTTTCCTGATGTGAAATGAAGCCAGGACACTACCGAACAGGGCTGCCCATTAGCGCACTGCATGAAAAGGCCAGCACTCCTTATTGGTCCTTGTGGGACACAGCCTTACTTTCTCATGACAGCCTCTGCCCTTTCCACCCACAGCACATGGCATTTTATAAAACAACACCCCATAGACTGGTGCCTTGTTACTGTTTATCAACATCCTCGGGCTGTGCCGTTTAGGCCTTCCTCATCACACACCTGGACAATTGCCAACGTGCTTTCTTGTGTGCTCATGCACCGTGTTCAGGGTGCCTGTGCCAGAGCAAGGCTTAAAGCCGGCCTGCACTCTACTCACCAAGCCTCTGTAGGTTGCTTCTACAAAGAAGAGGTGACTTTTTCTAATTTGTTCAAAAGTGGAAACAGCAGCCCAATTGCTAGGGTCTCCAGACTGGTGTCTCTTCCTCTAGTCTTGCTCTCCTTTTATTTATCCTTCTATGAGGATACATTTCTAAAACGCAGGTTTTGAAAGCACTGATAAGTAAATGGGAGATGATGCAAATAAATGGAAAGATATCCTATGTTCATGAATCAGAAAAATTACTATTGTTAAAATGTCCATCCTACCTTAAGGGATCTACACGTTCAGTGCAATCCCTATTAAAATTCTAGTGACATTTTTTTCACAGAAATAGAAAGACAATCGTAAAATTCATAGGGAATCACAGAATAGCCTAAATAGCCCTAAATAGAGCTAAATAGAATAGCCCTAAATAGCCAAAGAAGTGTTATGAAAGGAGAACAAGGGTAGAGGCATCACATTTCCTGATGTCAAACTATATTCTGAAGACATAGTAATCAAAACAATGTCATTACTGGCATAAAGCCACACATAAAGACCAATGGAACAGAATAGAAAACCCAGAAATAAACCCTTACATATATGGTCAAATGACCTTCAACAAGGGTGCCAAGAACACATAATGGGAAAAGGGACAGTTTTTTCAATAAGTAATCCTGGGAAAACTAGATATCTACATACAGAAAAATGGAATTGGATCCTTATCTCACTTCATATACAAAAGTCAATTCAAAGTGGATTGAAGACTTAAATGTCAGACCTGAAACTCCTAGAAGAAACTCCTAGAAGAAAACATAGGGAAAAAGCTCCTTGACATTGGTCTGGGCAATGAGTTTTTGTATATGACCCTAAAAGGACAGGGAACAAAAACAAAAATAGACAAGTGAGATTGCATTAAACTAAAAATCTTCAGTATAGCAAAGGAAACAATCAACAGAGTGAAGAGACAACTATAGAATGAGAGAAAAATCTTGCAGATTTGATAAGGGGTTAATTTAAAATATAGATTCAAACAACTCAATAACAACAACAGCAAAAAAATAGCCCAGTTAACAAATGGGAAAACAATCTTGAAGAGATATTTCTCAAAAGAAGACACATGAATGGCCAGCAGATACAGAAATATATGAAAAATGCTCAACATCACAGATCATCAGAGAAATGCAAATCAAAACCACAATGAGAGACCACCTCACACCTGTTAGAGTGGCTGTTATCAAACGATAAGTGTTGGCGAGGATGTGGAGAAAAGAGACCTTTGTGCACTGTTGGTGGAAATGTAAATTGGTATAACCATTATGGAAAATAGTATGGAGGTTTCTCAAAAAATGACAAATAGAACATCCAGCTATGCTACCTCCAATGGTAACAAAGTCAGTATTTTAAAGAGATATCTGCACTCCCAGATTCACTGCAGCATTATTCACAATACCCAACGTATGGAAACAACCTAAGTGTCCATTGAGAGATAAATGGATAAAGAAAATATGATATACGTATTATTCAGCATTCAAAAAGAAGGAAACCCTGTTATTTGTGACAACATGGATGAGCCTGGAGGACATTATGCTCATAAGTGAAACAAGACAAGCACAGGAAGAAAATTCTGTCTCTACTTGCAGAGATAGAGAGTAGAATGATGGTGGTTGGGGTGGGAGTGGGGCGAAATGGGGAGACAGGAATGGAAAGAATAAAGAAAAAGATGCGAGTTTGACCATGCTGCTTCTGCTTAAATGGTTCAATGGCCCCCCATTCCAGAGAGCAGTGCGCCTCAAATTTCCGTGTACACGTGAATTGCCGACGGTGGGGTGGGGGAGGAAGGTGGGGAGCTTGTTAAAATGCAGACTCTAATTCACTAGATCTGGGGTGGAGGCGGAGACTCTGCATTTCTAACAAGCTCCAGGTGAGGCCAACGCTTCTGATCTGCTGACCACTTTGAGTAGAAAGGTTCCAGAGCAGTTCTGTCCAATAGAACTTTCTACAATGAGGGACATGTTCTCTACCTGGACGGTCCTATATGGTAGCCTTATGTGCCTAGTGAAACTGGCCATTGAAATGTGACTCATGTGACTGAGAAACTGCATTTTTAATTCTATTTTAGTTCTTGTAGATTTAAATAGCCACATGTGGCTAGTGGCTACTGTACTGGACAACACAGCTGTAGAGAGAAATATCCACATTCTCACTATAACATACAAAGCCCTCCTGCGATCGGTCTTCTACCAACGTCTTCCTGCTCATTTTGTGCCCTTCCTTGTTTATAATACCATGAAACTATGATAACTTTCCAAACACATCAGTGTTGTCCATGCCCCCCCCCCCTTTACACATGCTGTTCCCTTTGCATGAATGCCTTTCTTTATGATTTATGCCCCAGAACGTCACATCTGCTTTCCTGGTCCAGTCTCGGTACCCTCTCCTTCCCTGACCATGTCCTGCTAACAGCAATCATTTACCATCTACAGGTTTTGAAGGCCCTTCACACACATTATTTCATTCAATCTGTGCATTCAGCCTGGTGTAAGAAAACTGAAGATTGAAGTGGTTTTCCCAGGGACACAGAGCTAGAAAGCAGACAGTCATGAATTCAGATGCAGGCCTGCCTGATTCTGAAGCTGATGCTTTGCCACCCCCCCCAAACACACACACCACAGTGCCTTCTGCTGACACAGTGCTGGCATATGAAAAGCACTAATCATACAGTGGTGAAATTATTTGTCCACAGTCTCTCTTCTCCATGGGATTGTAAACTATTAGAGGTCACAGACTAGGTATCATTTATTTCTGTATCCCATGAGCACATCACGAGTGCTAGATTGCTAGATAACTGTTGATGCATCAATACGTATGCTTCCACTCTCCAAATCCATTGTAAAATCTGAGCATGCAGTGACTGAGTTTTATGTCCCCGGTGTGCTAGGTGCTCAATATGCTGCTCATAAGAGTCTGAACAAGTGAATTACGAACTAAATGAGTATGTCAACTACGGGCAACATTGGCAAGGATTTTGTTAGAAACCCAGCGGTAAGGATTCTTGCTAAGCAGCATTTGGACTTCAAAATAAAACTATCCTTTTCATTCTCCTCATAATTTACAGAATGCTATTTTTCCCTCTATGCTGTGTCACTTTCTATCTCTTGAGTTACACTGGATCTAAATTACATATTTGAATTCTGTTCATGTACGTTAACAAATATTTAACAAATCCATCACAAACAAAACTCAGGGCTAGGCCCTCAGGGATATAGACTACAAATTGCCTCAGACATGTTCCTTACCCTTAGACTAGCTAAGCCTCATGCAAGAGAGAGATGGGTACCCAAATAATGCCAAGGAGAAAGCAAGGAGAGAGAGCCAGGGGTGTGGAGGGCTGACTATGGAAGCAAACTGCAATAATAAAGTTTTGATGTGTGATTCCCTTCAAATCTGCCTAATTAGCGTGGCGAGTGTTCTCCTGAATTAATGTCTTGTAAGGTGCACTTTATTAAGAATGTAAGAAGACAGGAGTGTGTAGGCGCTGCCAGCAGGACCCAGGAGTATAATCGGTACGACCTTCACAAAGGGAATTTGCAGTACTATTCAACTTCTTTAAAAACACGTATGCCCTTTGTTCCAGGAATTCTACTTGTAGGAATTGATCCTAACATAATCATCATGGCTGTGTCCTGAGTTTTATCAGCAAAGACTTTACCATAATATTGTTTATAACGATTAAAAAATGCAAAAAGACAAATTTCTAACCCAGAGGGAATTAAATAATTTAAATTCATATGAATGAAAACTACTCATTCATTAAAAGTGATATGAAACTGGGGCGCTTGGGTGGCTCAGTCGGTTAAGCTTGGTTTCTTGGTTTCAGCTCAGATCATGATCTCAAGGTTTTGTGAGAGTTAAAGCCCCACGTTGGGCTCTGCCCTGGCAGCCTGCTTGGGATTCTCTCTCTCCCTCTGTCTCTGCCCCCCCCCCCACTTGTGCTGTCTCTCTCTCAAAATAAATACATAAACAAAAGAAATTTTAAAAAACTGATATGAAACTATGTGTATTGATATGGAATGACATCATTATATATTTTTAATTGAAAAAAGCAGGTTACAACATAAAATATGCCATATGATTTCCTAATTTGGGGAAGGAAAGTTTGAGGGTTTCTATACATGCACAGATGAAACAAAGACCTTAACACCCAAAAAGTTGCTTACAGTCTCTAGGTGATGGGGTTAGATTAGTAGTGTCTTTATACGTTTCATTTGTTTCTGTCACTTTTTATGACAGAAAAATCTATCTTAAAAAAATGAAGACACTAATCTACTCCATGGTATCATTTCAGCCTAGTCTCTACTGACAAAATACCTTCTTGAAGATCCAGGATACTTTACAGGAAATCCATAGGTGGCCAACTTCTTGGAAATGTCTCCAGTTTGGGGAAGGCACATTCTATCCTGTCATCATTCAATGTCCTCATTCCTTGATTTCCAATATCCATTATTTTCCTGTTTCTGCTTCCAAAGTCAGGTTACATTGGAGCCATCTCCTCTTTGTTCAGCTTGCACTTGAACAAGGCCCCACAGAGGTGTGCCGTCTGTAGCAGAAGTAAGCCTTCTGGTCCTCAAAAGCTGGTGGCCCAGGAACATTTCTCACTGCAGGATTTCCTTTCGTTTGCTGTGCATTTTGACAAATAGCTTCTAATCTTTTCTGTCATTCAGGTCTCTTGCTCTTTTTTTGGTAGTAGTGGTGGGGGGGGGGTGCTGTTGTCTCCTCTCTCTGCTGGGTCTTCCCAAACTTCATAGATGGTAAGGAGTGGGGGTCATATGCTGGGCTCTCACGAATTTGTCCCACTCACCAGGAGTTTATTAGTCATAAAGGAAAAGCCAAGCTCTGATTGGAGCCTATTCTAGAATCCAGACAGTTCTTGATCTGTAAACTAGATATGTAAAAAAGAGGAAAACAAGCTAACAAGTAGCTTCCTGGTTCATTCCAACAAACACAAGATAGGTTTTAGAAACATTACATTAGCTCCTTCAAGGAAAACTCATGTCATCCTCCTAAAGAGTTCTTCGGCTTTGCATAAGGTTAAGAGAGAGATTTTTAAGAAACAAAAATAAAAAATGATCCAGACCGATTTTCTGCTGCATAAGAAGTGTGGCTTAAGCCACCTGCATGTATTTTTTCACAGTATGTTTATAATGGATCTTGCCTCCCTGATGCTACTCTACTTGCAGATCATGTGACAAGGAGATTCAGGAGACAGCCCAGTGCCATGGGCATGAGGAGAGAGCTGTGTCCTAGGAAGCACCAAGACTGTGGGGGTGGAGCCAGGAGTCAGGGCTCACATCCATGAACCAACTGGAATAAACCAGCAACTATTCAGCAGGTTGGTAGGAGAAGGAAATGCTGACAGCAAGGACATGTACACCTACTTGAAGGAGGGACCATCCCCAGCTGGTGTGGTAGGTGGGTCGGCCCTGCTCCTAACCTCAGGGGTAAGCCGTGTCATATGAGAGCATAACCTCACCTCTCTGTCTCAGTGATTGTTTCAGAGATGAGGAGGGACCAACTGTACGCTCATCAGCGTTATGCATTCCGACTGCCACAGAGATCAGTTCAGGCTTGCAAAGAGCAACATTTTGTTTAATGGGGAGAAAAGAGCTTTTTTTTGCACCTCACTTACCATTCTTCTATTTTGGATCTATAAAGGTACCTATTCCCTTTTTCTTTGACTTGTCTTCCCAAAGAACTAGTACCACAAGGCAGAGTCTGTGCAGATGGTTACTGGAAATTGAGGCTAGTATAGGTGGCTACAGATCACAAGGAACAACAAGCAACATGAGATATTAACATGCTCTTCCAAGTCTCTGCGCAACCCTTCCAATCTGGCTCTCTTTCCCCCTTAGGCACAATTTCCACCATCATACTCAACACCTTCCTCCAGTCCCAACTTCCTTGCATCTTCTTTATTCTCCCTCATCTTCCTGGGTCCCTCACCTCTCCCTCTGCGCCTGTTCCATTAAACTAAAACATTCTCATCTCCTTTGCAAATGAGTTCACCCTTTCCTTGCCTTCTTCAGACCAAGGCTTAGGTTTATTCCTTCCACCCCCCAATGAATGACTAGAGATGTTTCCTAAACAGAAATTTCTTCTTTTTTTTTTTTTTTGTAAGTTTATTTATTTATTTTGAGGGGAGAAGGGCAGGGAGAGATAATCCCAAGCAGGCTTCACACACTCAGTGCTCAGTGAAAAACCCGATATGGAGCTTACCTCCATGAGTTCATGATCTGAGCTGAAATCAAGGGTCAGATGCTTAGCCAACTGAGCCACCCAGGCTCTCCAAAATTTCTTTGCTCTTCAAGAGGGATTATAATGTGGCTGCCAGTTTTAAGGTTTATTTTATCTTCAAGTATTAAAGGCAATATGATTTGCCCTGTCACTCAAACAGATATCTGCCCGAATTTCATCACATTCCATATACCATGAGCCATGACATCCTATCGATTCTGTATTAGAGAAAGCTCTCAAATTGAGCCCCACCTCTCCCACCCTACCCCACCCCACCCCACTCTTCACGTCTAGTTCAGGCCATCATTGTCTTTCTCCTAGACTGGAGTTTCCAGGTATCATTCCACAGACCCTAGTGAAATTTGTACCAATCTGAAGGGACAAATAAAGTTAAAGACAATGGAATAATTTTCCCCATAAGTCTAATTTTATTTACAATAGAGAATTCAAAACTGAATATCTTCATGTTAAAAAATGAAGTGGGACCCTAGCCTTACACCATATACCAGAATTAATTCAAAGGGGATTAAGGATCTAACTATAAAAATAAAACTATAAAACTCTTAGAAGAAAACATAGGGAAAAGCTTCATGACACCGGATTTGACAAAGATGCTTTTTGGATATGATGTTAAAGGCACAGACAACAAAAGAAAAAATAAGGAAAATCGGACTTCAAAATGAAAAACTTTTGTGCTGTCAAAGGACACTAACAACAGAATGAAAGGCAACCCATGGAATTGGAGAAAGAAGTGCTGTAGCTCAACAACAACAGACAAACAACTCAATTAAAAAATGGGTAAAATACTTGAACAGGCATTTCTCCAAAGATATACAAATGACCAATAAACACATAAAAAGATGTTTGGCATCACTAATCATTAGAGAAATACAAATCAAAACCACAATGAGATGCCACTTCACACTCATTCAGACGGCCACTATTAAAACATATATATAAAAAATAATAAGTGCTGGTGAGGATATGGAAATTGGATATGGAAATTGGCGACAAAATTAGAAGCCTTGTGCATTGCTGGAAAGAATGTAAAATAGTGCAGCCACTGTGGAAAACATATGAGGGCTCTTCAGAAAATTAAACATAGAATTCCCATAGGATCCAGGAGTCTACAGCTGAGCAGATGCCCAAAAGAACTGAAAGCAGGGACTCAAATAGATATTTGTACATCCATGTTCATAACAGCATTATTCCCAATAGCCAAAAGGTGGAAACAAACTCACTGTCCATCTACAGATGAATGCTAAACAAAACATGGAATATGTACATATGATGGAATATTATTCGGCCTTAAAAAAGGAAATTCAGACACGTTACAACATGGATGAACCTTGAAAACATTATGCTAAGTGAAATATGCCAGTCAGAAAGGGACAGATAACGTACGATTCCATCTGTATTAGGTACTTGGAATAGTCCAACTCACAGAGACAAAGTGGAATGATGGCCCCCAGGAATTGGAGGAATGGGGGATGGGAGAGTCAGCCTTTAAGAGGGTCAGAGTTTCAGCTAGGGAAGATGAAAAAGTTCTGGAGAGGGATGGTGGTGAATGTCATACAATGTGTGTGTGTACTTAATACCACAAAACTGTACACATAAAGTGGTTAAATTGTAAATTTTTATGTCATGTATATTTTACCATAATAAAAAAAGCTATAAACAAACAAACAAACAAAGAACTTACCTCTAATCTGAGATTGTCCTTCATACTTTTTTGGTATGAAAATGTGTTTCATTAAAAACAAAATCTTACAACAAAACAAAACAAAACAAAAATAAATAAAATCTTAAATAATCTTGTTTTCCCTTTAATCCTTATTTGGCAAAAATAATAAAGGTGACAAATTTAAATAACGCTATTGCTATCATTAAATTACTAGCCACAATAGCAGTAGTAGTCTATGAAATCTTAGAAGTTCCAGGCTACCTGCTAACTTCCCTGTCTCCCCGACCTCACTCCAGAGTGGTATTTCTAACATCTCATCATGTCACTCTTCCTTGTTTCAAACCCTTCAGAAAGTCCCCATTACTCACACTGATGGGGTGAAGAGTCAAAGAAAGATATTCCCTCAGAATCTTTGGAAGGTGTGCGGCCCTCCCGACATCTTGCTTTCAGACTTCCAGCCTCCAGAACCGTGAGAGAATAAATCTTTGTTGTTTAAAGTGACCGAGTTTGACTGATGAATAGATAAAGAAGAAGTAGTATATTTATACAATGGAATATTATTCGGCTATAAAAAAAGAATGAAATCTTGCCATTTACAACAACATGGATGGAGCTAGGGAACATAATACCAAGATAGGTAAGTCAGTCAGAGAAAGACAAATACCATATGATCTCCCTTATATGTGGAACTTGAGAAACAAAACAAATGAGCAAAAGGAAAAGAAAAAAGAGAGAGGCCAACCAAGAAACAGACTCAACGATAGAGAACAAACTGATGGTTACCAGGGCGGAGGTGGGAAGGGGGGGTGGGTTAAATAGATGGTGGGGATTAAGAAGTGTGCTTGTGATGAGTACCAGATGTTGTATGGAAGGGCTGAATCACTAAATTCTACACCTGAAACTAATATAACACTGTACGTTAACTAACTGGAATCTAAATAAAAACTTAAAAAAATAGAGACCGACTTTGTGCTGATTTGTTGTGGCAGCCACAAAAAACTAATGCTAAATTATTTTTATCTTCTAAGTAGAAGCATAGATCCTGGCACATATGATATGTTTTAAATGAGTGAATTAATTAACAGATTAATACATGGGGGTGATGAAAAAAGCTTTAAATTGTTTCTCAGTAACAGGGACGGAACATTATAAAAGTGTGCTTGGTGACAGTTTGAGGGTTATCTAGGAAGAGAACTAATATCTGCTGAGTGCCTGCTGTGTACTAGACACACAGAGAAGTTTCACACATAAATTATATCATGGTGGGAGTAAGTATTATAAATTACGGTGGCAAAAGCAAGGTCTTTGGAGTCAAGTTTGAGCTCTGATTCTTATTAGCTGGATGACCTTCAGCAAATTACTTAAACTCTCTTAGCCAAAATTTACTTATCTGAAAGTGAGGAAATGATTCCTAACTCCCTGCCCCGTTGTGAGGATTAAAAGAGGTCGTGAATGAAACAGCTGAGCACAGCACCTGGCACATGGAAAATCTCAACAAACATTAGCTATGATGCCGTAACATGGCGGTGGGTGCAGAGGGAATCCTGGGATTGGGAACCAGGGCCCTCACCTGAGATCAAGTGCTACGTATCCCACTTTCTTTTTTTTTAGGTTTCTTTATTTATTTTGAGAGAGGGAGAGAGAGAATCCCGATCAGGCTCCATGCTGTCCGTGCAGAGCTCAATGCAGGGCTTAATCTCATGACCTGAGTGGAGATCAAGAGTCAGATGCTTAAATGACTGAGCCACCCAGGTGCCCCTAAGTATCCCACTTCTAAAAGTTCAGAGAACTCTGGCATTGGAGTCCAGCTGAGACCCCACGGGCTTACTGAGACAAGCCCTGCTGGTCAACTGGTCCCTGCACAAGGTGGTGTGGTTTATGTGATCTTGCCAGTATCCTCCCCCTTGGAAGGCTGCCTAGTCAGGGGTGGGGACTCAACAGCAAGAGACTGGTTTGGAGAAGGCAAACTAATATCTCATCCCCACACCAGGGACCAGGCAAAAGAAAGACCCTCACAGGGCCCACCAAAGAACCAACAAATGTACCTCATGGGAGAATCCATATTGGACACCTGCCCTACACAGGGAACTAATGGACTGTCGGTGTCAAATGGAGGAGCTGGGGTGACCAACAGAAAAAGTTACTAGCTGACAACAGGCAGTCTGGTAAGATGAGACCTGACTCCCCTTTCTCCTCCCTGCAACACCAAAGCAATGCATGCTGGGAAGGAGGAGATGTTGGCAGGACAAGAGGAAGCCAGACTACCCTTACCCTAGCAATAGTTTCAACCCTTGAACAGTTGCATAATAGAATCCCTTGGGGAATTTAAAATAAAATTCTTGATAAGCCAAGATATTCTGATGTGACTGATCTGGTCTGGAGTGGAACCCAGGTATTGAAGTTTTATTTATTTATTTTTTTAAGCTTTGACTTTTGATGAAATGTGCCCTACTCAATTTAAAATTTTTTTTAAATATTTATTTATTTTTAAGAGACAGAGCACGAGTGAGGGAGGGGCAGAGAGAGAAGGAAACACAGAATCCGAAGCAGGCTCCA
Source organism: Leopardus geoffroyi (assembly GCF_018350155.1). NCBI lineage: Eukaryota > Metazoa > Chordata > Mammalia > Carnivora > Felidae > Leopardus > Leopardus geoffroyi. The sequence goes on from NC_059338.1 coordinate 110,957,861, forward strand.
GGCTCTGAGCTGTCACTACGGAGCCTGACTCGGGGCTCAAACTCACCAGCCGTGAGATCATTCCCTGAGCTGAAGTCGTATGCTTAACGGACTGAGCCACTCAGGCACCCCTATGCCCTGCTCAATGTAAAACTTGCTTGGGACTGGTACATTATTTCTTCTAATTTCTCCCTTTGGGAATAGCAACAACTATCCTATACTTGTCTTATGTCTAAAGAAGTTCATTCATTTTCCTTCTTAAAAAAAAATATTTTCGGGGCACCTGAATGGCTCAGTCAGTTAAGCATCTGACTCTTGATTTTGGCTCAGGTCATGATCTCAGGGTTGTGGGATCAAACCCCTTGTAGGGCTCCGTGCTAAGCATGAAGCCTGCTCAAGATTCTCTCTCTCCTTCTCTCTGACCCTCCATTGCACTCTTAGTCTCTCTCTCTCTCTAAAATAATTAAAAAAAAAAAAAAAAAAACAAACAAAACAAAGATTATTTTGAGTATAGTTGACACACAATGTCATATTAGTTTCAGGTGTACAACGTGGCCATTCAACTTCCTCTACGTTATGCTATGTTGTCCAAAAGTCTAGCTACCATCTGACACCATACAATGCTATGACCGTATCACTGACAATATACCCTATAGGCATTGAAATTGTGAATAAGTAGTGATTCCCTGAATTGGGAGCCACTTTTCTAAAGCCAAAGTATATCCTGTGCTTAGGAGAAAGTGTAGGACTGTCAGATTTAAAAAAGAAATTATATGAGATATCCTTATACAAAAAAATTATTTGTCTAAAATTGTAATTTACTGGGCATTCTATATTTTATCTGACAATCCTAAAAGGGAAGGAAAACTATTTGAAATGGATAGAAGACTGAAATTTTAAAAGGAACAAGGCAAAATCTTAATGACTAAAAGTAACTTTAATATTAAAAAGGTGACTGAAACACTAGGGAATGGGGCTGATCTGTAAAAGTTGCTTCTCCTCAGCCAGAAATGGAGGGTTTGACCTAAGTACAGTTTGGGAGAAATTTTAGGAAAAGTACAACCATTTCATACTTATGTCCCCAGTGAATTAAAACTTCCAATAAACCTTTTACATTATTCTAACCAATTACCTGGCCCCAGAGACGAGCAAACGAAATCTAGAAAATTCATGTGATTTGTGCACATTCAACACAGTTGATGACAGAGCCAGGCTTTGAAGCCAAGTTAATTTGACTTTTAAAAAAGGGGGGGGGGGCAGGTAGTGGAAAGTTCTTTTTACTGTGCCATAATGGCTTTCCAAAATTTTCTATGATACTGGTAATACTGTAAGTAGAGTGATTCCCTAAAACACAGCTGACCTATGTGAAGAGCCCAGGGAAATGCACCCGCATTAAGGGTAGAGGAGGAGAGGCAGCTGTGGAGTTATCCATTTTGGAGCCTTGGGGCCCCAGACCCTGCAGACAGGTCTGGTTCCTGCCTTCCTGCCCTGCTGTAGGTGAGCAGGATGAGCAGATCAGCCAGGGACACTTCTGTCTCCTTGTCCTCTCTGTCACTGAGCAGCCAAATGGCAGTGGCTGCTGGAATGTTTATTGTGCAGCAATTTGCTGCTCCTTCATGATGTCTACTGCTTATATTTTCTGTATCTTAATTAAATGCCATCTCACTGTGCCTGTACTTGTTGTGCTTGAGCTCTGGGGCTGTTTCAGTAAAGGGTACAATTTTGTGTATCAAATGGCAAAAAAACAAAACCACCTGTTCTGTAAGACTGAGGCTGCCAAAGGCAGACGGGGCTGGAGGTACACTGTCCCCATCCAAAGTAACCTAGACTGGGGCTCCCAGCCACAAGGCATTGACTTTCCAGGGCTGAGAACAACTGTGGTGACAGAAGGGGGCAGGGGCTCAGGGTGTGGGGGGAAGGCAGACTGCTGAAGGCGGCCTGTCCCCAGATTACCTTAGACTCACATATGTGAAGGGGACAGAATTTACTCATGAGTAATCCCAGCCTTCCCTCACCCATTCCCAACCACCTGTTAAGGGAAAATGTGTCCCTCCCCTCACCCCGAGCTTCCCTAAGAGAATTCTGTGTTTGCCAGACTGTGACCCAGGATTCTGAGATCTGGATTAAGGAGCGGGGGTACAGAGACACAGGACCAGAAACATGGGAAGGAAGAGAGAGGGAACCTCAGAAGGGGTTTATGGCCTGCACCGGGAGGAACATTTTTGGTAGAGTTGAGAGTGAGATAGATACAAAAGTTTCAGGCTGGGAGACAGAGGGTATTTTTTTCTAAATAATTTGCTGAGGTGAAATTCACATAAGCTAAAATTGACAACTTAAAGGCAACAATTCAGTGGCATTTAGTTACATTCGCTGCCTTGTGCAACCACCATGTCTATCTCTTTCTAAACATTCTCATTTCTCCAAAGTTAAACAGTGAACAAGGGTAGTTTAAGATGTGTTGACATGGATTGTGAATTGGATCCATTAGTTTTTCAAGAAACGTAAGCGAAGTAAGCTCTTCTTAGCTTATTGTTATTTATCATTTCTCTGTCATCTGTATAACTCCCCCCCCCCAACCTATCATCACTTGGCTATCATATTTTGCCAAGCATTTCCAATTTAAAGCAGTCAAATGTGTCTTTTCTTTCAGAGGTTCTGAGTTTCCCATCCCCTCCCTGATCCATGTATTAACCTAGATTTTTCTTCTAAGCTATTTACTATCTTATTTTATATAAATGTAACAAGTCCTTAATGTACCTAAAAATGTTTTTATCTATGGCATAAGATGGGATTCAGTTTGTTCTTTTGGAGAATAGTAAGTTGAACTAGTATCATTTTCCCTGATGACCTAAATGATCAGCTTTGTCATGTAAATGCTCTCCTGTCCTGGGATTGATTTTTTTCAATCCCCTATCCTGTTCCTCTCCTTCTCTTCCTGTACTAATACACAATGATTTGATTTGATGACAATGGTTTTTTGGAGTGTTCTGATATCTGAAAATGTTAATCCTCCCAAAGCATTACACTTTTTCCTATTTTTCTTCTTTTCTGGACATTTGTGCCTCCATGTAAATTTTAAGTGCATTTATCCAATTAAGAAACAAAACTGCTGAAAGCAAAATAAGTCAATGGTATTAAGAGTTAAGACAGTAGATCCCCTGGGTGGGAGGTATGGACCAGGAGGAGGCATGATGATGGAGTTCTGGGGTACTGGTTATACTGTATTTCTTTATGGAGATGTTAGTTACAAGGGCACATTTATGATTTGCGTGCTTTTCTGTATGTATACTATACTTCAAAATAAAATCTATTTATAGTCCAAAAACCTTCTGGGATTATGACTGAGATTGCATTATGTTTATATTTTGGGGGAGAATAAATTTTTTGTGATATTAACTCTCCTGAACAAATGGTGTTAACATTTATTCAGATTTTCTTTTTTTTTCACATATTTCTCTACCTTTCTTTTATATTCTTCCTTCAATATTTTAAAGATTTTGCCACTAAAATTAATTGAGTTTTTTTTTCATTTCTAGTTTTTGATGAACATACTATAGTATGGAGAAGTGACTAATTTTTGTGTGCATTTTTGTAGGTCTTGCTATCTTACCAAATTCCTCATTAATTTGAGGGTTTTTTGTTGTTGTTGTTGTTTTGTTTTTTGTTTTTCGTTTTTTAAACTACAGTGTCCTAGGCTTTCTAATAATGCAATCATGTCATTGGTTGGAAGAAAATATTGTCAAACATTCATATCAATTACTTAACTTTATGTTCTTCCTGTATTTCCTAAACATATCCAAGGCAAAGTTAAATAGTAATAGCAGGTGTAAATCTGGAAAAAAAAGTGAGAAGCATGAGCAAAAAGAAATATTCCAATACTTTCTTTTTTCAAAATTTATATGAATCACTTCATTTTCTTACCTTATTATACTTGTCTGACTCTCTAAATCTCTAGGAAAATATTTAATTAAAATGGCAATAGTGAGCATTCTTGTCTGGTTCTTGATTTTAATTGAAATGCTTTTGGTATTTTTCCAATTAGAATGATATTAGCTATTGGTTTTTGATAGAAACTTTATTATACCTAACAACTGTCATTTTATTCTTATTTTCCATAAAGCTTAAATAGGCATGGCAGCTGAATTTTATCAAATGCCTTTTCAGGAACTATTGATAGCATGATAAGCTTTTTCACCTTTAATTTATTGATGGAGGTATTTATGTTGATAGATTTCTTGATGTTGTGCTTTGTAATTCTAGACTAAATTCTACTTAGTTGCAGTGTATTATTCTTTGGCCATGTCACTAGATTTTATTTGTTAATATTTTATTTAGAATTTGGGCATCTATAGCTGTAAGTAAGATTGGCCTACAGTTTCCTTTTATGTATTATCCTAATCAGATTTCAGTATTAAAGTTATGCCTGCTTCATAAAATAAATTGAGAAGCTTTCATTTTTTTTCCCCATGGTTTATAGTAAAGTTAATTAACATCGAAATTATCTGTTCTTTGAAGATTAGAAAACTGAGCTGTGGAACCATCTGTCCTGATACCCTTTTTAATGGTAGAAAACTTTAATATCTTTCTCCTCTCTCTCACTATAATTAGTCATTCAGGTTTTCACTTCTTGGATTGATTTTGGTAATTTCCTCTAGATCTTCAAATTTATTGTCATAGAATTAGCATATAATCAACTATTATAATTATTTTAATCTCTTCTATATCTGTGATGATGGCTCTTTTTCATTCCCTCTGTTGTTTCTTTTTTGTTCTCTCTTTAATCAGACTTGAGAGGGGGTTATCAATTTTGTTGAATTTTTTAATTCTTTAAATAAGAATTTTAGGTTGCAGTCTTTTGCTCTCAAAGGTCCATAAATGTTATGCACCTAGCTTCCCATTCAGCTGAGTGAAGTGCCAACCTGATTCTCCTTCCTTGTTCTTTTTACGTGTGAACCCGATAGAATTTGTTAAAACTCCCAAGACAGTTCCTGGTCTTTCCTCATTGGCAGGAAATCTTGTTTCACTGTTGAATTCTGGCCTGTTTTGCAGCTGTTTCTCCTTCTCCTTCTGGAATTGCTCTTTTCCCTTAGGGTGGCCATCTCTTTGTGTCAGCTCTGTGGTTTTTGTTTCTTCTGCTTGATCCTCCAGGCCCTGACTGGAGTCTCACCACTGACTATCCTACTCATATTACCTAATTCAATTGCTGTAATTTGGAAATCATATTGTTTGTTTAAATACAAGGCTGTCTCAGGGGCGTCTGGGTGGCTCAGTCGGTTAAGTGGCCAACTTGGGCTCAGGTGATGATCTCACGGTTCGTGAGTCTGAGCCCCGCGTCGGGCTCTGTGCTGACAGCTCAGAGCCTGGAGCCTGTTTCAGATCCTGTGTCTCCCTCTCTCTCTGACCCTCCCCCGTTCATGCTCTGTCTCTGTCTCAAAACTAAATAAACGTTGAAAAAAAAAACTTAAAAAATAAATTCCAGGCTGTCTTTTGAAGACTTTTTTTTTTTTAAGTTTATTTATTTTGAGAGAGAAAGACAGCATCTGAGAACAGGGGAGGGGCAGAGAGAGAGGGAGAGAGAGGATCCCAAACAAGCTCCACACTGTCAGCCGGACTCAGGGGTCGGTCCCACACACCAGGAGAACATGACCTGAGCTGAAATCAGGAGTCAGACACTTAACTGACTGAGCTACCCAGGCACTCCAAAACTTTTCTTAAATCTCATCAGCTTCTCTTATTTATTTATAGACTATCTCCTCCAGTGGTGGTAATTTTTTTGAGCCTTTATGTTTTGTGTTCTAATTGCTTTATCATCTCTCTCTCTCTAGCTGTTGTCCTTCTCTGACGTATTATTTTCCTTTGTTCCTTGGGGCTCAGGTATAGCTGCTAAGAACCCTCTGTAGTATCATTTCCAAGAGCACTAGAAAGCCCCATGGTCTCTGTCCCAAGGGCTGGCAGTGGAGCCAAGAGTAGTTTGTTAGATTCCTGTGAAGGCACCACAGGAAGGAGGCTTTTTATGTTTTCCATCTTTTCGTGAGTTCCCAACCTCAGGGATAGAGTGGCATCAACCTCCCATTGCTGTGCTCGAGTTGGGCTACACGAGTGGATACAGACATTCCCCTAGGGTGGACAGTCCCTCAGGGCTAGCTTACCTGAGTCCCTGAGACACTGGTGGCCACGATCTCATATGGCCCAGAGGGGAGAAAGCCACTTAGCTGCCAGGGGCCCCCTTACCAGTTGCTAACATCTGTCTGGGTTAGGTAAAATAGACCAGCTGGAATTGTGGCTGGGAGGGCGAGAAGTCAGGACATCTTCCCCAATTCCTGCTCATTTTTACAAGTCAAGACTCAATCCATCCTTAAAAGGGTATTCACAAAAACCACTTCCTCTATGAATTCCTTCCTGACCTTTCTGTCCCAGTGGGTCTCGAAGGGCTGAAATTGGAATCTCCTGAAGAACTTTAATAATTACCAATGCTTGGGTCCATCCTCCAAGACTGATTTAACAGGTTGGGCTCTGAGATCTTTCAAGCCCTTGTGGGAACTGTACCATGGCAGCCAGGACTGGGCATCACTGACTTCACTTGATGTGATTGTTCCTTCTCACGAAAGCAGTCGATCTTTTCTGTATTATTCCTTTTGTGTACCTCTTGCATCCTTCCCCAAGTAAGCTTCTTGAGCTCATGTTCACTTATTTGCTCAACAACCATTCACTTCCTCACTTCGCTCATTCACGTATTCGTTCAACAAACATTTAGTGTCTACCATACTCCAGGTGGCAGGCCCTGGAAGATCCAAAGATGAATAAAAGTCTTTTTTTTAATGTTTATTTTTGAGAGAGACAGAGACAGAGCGCAAGTGGGGGAGGGGCAGAGAGACAGGGAGATACAGAATCCGAAGCAGCTGTTAGCATAGAGCCCAATGCGGGCTCGAACCCATGAACCATGGCATCATGACCTGAGCTGAAGTCGGACGCTTAACTGACTGAGCCACCCAGGAGCCCCGGGTAAAAGTCTTTATATAAATGTATTTACACATTTCTGTGAGTTCAGTTAATGTTTTTCAAATGGAAATGATCTTTTCCTTGCACTTTTCACAAACGTAAACTGAGAAAAAATTGGTATGGACTGCTCAACCCCCCGGCCCTGAAAAGTGCTTTTGTGACTGAAGGTGCTATCACAAATTCAATTTTTTAAGCCCCAGATGAAAAAAGACTGCAGTGTCAATTGTTGACAGAGACAAACGGGAAAAGCCAGAAAGATCTGTGAATAGGGAAGCTTCAAAAATCACACAGCGTGCAGACTCGTGTCGCTAACATCTGCAGCTTACTAACCTAGAAGTTAAACTCCCCTAAAAATGGATGGCAAAGTTCCCTTTTCTTGCCATAAATTTCTCTCTCTCTTTTTTTCTCAGAACTGGGTACATTCATAGGTACTATATGAATAATGGTTACTCCGAGTCATGGAAATGGAAACAAAAACATTTCTAACTACTAAGTTTTTGGTGCAGTCTAATGTTGGCAGATTGCTCGTGCACACTGGCTAGGAGGCATTACCATGGTGGGGTAAAGCCTGAGAACTGGCTGGTGAAGTTCTGGCATCTCTTGGCCATTTCCTTCCCTATGGCATGAGCACCTCTCACACACAGCAAGGAGCCCAGGTGATCTCTGTCCATGCTGAGTGAACCTTTATGTGGACAAGCTCTCAGAAACATGCGGATAGAATGCCAGAGGAAGGGCTGTCTGTGAAGAGAGGCTGCTTTTAAACTAAATTCCACAAGTACCAAAAACGGCAAGGAAAATTGGCTGGAGTTAGCATAAGAAATGCTACCGCATAGTTGTTGTTTTGTTTTTCCTTCCCTTAACTTACTGCATTTGAAGTCACATCTCACCTATCTGGGGCCTACCCAAGAACCAAGAAAGAAACAAGAAAGGGCTCTAACCATAGCTAGCCATGGCAGAAGTTCTGCCACGAGGACACTCCAGCACTTTGGGTCTGGGAAGACCCAGCTTTCATCCAATATTTGCTCTTATTCAAACACTTCAAACTTGAGCAACTTTGAGAATCTAGTTATCCAAACCTAAATGGATAGTTACACAGTGGAAGGGATATAGAGGATGCTATATAACATGCATACTGGCAGCCATGAGAAGCAGGCAGAAGATGCAATAAAGGAAAGGTGCATACATGGGCATTTCTCCATCTTTTCAGCGCATTCTATTCTCAGTAGATACAGTTTCCGACACCTGGCTCCAGGTAGATATATCTTCCCTCCTTGCCACAGGCTGGGTTGTCTGCAAAGCAGACTCTGAGATAGAGTTTGGCATACAGGACGTTTATTACAGAGTGGCCATGACATCCAATTGTGGAAGGGAAGAGAAGAAAGCCAGAGTGGGCAGAGGGAAAGTTCGGGCTACAATGTGGTCTAACAAGAGCCTTGGCCAGCTCCATGGGAAAAACTGAAGTTAGTCCTGAGTTGCCAAACTCCCAAGTTGGTTGTCATCAGCTGGATCAAGATGGGCATGCCTTTATAGTCCTGCATCAACAGTCACTGAGTATAGGCTGTCTGGGTTCCTTGGGTGAAGAGGCTCTTCTGGAGGTGCTGACAGATGAAGGCTCTCTGCTGATAACACTCCATACAGCTGAGGCAAGTCCTTCATCAAGGGGGACCTGGGTGGCACATCAATGTCCACGGTGTTCCTTGACACCCATCCTGGAGGATTAGGATATCCTGACCTTGTCTCATTTGATTGATGGCTGTGACAGAGACATCTGATCATTTGCCAAATATCCATTCCAGATATTTGGATAAGGGTAGCAAGGTACTCAGCTAGAATATATATTTCCCTCTCTTCCTTGTCAATAAGTGTAGCCATGTGCTTTGGCCAATGAGATATAAACAACAATGTTGTATGGAAAATGTAAGAATTTTGTACAGTTGCTGACTCAGCCTTCACCCTTCTTTTCTCCATTCTGCTGTTTTGCTACCTGTAATGTGGGCAGATTAGATGAGTTCTGGCAGCAATCTTGGACCCCGAGGTAGCTGAAAGAATGGGACATACGCAGATCGTAATATTCAATTCGTAAGACATTCCTCCTTGGGATAAAGTCTGGAATTCTCTACATGGCCTTCGAGCCCCTCCCAGTTCTGCCCCTAACTCCCCACCCTTATCTTTCACCACTCCTTCCCTGGCTCCCCCAGACCCAGCCTTACCCAGCTACTCTACTGCCTGGAAACCCTCCTCTAACTGGGTCTAGATAATTCCTCCTCACCTTTCAGATGACGCAAAGTCTATAATTCCTCCTCGAAGCATGCGCTACGCTCTCTCTGGGTAAGAAGTCTGGGTTAGATGCCCTTTTTATCTTTTTATTTTATTTTTTATTTTTTACTTCCTTAAGGGCGTGGAATGCAGAGATGCCCAATAAATATTTGTTGAATGAATGAATAAATGAATGACTAACTCTCACCAACGTAAGAGGGTTGGGATAAACTGGCTACTGTTCTTTTTCTGTTACTTAACTCCAGGGTCCACCATTGGGAGAAATCCTACCCTATTGCCTTGGTATGGGCAGCACCAAGCCCAGTGTACTGCATACCTTAGGTACTCAATATGTGATGATGGAGAGCTAGAGGGAGGTAGGAATCGAGATGAGAAGAGCAGTGTGAGCCCAGGTTTGGAGGCAGTGTGTCCCAGGATAGTGAGTGCAACATTTGGCTCAGAAGAAAAATGATTTTATAGGCCATTTACTCCATTTGACCAGTAAGTCTGGCTTATATCACTGGGCATCTCGATTACAGGCGTTTACTGAGTCCCTTCTGCCCCTACACTGTTAAAACAAAATATAAAAGAATCTGCAGCTTCTGCAACCCGCTATTCTGTGAACATCAGTAATCCCCACGGGCTCAGCGCCAATGGCCATCAATAGCTATTCACAGAAATTCCTAGGATCCCAAATTGAAGGGAGTTGGTATGTTAGATGGACTTCATTCACCTTCAGAAAGGTGAGATTTGCCTGAATGTTCATGTCAACTTGAAATGATCTCCTGAACAGCTATGCCATCATGAGCAACTTAAATTTTTTTTTAACATTTATTTATTATTGAGAGACAGAGAGAGGGAGAGACAGAATGCGAGCGGGGGAAGGGCAGAGAGAGAGGGAGACACAGAATCCAAAGCAGGCTCCAGGCTCTGAGCTGTCAGCACAGAGCCCGACGCAGGGCTGGAACCCACAAACCGCAAGATCATGACCTGAGCCAAAGTCGGACGCTCAACCGACTGAGCCACCCAGGCGCCCCCATCACGAGCAACTTAAAAGGAGATTTTTACTTTCTTACTGCAGTATCTTATTTTATGGTAATATGGAACTCATGAAGCTGGACTTCACATACCAGTTTGTAGGAGAGGCTTCTTTGTACGGCTGCAGCGATGGCACTTGCTTCTGCCTGTGAGACACTCTTTTCCAGGGAGCCAGGGTATACTCCCAGTGAAAGAGGCAGGGTCAGGGGATGGACGCCCTTAGTTCTGAATCCTGGCTCTCTCTCTTCACATGGATTTAGCGCCCTCCACCTCCGCATCTGTAGAATAAGGAAATATGATGACTCTACCTCCTACAGTAGTTTTGAGGATTCTGTGAGGCAATGTATGGGAACTTAGAACCAGAACAGGTACATGACAGATGCTTAGTAATGTTCCCCCTCTCATCGTCATCATTCCTATAAAAGAATCATAACTGACCGTGAAGTATGGGGGGCTCAGGTCAAAAGCAGCTGTTCTTAGAGGCACTTCCCTTTAGTTTTTCATTATGTTAGGTCACTCGTGCATACACACAGTTAATATTAAGTTTAGGTAGGCTGACTAATACATCCCACCAAAGATATCCATGTCCTAATCTTTGGGACTTGTGAAGGTCACCTTAAATGGCAAAAAAAGGACTCTGAAGATGTGATTCAGTTAAGGAAGTTGAGATAGGGAGATCATCCTGGATTATCCACGGAGACCATAAATGCAGTCACCTGTATCCTGATAAAAGGAGGAAGGAGATTTGGCACACATGGAAGAGAAACCAATGAGACCCCAGAGTGATGAGGTGACAAGCCAAGGACTGCCATAAGCCACCAGACGTTGGAAGAGATACAGAATAGTTTCTCTTTTGGAACCTTTGGAGAGAGCACGGCCCTGATGACACCTTGATTTCAGCCAAATGAGACTGATTTTGTTTTTGTTTTTGAAATTTATTTATTTATTTTGAGAGAGAGTGTGTGTGAGCAGGGGAGGGGCAGGGAGAGAGGGAGAGAGAATCCCAAGCAGACTCCGTGCTGTTAGCACGAAGCTGCAAAGCCCCACTTAGATCTCAATCCCATGAACTGTGAAATCATGAACTGAGCTGAAACCAAGAGTCAGATGCTTAATTCCCTGAGCCACCCAGGCGCCCCTGATTTTGGACTTCTGGTCTCCAGAACTTTGAGAGAATTTGTTTCTATTGTTTTAAGTCACCAAGTTGTGGTAATTTGTTATAGTAGTCATGGAAACTAACATGCCACTTATCTTAACTATTTGGTTGAATTATTGCAACAGCTGTTTATAATTTTTATTTTTTCTGTTTGTTTTTAAGGTTACTGCCCTCATCTTTTATGTCATTTTGAGGAAAAAAGCATGTGAAATTAATGAACCTAAGATTCAAGTTACAAGTAGCAAATTTTGATGCCTTTTTCTTTAAATTTATTGAACAGTAAAGAGTTGTTTTGCTCAATATTAATCATCTAATGAGTTCTTTGGTGCTTCAGTACAATTCATATTTTAATACTTAATTGGTATTTTGGTCTTTAATAAAGAATCTGAATTTAGGGTATTGCACATCTGAGGGTTAAGAGTTACTTTGTCTTCCTCACAATAAGTTGTTTAAAAGCCAATTACTTATTACTGTTCTAATAGAGTTAAGTGTTGAAAACAATTGGTTTTTACTTTAACATGAAGTTTAGGTTTTTCACAGTAAAATCATGACCTGGAAAGTAGTAAGACACCTTGTTGCTCTTCTAACTTTTCTGGAAAAGGTTTCAGGGACAAGTGAGCAGAATGTTTTAAACTGTGTGCACTCAGGGGAGGAACATGAATTCAGGGTCCCTGGGACTGGCCACTCTCTCTACCTTCTTTGTCCACCACATAAACCCACTTTTTTGTGATGGTCATCAGATTCCTATAAGAGATTCAGGCCTTTTCTCCTTGTAAAAATGCACATGCAGTTGATTTTCCTTATTGATAGTATTTTGTTCTATAAAATCAGAATACTGAATTAGAAAATACTGAACCCTGACTCCTAGGGGAAATGTCCAGTTAGGTTCCTGCAAGCCTCTGGTCACATTTTTATCAACTGATCAGTACATAACCTTATTTTATGTGTGTTCTGTTTAAGGCCACCTCACTGAGTATATGTTGTTGATTTGTTAACAATGAACTCCACCAACAGCACCTGAGCTCATGCCTGAATGAAGCTTATCTAACACACATAGTTTCTCCATCACACATATCACAGCCTTCTTGTGCTGATGAGCACTAGACAGCCCTTCTGTGCTGTACTTGAATCCTTTTAAACAGCAAAATCACCAAAAAGGGCACAAAAAAAAAAAAAGCCACTAAAAGAACCACACACACAAAATAGATACTTGTTTCCACTACTGAAATAAGCTGAAACATAATGAAAACAAATAGACACGATTGGCGTGCTTGGCCCCAGCTGAGAAGATGTGTTTCAGTGACAACCTTTAGGTCGCCTCTGCACATATCCGTGAATGAACGCAAAAGTGCTGGTGAGGTTACAAATAAATTTCAGTGAGTAGGAAAATTTGAAAACACAGAATCCGTAAATAATAAGGATCACATGTACTTCACAGTATTCTAACAAAGCAGGCTTTACCAGCAATGGACACTTAAACGTGAAGTGACTTTCTTCAAAATTGTAAACTGAGCCTGTGCTCAGAGGAAGATGTGGTTCTCTTTGTTAAGGAGCTTGAGTCTGGTTAGGGAATGGGGCATGGGAACAGACGTCTGCATCTCTAGTACCATTACAGAGCTGGTTCAAGCACCTTGGAGCACATCTAGAGGAGCCATATTGAATCCTCCCCCACTGGGTGAAGCAAGTATGTGATGGAGAATGACGGAGCTCCTTCCTGACAGCAGGTCTTTATGAAGGCAGAGGAAGAATCCAGAGGTGCTAGGATCCCTGGAGACAGAAGTGGTGTTAAGGGAAGAGAAAGAAAAAAGGGAATAAAGCCGTGTTTGCTTTCTTCACAATTTTGTTTGTAGTCTGCACTCTTTTGCACTATTAACAGTTGTGGAAAGGCTTTAGACATATACAATCTGATGAATTTTCCTTGAAATATCGAGTCACAGGAGAAAATTAAACATAAAGAGGATTCAGTTAGGCAAGGGCAAAATGCTTTGTGGAATGATCTAAGGTCCTTAATATAAGGACCTAGATCCTTATATATAAGGACCTAGACAGGATCTAGAGCTAAAAGGTGCATGTGATCTTATAAAGACTTATTTTTGCATTTTCCAAAAAGGATTGAGAAATTTGTCCCAGGTCTAAAAGTGGCAAGCCTAGAACTAGGGTTTCCTAATGTCAGTTTTCACTCTGCATCATTTTAAAAAATAAACCATTTTTGAACACAATTTAAGGTTCATAGCAAAACTGAGCCAAAAGTATAGAATTTCACTTACACTCTGCCTCCAATTCTTCCTCATTTTCAACATCCCCCACCAGAGTGGTACATTTGTTAAGACCCATCGACACATCACAATCACCCAAAGCCCTTGGTTTATATTCAGGTTTGCTTTTGGTGACGTATATTCTAAGGGTTCTGACAAATGTATAATGATGTGACCCACCATTATAGTATCATTTCACTGCCTTAAAGAACCTCTGTGTTCCCCCTATTCATCCCCAACTTACCCCTAACCCCTGACAACCACTGATCTTTTATTATCTCTAGTTTTGCCTTCTACAGAATGTCATATAGTTGGAATCATACCACACATAGCCTTTTCAGATTGGCTTCTTTCGTAGTGATACACATTTAAGTTTCCTCAAGGTCTGTTCATGGATTTAGAGCTTATTTATTTTTAGTGCTGATTAATGTTCCTTTGTCTGGATGTGGCAGTGTACTTATCCACTTACCTACTGAAGGACATCTTGGTGCGTCCAAGTTTGGACAATTAGGAATAAATTGCTGCCACAAACCGCAGTGCAGGTTTTGGTGTTGGCATAAAGTTTTCAACTCCTTTGGGTGAATACTAAGGAACATGATTGCTGGGTTATATGGTAAGGGTATGCTTAGTTTTGTAAGAAACAGCCACACTAGCTTTCATGGTGACTGTAGTATTTTGTATTCCTACCAGCAATGAATGAGAATTCTGTCACTCTCCATCCTCACCAGCCTTTGGTGGTGTCAGTGTTCTGGATTTTGGCTATCCTAACAGGTTTGTCGTGGTATCTCACTGTTTTAATTTGCATTTCCCTGATGACATATGATGCAGAGTATCTTTTCATGTGCCCATTTGCAATCTGTATATATTCTCTGGTAAGATGTCTGTTAAGGTCTTTGACATATTTTTAACTAGGGTTGTTTGTTTTCTTATTGTTCACTTAAAAATTTTTTTTAATGTTTATTTATTTATTTTGAGAGAGTGCAAGCAGGGGAGGGACAGAGAGAAGGAGAGAGAGGATCCCAAGTAGGTTCAAAGCTCAGCGCAGAGTCCAATGTGGGGCCTGATCTCATGAACCACGAGATCATGACCTGAGGCAAAATCAAGAGTCAGATGCTTAGCCAACTGAGCCACGCAGGTGCCCCTTCTTGTTGGCTTTTAAGAGTTCTTCATACATTCTGAGTACAGATCCTTTATCAGATATGCCTTTTGCAGGCATTTCCTCCCAATATGTGGTGTGCCTTCTCATTCTCTTGACACTACATCATATTTTGGCATGGTGTAGATATTCAATGAATATTAGTTAAATGAAGAAATTAGTTAGTGGCACTTTATCCCTGAAACTAAAATAGAAGCCTGTAATCTGTTCTGGGTGCTGGTTACATGTGGGTGTTCATTTTGTTCATTCATCAAGATGTATACATTTTTCTCTATATGGGTTATAAGCTTCAAAAAAAAAGCAGAAAAGTAGAAGTCCATTGGAAAACACAATCTGAAAGACAAAGTTCCAGTTTATATGAAATGTCTATCCTTCTGAAGGACAGCAAATTATAATCTTAAAGGGACGTTAGAAATAATCTTGTCCAGTTTTCATGTTTGACAGATGACAAAACTTAAAGATAAAGGGACAATCTGACCTATCACTTCAACTTGGGCCTTTCAACAGGAGCAGTGTCTAAACAGTAGACCAACAGACCTAGAATCTGATAGACCTGCACTTTGAGCCTCAATTTTCTCATAAGTATAATGATATGATAAGAATACACTGATCTCACGGGGTGGTTATAAGGTTTAAATAATCGTAATGTGTGGGAAGCATCAAGCTTATGCTGGTGCAGAGTATGTATGATGTGCTCAGCAAATGGCTGTTTTTGATGTCTTTTCTCAAGCACAGCACTTTACACATAGGGTTTGTCTAATAAATACTTGCTGAATTCTATTCTATACTTTCATTTGGAAAGAGGGAGGGGAAAGGTGGTAGTGATTTTAGCATGCATATCCAAGTTCAAATAGGACGGCACATGTTCAAAAATTTAAAGTTCTACTTGGAATCTAAAATAACAGCAAGCTACAAAACTGTACATTTATAAAGAAATGGGTGGGGGTGCCTGGGTGGCTCAGTTGGTTAAGCATCTGACTCTTGATTTCTGCTCAGGTCATGATCTCATGGTTCATGAGATAGAATCCCATGTTGGGCCCTGTGCTGAGCGTGGAACCTGCTTGGGATTCTCTCTGTCCTCTCTCCCTGCCCCTCCCCTGCTCATGCACGTGTACTCTCTCTCTTTCTCAAAATAAATAGGAAGGAAGGGAAAGGAAGGAAGGAAGGAAGGAAGGAAGGAAGGAAGGAAGGAAGGAGAAAGAAAGAAAGAAAGAAAGAAAGAAAGAAAGAAAGAAAGAAAGAAAGAAAGAAAGAAAGATAGATAGATGGATGGCAGGCAGGCAGTATTTCCAGGATCTTAAAATGTTGATATTTACACAGTGAATGTTCAGCATTTGCTTTTCATGCCAAGACCCCACCAGCCGCTTTCATGCTCTTTCCCCGCCCCAACTCCCTCTCATTCCAGCCCCAGACTCCAAAGCCACTTCTCTGGGTAAGATCCTGGTGTGGGTGTTGGGGAGGCGTAAGCTTCACAGGGAAAACTCGGCCAGTGGCTTATCTCTTACATCTATTGTTCCTGAGAGCGTTTGCATTTTTGTATTTTAAACTAAACAACTACTAGTGTAAATTTGTTAAATATAAACATTTAAAATACGCTATGTTTTTAAAAACCCTGTTTTGGCATTTCCTCATTTCCACCAGAAGCTTGAAAGACAGAAAGTGACTTAGAGCCTCCCTTAGCCTCCAAAAGACCCTGTCACAACACCAACAGTAGCAAGATAGTAATAACGAAGCAACAACTAGCACTCACTGAGCAGGAGAGCAGACGGGTGGTGAAGAATGTGGGTTCTGGGACCCATTACCTACATTCAATACCAGCCTCATTCTGGCTAGTGACCTCTGAGAAGTTCCTGCAATTCTCACTCACATTGAACACGAGGATATTAGTTAACAGACTCTTCTTAATAAGGCAGTCATGAGGCTCATATGTGTTAAAATACAATGCACTTAGGACAGAGCCTGACGTCTAATAAGCACATAATAAGCAGTCATATGTATATAGATAATATTTTTTAACTTAAATGTGGTTTCCCTGGACTCTTGTAACAACTCAATGAGATAGGTTGCTTTATCATTCTAATTTTATAGATAATGGAGCTGAGGCCTAGAAAGATAAAGTCACTTGCCTGCGGTTACACTGCTAGTAAGTGGCCCAGAAAGGCCTCCTTGACAGTCAAGTCTACATCTATTACCACTCTGCCTTGTTGCATTATTTATAATAGTGGAAAATTGAGGAACAACCTAAAAGCCTAATAAAAGTGAACGGTTAAATAAACTATGGTGCATCTGCATGATGAAATGCAGCCGATAAATATGACATTTGTAAACTGGGCACAGTGACAGCAAAGCCCTGCTCCCTGGCACGGCAAGAGGCCAGGCGTGGGCATGCAGGGACATCTCTGATCACCACGGGGTGTCCTGTCCTGGGAGGCCGTCCCCACTCTGCCCCTCATCTTGCTGAGAATGGAGGCCCTGATGGCAAATGCCTGCTTTCCTTCCATGATGTTTGTAGACAATCTCCATTCTCTCTGAAATCTTCCCCAGCCTTCCTCCGCCTCCAGGAAATGTCCCGAATGACCTCAGCCCAGGAGTAACTCTCCTTCCGCTGTTCTGGTTTAGCAGTTATTGGATGCATTTGCAATTTACTCTGGCGTGAGTGTCTTCACAGTGCTTGGAGGACAGGATTGAGTCCTACATTCTTGGCCCACTCCCAGGGCCTGATACAGTGCATTCAATAAATATTGTATAATAATAATAATAGCTCACATTCATTAACAGCTTGCTATATACTCAGCCCTGGGTAAGCATTTTATGGGTTTTCAGGAAGCCAAGACAAATAGGAGAAAAAAGGAAAAGAGCCACATTTCCCCTCATCCTTCTCTTACCCCTGCCTGAGAGGCCAGCAGAACAAATAAGGGACAACAGATTAAAGCCAGTTTCATGCTACATGTGAGGCTTATGAGGGGAGATAAGACCTTGCTATGTCACTTAAATTCCCTAAGTCATATTTAACCTCACTCGTATTAGTTAGCACCCCTGTCATGGGATTGTTGGTAGGATTAGAGATAATACAGATGTTTACTGTTTAGCACACGTTAATCGCTTAACAAACATTAACAATATTTCTGGGGAAATGGGGCAAGGGCCCTGATCAGAGCTGCAGGGCAGAGATATTAAGAGTGTGGGACACTGCCATCTCTACAATCCTCGTTTCTGTAAGGGAGTATAGGACAGACTCTAACCAGCCTCCCCCAAATGCAGGGTTGGTGGAACAAGAGGGAACAGGTTACCTAGCAATGGCCAAGAGCTGCCATGAATCCACTCCTATTCAGTCATCCTGAGAAGATTCCAAAACACTTGATGACTGAGGTCATGGGCCTTTTGAACCTCCCCCTTCTGACACAGGTGGCAACCGTTCCGAACCTGGGATGATGAGGTGGGGGTGGTTGATTCCCTGGGCCCTCAACCTTTCTCCGCCTAGGAGAAAGGTGAGTAGTGTGGCCTAAAGGCACCTGGCTATTCAAGAGTTTTACTGGGGTCAAGTTGAGACAGGCCAAGTGGGGAAAGGATGAGGAATGGGAAACCTCGCAGTTGGATAGACGGAACACTGACGTCGGACTCAGTTCTATGCCAGTACTTAATATTTAACTCACAGTACTCATTTCATCCTCCTGGCAATGAGCGTGAAACAGATACTATGATTTCTAGTAATGTGCTTAGGGGAGAAGGAAGAAACTGAGGCACTCAACAGCTTGAAAACTTGACTGAAGTCGCCAAGTTGGTAAGCGGTGTAGCCAGGATCTGAATCCAGGCAGTGTGGTGCCAGAGCCCATGCTCCTACCCACCAGGCCTGCGTGTGTGCATGCATGTGCATGTGGGTGCGCACATGTATGTGTGTGTGTGTGTGTGTGTGCGCGGTGTGTGTGCTGGTTGGTTGGTTGGTTGGTTGGGGCATCAGATTATGAGCCTGTCGCAGGAGCACCTCACTCTGTGAGTGGCAGGGGCAGGTGACTTTCCAGCCCTGGGCCTGACCCCTGTTTCCCACAGTCTTCTCTGCCTCCTGCAGAGCAGCCGTTCCTTCCCCCACCCATTCACGCTCCTCTTCTCTTCCACTTTGACCATCGCACTCCTTCCTACATCCTCACCTTTGCATTAGGGCTGCCCTGAGACAGAACCATGAGAAGAAAGCTCACATTAACACAAAGTTTATGTTAACACAAAGTTTTGGTGACTTTCACGGAGATACTATTTTTTTATAGGTCACAGTACCTTCAGGGCAGAAGACAGGCCGAGGAGATGTATCACACACCACACTATGGGTTGGCAGCTCACCCCTGACAAGAGGGCTCCTGCAGTCTTAGTACCGAAAGATAAACCAGCCAAGCTAAGAGCATCTTTTCCAAACCTTGGGCTTGCTTAATTATAAAGTGTTTTGCCAAAATGAAGGAGATCTGATCTGCTTCAGGTATTAAAGTCAGGATGGTGAGGAAACCAGAGAGCAGTGTGTGAGATTTATGTATAAGCGATGTTGGCTTGGTCTGGGGTTCAAGCTGACAGAAGCTCAAGAAATTCCCTGCTAGGAGCACCCTTTGGGGCTAGTTTGGAGGCTCCAGACTTGCCCTACCAGCATCATGGGCCCAGGTTCATTTTGTCTGGTGTCTGTGATCTCTACGCTCTTCCTTAGAAGGAGCATAGGGCCAATGGAATGGGAGATTTCAGAAGCAGACCTTGTGTTGACATCTTATTATACAGCTTATCATCAAGAGACAAATAAAATGCCCTGCTGATTTATGATGACATTTCCCCCTTGGCAGCTGCTGAAAGACAGGTGGGTAGTGTGGTGCAGAGGGGAAATAGAAGGCCATGCAGCTTTTGCCTGTGGGCCTTCAGGGGTGCAGCAGATAAATTGCTTTTATTTGCATACCTGATGTGAAGACCTAAAGCCCTGTGTTCCTTCTGGCCAGAATAGTGAAGGTTAATCCACAACAAATGCCCACCTTTGAGCCAAGTGCAGATCTATTTGCCCCGTCTGCTCTTTTCAGCCCCTTCTCTTGCCAGCTCCCTGCAAGAGCGTATAGTTTCCTGTTCCTGGAGCCCAGGGCTAAAAGCAAAACATCCTCTTTCAAACTTTTTGGACTGAGTACTCGTTAGGGTCCACTGAGAGTATGTCCAGGGAGATAGGGGACCTGGAGGCACAGCAAAGAGGCTCAGAATTCACCTGGCACCTCTAAGCCCAGCAAGGGGAGAGGAAACCCAATTTAACACAAGCAGGGAACAGGCCTAGAAGCCACATAAAATTCTGTGTGGCTGTTCTTGTTATTTTATCAACCATTCAAAATATATTACATTTTAAAAATTATGAAATAGTTCAGATATGCAAGAAGATAGGTTGTTATGATGCATAGCAGCTTACCAACTTTCCCTTTTAAGTAACTAGATATTCCCAAATGGCTGAAGCTCCCTGTGTACCATACTCAGATTATACTCACTTCCTTCTACTGAATTGGTTTTGGTGTTTACTATTCCTGTCAATGTCTTTATATTTTTGTTACACCTGTAAGAATCCCTATATAACAAATTTTGCACTCTCATTTGCATAAAAACATTTAAATAGGATTATGTAGTATACATCCTTCTGAGACTTGCTTTTATTATTAAACTTAAAAAAGGTATATCATGCTAATACATGAAATTCTGGTTAATTTATCTATTTCATTGCTATAGTGTATTTCATTGTATAACCATACTGCCTATTTATTTGTGTTTCTGTTGATGGATATTCAGGTTATTATGTTCTTGTTTGTTTGCCCTTCTAGTCATTGCTTTGTGCTGGGCGGAGGTACAAGAGTTTCTCTGGGATGGCTACCAAGGAACAGAATTCCTGAGTTACAGGGTTTGGCCATCTTGAGTTTCATACTGCCAGAGAGACCTCAAAAGTGGTTGATACCAATGGGTACTCCTGACAGTGATGAGAGTTGCATTTTTCATATTCAGGCCAACATACAATATCGTCAGGTGTTTTAATTTTTTGCTGATATGGTGGATGTGAACTGGTATCTTATTGAAGCATGAATTCATAGTTCCTTGATGACTGGTAAACATGACATCTTTTTACATACTTATTGACCATTTGGATTTTCTCTTGTGTGAACTGCCTGTTCATTGACCTTGCCCATTCTTTAATTTCCTCATTTGTCTCTTTGTACTTGTCTTTCATACTAGCTCCTTACATATCGTGACACTTTTGAAAATATTTTCTTCCAGTTCCTAACTTGCCTTTTAATGTTTAAATGGTGTTTGAGAATTTTGTAAAGCCGTGGTAAAATACACAGAACATAAAATTTATCATTTTTACCACTTTTAGGAGTACAATTCTGTGGCATCAAGTACATTCACATTGTTGTGCAACCATCACCACCATCTGCCTCCAGAGTTTTTTAATCTTTCCCAGCTGAATCTCTGTACCCATTAATAATGCTTGAGATTTTGATGCACTCAAATTTATCAGTCTTTTATGTGTTGAACTTTGTATATATTTTTTAATCCTTCATAAAAATACTCTCCTAAATTTCCTTCTGTGGATTTTCTCTTCACTTTTATGTCTTGATCCATCTGAAATTAATTTTAGAGAACTGAGTGAAGTGGAGAAATATTTCCAGTTTTTTTTCCACACAGATAACCAACTGTTCCAGCATAGTCTTATCGGTTAGACCATCTTTTTTTCTCTCTGATCTTCAATTTTAAGTCCACCAAATATTATTTCTGTATATGCAAGGATCTACTTCTGAGCTCTTTATTCTTTTGTATTGGTCTGTTTTTCTCTCCTGGTGCCAAACTACACTGTCCTATTTGCTACAGATAATTAAAAGTACCTTATTTCCTCTGTACTTCTACCACCTGATTCTCTTTCAGAATTGTCTTGGTTATTCTTAGCTTACTGATTTTTCATCAATCCTAGAACCAGCTTGTCAAAGCCCATGAAAAGCTCTCTCAGAAATTTGATTGGAGTTTTATCAAGTTTATAGGTTAATTTGAAGAAAATCAAGTATTCTTATCCATGAATATGGTCTATTTCTCTGATTATTTAGGTCTTCTTTAATGTTCTTGGATAAAGCTCTATCATTTTCTCCACAAAAAATGTTATGGAGCTCTTGTTATGTTTATTCATAGATACCTTATACCTTACATTTCACTTTGCTGTCACAAATAATATCTTTTTAAAGTTACATTTCAAAGGAATGCTGTTTTATTTTTTTGCATGATGGACTTACATCCTGCAATCGAGCTGAATTCTTTACTAGCTCTAATAATTTTTACAATAAAGAAATAAGCCCTAAGATATTAATTAACCTGTCCCAAATCAGCACACACCTAATAAGCGTCTACCTTTCTGTGTGGGAGTAGAGATAACGTCAAGATAAGAATTTGTATGGTATTCAGTTCAAGTTTCATATTCTACCTCTATGAGTCATTTGTTTGTAATATCTGAAGGATTTATTGGAAGACTCCTCTGGCCTCATCTAAGTGCTGTAATGTCTGAGAAGGAGGGTGAGAGCACATGCAAAGAAGCACAGAATCATCTAATCCCAGAGGAGGGGGCCTTGAAATACATCTATTCCTTCCCTCCACCCTATGTGTCACAAAAATATGCTCTGAAAGTGTCCCCTATGAAGCCATTTATTCATTCAACACATTCTTTGAGCACCTACTAAATGGCAGGTCCCATGCTTGATGTTTGGAAACAGCAGTGAGCAAAACCCTCAAGACACTTACAGTTTACAGAGTCAGACTGTAGTGAATGATCACATAAATATATAACTGTGAATGAAGGGATATAAATGAGACTCTGACAGTATATAAGATGGGGTTGGGCAACCTGACTTCCTGAGTGGGTGGTAGAACATTCTAGGCCCTGAGGTGAAAAAAGAGCTTGGATGTGTGAGAAAGTCTGGTGTGGTCAGAGCCCCACAGGGGTTGCACAGGGCCCAGCCTGTGCATGGTGCTATGGGCTCTGTTAAAGATTTTAATGGAAGTCACTAAAGGGTTTTAAGCCAGGGAGTGACATGATCAGATCTGCATTTGGGGAAGGTCACAAATCTACAGAATGGACAATAAACCAGACAGGGCATGGATGAATCTGGGAAGACTAGTTAAGAGGCTATTGCAGCTCCCAGTAATAACAAGCCTGGCCTAGGTGATGGTGGCGGTAAAATCAAGCTGGAAACCCAGTGGTGTTAATTCTGTTTGAGATGCACATGCCTATGAGATAAAAACTACTACTGTCACCCTTGGTGAAGCTGAGGCTTGGACAGGTTAAGAAACTCATTGGGTGGGGCACCTGGGTGGCTCAGTCGGTTGAGCATCCTACTTCAGCTCACGTGATGATCCCACAGTTCATGAGGTCAAGCCCCGCGTCAGGCTCTGTGCTGACAGCTCAGAGCCTGGAGCCTGCTTTGGATTCTGTGTCTCCCTCTCTCTAGGCCCTTCCCCTGCTCATGCTCTGTCTCTCTCTCTCTTTCTCAAAAAATAAACCTTTAAAAAAAAAAGAAATAAAAAGAAGAGAAACTCACTGGGATTCCAAGCTGGCTGGTATAAATCTCAACTACCGTGTCATAGTGCTATGTGTGAGGTTGGGAGAAGAGGAGTGAAAGGTGACCCAGTGAGCCCCCCAGACAGAATATGAAAGCTTCTAATAAGAGGAACAGGCTGAAAGGAAGTGGGATGTGAGCTGTGAGCCCTGGACCAGCAGGCTGGCACGTCTGCCTTCCATCTCAAATCTTCTGCTCACCTGCTCTGTTTGGAAGTCATCCGTCATTTCCTCTAAGACTCTGGGATGATTACATACATGACTTTGGGAAAGTCATTGGATTTCTCAGAATCTCTGTTTTCTCTTCAGTAAAACCAGAATAATACCTCTCAAGTGAGATGATACCTATAGAAGTGTGCTGCAAACTTTAAAGATATTTACAGACACCAGCGATCACTAGGATTACCTTGTCATGAAGCGATCCGCTCATTTGGGGCAATTCTCCACGTCAGAATGTTTCTTCATGTTGATCTGGTATTGGCTTTCCTGTATCTCCCTTCCACTCTGATCTCAGCTGTTGGACACTAAACCTCATCATGTTGTCCATCTTGCCTCTGAGAGAGCTTCAAGCATCGGGGGCAGCTCCCCAGCCCCCACAGGGGCCTCTCTTCATGCTGAACACCAGCAGCTCTTTTAAGCACACCTTGGCTGGTATTCAGCCTCTTTGGAGGCTCTCTGGATTAACAGCAGCTGAGTTAAAATGTGGCCCACAGAACCGAACACAAGATTTCAGGTGTTGTCTGAAAAGCTCTAAATACAGTGGACCTGGTTCATCCTCAATCTCAATTCCCTGGTCCTTCCCTGCAGTGTGCAAAAGTCCCGGCTACACTCTGCTGGGCTGGTGGAGGGATCCAGATGTGCATTTGAGGAACCGATTCATTTTAACATGACCTCTTCCTGCCTTCCTAAAAGAATACATGCTACCTACTCTTACAGGACTTAAAGAAAGAAAAAAAAAATGTATGAAAATACAGGGCTTGGGGCACCTGAGTAGCTCAGTCAGTTAAGGATCTGACTCTCAGTTTCGGCTAAGGTCATGATTTTGCGGTTGGTGAGTTTGAGCCCCACATCAGGCTCTGTGCTTGCAATGTGGAGCCTGCTTGGGATTCTCTCTCTCTCTCTCTCTCTCTCTCTCTCTCTCTCTCTCTCTCCCTCTTGCTCTCTCTGCCCCTCCTGCTCTCCTCTCTTTCAAAATAAATAAACTTTTAAAAAATAAAAATAAATAAAAATACAGAGCTTTTGGATGACCCAAAGAAGTCATAATGAAAGTATAAAAGTAGACCTTTCCCTCACTGCCAAAGTCATATGGCTTAACTTCACTTTTAAAAATTTCTTGTAATTTGAGAAAGAAGACTTTACTTGAAATTTGACATATCTGAATAAAAAGGTAAATTTGGGGCAGGGTGTAGGAAGGAAGGATGATGGGAACATTTTCTGCTGACTTTTATGGATCATGGGGAAAAGTTAATAAAAAAGTTGTGATGCTGTTTGGGGCACCTGGGTGGCTCAGGGAGCTGAGCATCCAACTTTGGCTCAGGTCATGATCTCACAGTTCATGGGTTTGAGCCCCACATCAGGCTCCACCCTGACAATGCAGAGCCTACTTGGGATTCTCTCTCTCCCTCTCTCTCTGCCCCTTCCTCCTCCTCTCAAAATAAGTAAACATTAAAAAAAAAAAAAAAGGTGTGATGCTATTTTCCAATATCACCTCAAAAAAATGATATACTTTGCAACTTCAAACTAAATGCCAAGAGTCTTTGATAAAATGAACATGTTGTCTAAGTAAGTCGAAAAATAAAAAGTGAGAGAATCCATTTCCACTTGTCTCCATCAGAGAATTCCTTCTTTTCAACCTGAATTTGAGAAGAGAACATTTATTACGCCCAAGGTGGGAGTACTTCAGGTGGGTTTTATTTTTTATTTTATCACTGATGCTTGCCACAAATCTACTAACTAGAAACCAAGATATTTGATTAAATTTTAGCCCAGTGGAGTGCTTAGGTAGTTATAGATGAGGTATACATAAAACCAACTGTAGTAGCCAGATACTTTTCTATAACATAAAACCCAGATCCAAGTAATGAAAAAGTCCCTTTTGCTTCATTTCCCAACATGCTGTCTTCACATTAGTAGATTTTGTGCGTGCTTTCCCTTTTCCACTGGTAGCATTATGACATTTTCTTTTCCATGCATTCAAGATTTAATAACTTCAAGTACAGTCAACATAGCATTTCTGAGAGCTCAGGCTTCATTTCAGATGCTTCTGGCCAACTGAATAGACTTCTTGGAAGAGACGCCAGACATGTGTGATGCTAATTTGGCTGCAATAAAACAAGATGCCCAGAAAAATAATTTTTGCTTAAACCAGTCCTTCTGGCCTTAGCAATTCCAGTTCCATAGCCACTGCCTTTGAAAATGGGCTGGGGCAGGTTGTGGGCCTCAGCCCTTCAAGGTGTCTTCCTTGGATATTCCCAGAAAGGGATTCAACAGGGAGAGAAAGGTGAAGCTGGATTTCAGATGACCCCAAAACCAGGGAACCCCATTTCCTACAATCGCATGTTATCACTGATAAGTTGGATATTGTGGACTCAGGCTGCATTTTTCTCACAAAGTATAAGGGGTAAATACGTAAGTTTTAAATTAATTAGGGCCGCCTGGGGGACTCAGTCAATTAAGCCTTCAACTTCGGCTCAGGTCACGATCTCACAGTTCCTGAGTTAGAGCCCTGTGTCAGACTCTGTGCTGACAGTGCAGAGCCTGGAGCCTGCTTCCAGTTCTGTGTCTCCCTCTCTCGCTGCCCCTCCCTTGCCCTCTCTCTCTCTCAAAATTAATAAGCATTTAAAATTTTTTTAAATTAATTAATCAGTTAACTATTTACTGAGAATATATCATGGTCATCCTTTCAAAGCCCAGGACCTACAATGCATCTCAACTAGAACTGGAAAGGTTTTTAGAAGCTGCTGTTTCCATGTCCACACAGCTAACAGTCAGCCAAGGCTCCCCAGGGGCGCAAGTGATATTTAAAGAAAGCTTCCATGTTCCCCTTAAACTTCTGCTTTTCTAAACTAAACATCCAAAGGTAGCCAATAGGACAGTGGTTTTCAGACCCTTCGCTAGTTAGGAATGTCAGTCCTAAAGTGTGGGGCTTGGAATTTGTCATAAAGCTTGAAATGCCTTGTACTGGTGCAGGGAGTGCCTGGCTCTTAGCTCCCTTTCTCCTGAGACTCTGGAGGCAGAGGAGAAACATATTTGCTTTGGGAAGTCACATCTGACTGTGAGGTCACTTTTGGTTGGGCAATCCACACATAAGGGCACGTTAAAAGCAAAATGAGATGGCCCCACCACCCTTGACCTTTACTGGTAGCAGGGAGAATTCATAATGGGAAGACAGAAAGGGAGGAATGGAATACACATGGAGGGGAAGTCAGCTCAGTGCTGGTTGTGGTGCTAAATGTTTCACAAACCTCACCTCTTTTTACTCTCACAGGGGACCTAGGAAGCAAGTATCATTTAAGCATTTGTTTGGAGTTTGGCTACCAATAACAGACAAACTGATCAAGAAAACCTGAAAAGATAGGGACCTTGTTGCCTTGTGGTTTATTTTTCAGGTCTGGGGTGGGCAGCCTCATGTGTCACCTCATGTGTCACCTCATGAACCCAGGACGGCTTGCTGTCCCTTTTGGGCATCATGTCCACATCGTAGAGGGAAGAGGAGAAGAGTCAAAGGGAGAAGTTCATGCCGGCCCAGGCCCTTTTAAGAAACAACCTTCCTACCGGCTATACTCGGTGATCTCTACTTACAGCTCATGGGCCAGGGCTTATCAAATGGGAGAGCGAGAAGTTGAAAAATCTTACCGGGACACATTGCAGCTCCAAACAAAATCAGGGTTTCACTGGTAAAGAAAAATGGGAAACGACTCAGGGATAAGCGACAGTCCACCACTCTGTGCTGCAAATGAGAAACTGGGCCCAGAGGCGTAAAGTAACTGTGTCCTGCCCACGTGCTAAGGCGGTGAGAAGGTGGCTGAGTCAAGATCTGAAGCCAGGCTCTTCCAGGTCCAGGTCTTGCTCTTTCTACTGTGCCGCGTGGCCCCAGAACATGGCACAAGCGGATTTCCCTTCCTGACACTGTCAGGAAGCAGGTACTTTCTCACTCCAAGCCATTTTACAGATGGGGAAAGGGAGGCAGAGGGGCTAAGAGACTTCAGTAACAGGATTTGGACCCAAGCAGTCGCTATAAGGAAGAAACGCAGCAGTAGCAACATTAGTCTGGACATTTAATGTCTCTAGTACAAAGAGAGAGGGAATGTGAAAAGGTTAGGGGTGTAGAGAACTCAGGAGGGAAGAAATGTGAATTGCCATGAACAGGAAGGAGAACGCAGGCATGAAGAAGACTGACAGCAACTCTCCCTGGGCCAGGAGCGGCTTCCAGCCGCATACCTACCACGTGGGGTGGGGAGGGGGACATCCTGCCACTCAACCTGAGTGATACAAGGATATCGATGGACACATTAAAATTTTTTTTTTCAACGTTTATTTATTTTTGGGACAGAGAGAGACAGAGCACAAACGGGGGAGGGGCAGAGAGAGAGGGAGACACAGAATCAGAAACAGGCTCCAGGCTCTGAGCCATCAGCCCAGAGCCTGACGCGGGGCTCGAACTCCCGGACCGCGAGATCGTGACCTGGCTGAAGTCGGACGCTTAACCGACTGCGCCACCCAGGCGCCCCTCGATGGACACATTAAAAATATACGTAGTCAATTACTGAAACCCTGTGAATGGTTTCAAAGTTCCTCAGATCATGTTCTCATTCGGAAGAAACTCATTTTGGCTTTAACATCTTCAATGTCAAGACTATGCAGATTCCGTTTATATCAGAAATACCCAAAGTTGAGTGGAGCCCACTAATCAATTTGTCTTCCAAAGTGGTGCCTGGGCACAGACAGATGACCCTAAGAACAACAGGCTTTTATTTAGTGGCAGCTTAAGAGGGAGCAGTACTGTGATAAATGCTTCACATCTGTCATCTCATTTAATCCTGATCCATCTCTTGGGAGAGATTTCCTATTTTCCTTACTTTTCAGGTGAGAACCGTGAGTCTCAGTGAAGTGAAGTGACTTGTCCCCAGACACAGGCCTAGGTAAGGGGCCGAGCTAGCGCTGTAATCTGGGTCCATCTGAACCCACCACCACCGCCCTGCCTGGGTGTGGGCTGGAGACAGCAGGATGGAGACTCGGTCAGACTTGCAGGTAGGTAACCCCCTAAATGTGCTCGTGCAGCTGAACTGCGGAAGCTAAGTGAGAGACAGTACACTCGTCTCTTCTCATTTATATTTGAATTCAGCCCACTGTGTTGGCCTGTGGAGGTATTTTTAGACTAGCCAACCAGTACAACTCTGCAGATTAAGCTACTTTAATTCTAGTGGACTTCCCTCCGCCTGGCAGACAGGGCATATCTTTATGTAAAATTAAAAGCTAATAAACGTTAAAAAAATTTTTTTTCATTTGGCAGTAAAGTTGCTTTCTTCCAGTTGTTCACAAATGAAACGTGCGGTGCTGGTTTCTGAAAACCAGGAAGCCGGGAGAGAAATTTATGACTTGAAAACAAAATTCAGAGGTTGAAGGATTTAGCAGTTTGCAGGGGACACAGAGCTAAGCCTGTGAGGAAAGCTGTTCCAAATGTGCTGGCATGAAGTGCCCAGGTCTTTCTCAAAAGTCCCCGAAGAAGCTCTTAGGTGTCTGAAAGGGGAAAAGTGGGAGCGGACACCTTTGAGACCTGTCTCCGCCAGGAGACGGGGCCCGCGAGACCGTGCGCTTTCCCACACAGATGTGCTCAGCCATTATGTTAGCCAGGCATTTCCTGTGCGCCACAGGTTTTGTTATCCTTGTTTCCACCCCCCCCCCCCCCCACACTTCTCAGGGAATTATCCAAGATTTGTAGCCAACAGGCTCTGCCACATTTTCTCTCAGCTCTTAGTCACACTCCCATATATGGAAATCCTTATCACATAGCTAACTCCCCGGCTAGGACATTTTTGTAGGAAGGGTTCACTGTGTTGTGGTCTTTATAAGTGAAACAATGCTAAGGATAGACTGGCAACAGCAGGGACAGGTGTGTGTGCGTGTGTGTGTGCGTGCGTGTGTGTGTGTAGCCCTTATTGCTGCTAGAACATATATGACAAACGTAAACTCAAGGTTTCATCCCCTTCGGTAGTTGTGGGATAGCCAAGTGAATTTTAACTATTTAAAAAGGCATGCCCACACAGTGCCTAGAAGCAAAGCTGCACGCCACGATAGATTTTTCCCACAATAAAGGATTTCAAAGCCCCTCCACATGTGGGCACTTTCTCTGCCCAGACAGCAGCAGCACAGGGTCAGAAAGAATGACTCAGTCGCCAGGTTAGTCCAGCTTCAATAAACAGAACACAGAGAAGCACTTCACAGACTGGACTTTCAGCAGATGCTCTCACCTTGCAGGGAGTGTGTGGCAGGGGCAGGGGGCAAGTGTGAACCCCTCTGGCTGTCATACATTTATGCCATGAATTATGCTGTTGGCTCAGAGAGTTTTCACACCTTTTTGTCCTTGTGCAACTAATTCCTCTTACCTGAGGTTCCAAAGGGCAAGTCATTTGCTTGAGAATACACAGCTAACACCATTTCTGATTCAAAAACTCTCATTGGCCCCCATTATTCAAGTACAAACTCCTTAGAAACAGAAATTACGATTTAACATTTAATAAGATTTTATATAGTCAGACACTTGTGGGCAGGCACCATAGGGGGCAAAGGGAAATAAGACAAGATCCTGGAAAGTGAGAGAATCTATCATAATACAAATAATTAATAATACATAATAACAGGGGCACCTGGGTGGCTCAGTCGGTTAAACGTCGGACTTTGTCTCAGGCCATGATCTTGCAGCTCATGAGATTGAGCCCCGCATCGGGCTCCTGTGCTGACAGCTCAGAGCCTGGAGCCTGCTTCAGATTCTGTGTCTCCCTCTCTGTGCCCCTCCCCTGCTTGCACTCTGTGTGTGTCTCTCTCTCAGAAATAAATAAAAATTTTTAAAAAATGTTTTAAATAAATAATAACACATGATAATTGCCGTAATGTAAGTAAGTACCTTAGCTCGGCTGTGTAACAAAATACCACAGACTGGGTGGCTTAAATACAGACACTTGGCCCTGGAAGGTATTTCCCAAATTCCCTTCAGCGAAGATGGTCTGCTTGTACATTTTTACTCATATTTTGGGCCCACAAAGTATTTTTTTTTTCTTAGATGTCTGAAATCTTGAGACCCTCTTCAAAGCCAGATCCCCGGGGCTGGTGGGGGTAGTTAACACACAAGTGAGACTGATCTCCCAGGCATGAGAGGAAATCTTTTATATAATCAGTGCCATGTTCTTCAAGCCCAGGGTGCCTTCCGGTCTGTCTGCTGTTGGCCTAGGGATGAGTGTTTTTGCTTTGCAATGGGAGTAACTGACTCCAGGCATACTTCCTCTGTGTAGAGTCCTGAAGCTGGCAAGTGACTGTGCTCAGGATAAAACAGACTGAGAGAACAGCCCCAGCAGCCGGCCCTTTAGTCTGGAGCCCAGCCAGATAAACACCCTCTGGTACACCCAGTGCCAACCTTTGGTGTGGGATCCTTTGCCCATTAAACCCCATAAGATTGGTGAGTTTCAAAAATAATTAAATCACTTTACACAATTCTTTCTGGGGGGGAAGTAAAATGCTAAGAAGTTGTTGATATAGTTTGATCAATCAGAATGACACAAGTTAGCTGTTTTCTTTTAAAGGCTTAATACTGTGTCCTCCCTCTCTTTTCCCCTCTTTCCTTCCCTTTCACCTTAAAAAAATTTTTTTAATGTTTATTTTTGAGAGAATGAGAAAGAGAGAGAGATTGAGAATTCAAGGGGGGTATGGGCAGAGAGAGAGGGAGACACAGAATCTGAAGCAAGCTCCAGGCTCCAAGCTAGTAGCACAGGGCTGATGCTGGGCCCTAACTCAATGAGCCATGAGATCATGACCTGAGCCAAAGTCAGATGCTTAACCAAGTGAGCCATCCAGGCGCCCCATCCCTACCTTTCACCTTGATTGAGTACCTACCATGTGCTGGCACTGCCCTAAGCATAAAGTATGCAAATACCTAAGGCATGTTATGGCACCTGTCCTCTTTCATTCTATAAATACCTATTGTATGTGCCAGGCCCTATGCTAGTAGTGGGGATACTGCATATAACAGGAGACACAGATTCTGTGTCATCAGTATATTAGGAGTTTGTAAAGGTCATGAGTGAAAAGAATAGAGCTCCAGGAGGGTATATAACAGGAGGACCAGATTGAGGTTATAGGATCAAACAGTTTGTGATCCCAAGGAGGAGCAAGCCAAAAATGCTTAGAACATGCTTTTAACTAAGGAAGCTGTTTTTAGTTTCTATCGATCTTCCTAAAATTAAGACAGTGAGATTAATAAAAAAAAAAAAACTATTCAATCAAATTATTTTGATTTTGATTGCACTGAGTCAAGCAAGCAGTCTAATAAATGAGTTAGTTGCTCAAGATTTAAGTAAACTTAGTCTAGAGATGATTGGCCTTTTGATATATGTTTACTCAAGACTGATTTAAACTTCCTAAGCTCCTATAGCAGCTGTGGTGGGCAGAATTCTAAGATGGCCCCCCAATGGTCGAACACCCCCCTTCCCCATTATACTTCTCCCAGTTATTCAATCAAACACTAAGCTAGGTAGTCCTAAAGAGACATTTTGTAGATGTAATTAACCTAACAAATCAACTGATTTTAAGATAGGGAGATTATCTTGGGGCCAGAGGGCTGATCTAATCAGGTGAGCCCTTAAAAGGGATAGGACCCTTCCTGGTGAAAAACATGCAAAAAGCAAGCTAGATTCAACACTGTCCAGCTTTGAAGATGGAGGGGCCATGAGGCAAGGAATGCAAGTGGCCTTTAGGAGCCAAGGGCAGCCGTCAAGGAACTTGGAACCTCAGTCCTACAACCGCATGAAACTAAATACTGCCACAGCCACATGACTTTGGAAGATGACCTTGAACTTCCAAGGAGAACAAAACCTTGCTGACACCTGTGCAAGATCATGGATGCATGCCATGGACAGCCTTCTGACCCACAGTTCTATGAATAGCTGGGTGCTGTTTTAAGCCACTTAGTTTGTGATAATTTGCTACACAGCAACACTAGGTTAATACAGCAACTATTCTGTTTCTCTGCTCAGCAACATTCCCTTCAACTCCTTCTAATAATAGACTCAAATCTTCCTGACAAAAAAGACTGGACAAGTAACCAGGCTGGCAAATCATCATCTCTCTTGCTACTGAGCATAGTGATTGGCTCAGATACTGGGGCAGGTGACCCCAGCTTGGCAATCAGTGTCTTTACGTGTGAATTTTCAAACTTGAGAAAGAGAGTTAATTTTCTTCTTTGGTCCTAAGCTGTAGGAATGTGAGCCCAGAGCTGCCTATAGCCGTGTCCTCACTGCACAGTGGAACTAGTCTGAGCCCCAGACACCAAAGAGCATGAAGAGTCTCCGAATCCATTGTCCTTTGGCCACCTGACCCCTGCCGTTTCAGCGATTTGCTTACATGAGCCAAGGCACCTCCTTTCAAGTTAACCTAAACCATGTTCAGCTTTTGTCATTGGCAACCAGAGCCCTGGACAATACAGCTAGAGAAGAGTAAAGAACTGTTAGCTAGAAGACATCAGTTCTGCTTATTAGACAATATCAAACATAGAACCTGTTTCTTTTTTCTTTTTAATCAGTGATGAAGGACATCATATGATAGCAAAAAATAAATGCCAGCTCAACTGTCCTATTATTAAAGCTGCAAGGGACCTTAGATGTCATCTGATTAAGGTCCCTCATTTTCTACATGCAGAAGCTCTCTGTGCCAGAGAGGCACAGCTAATTAAGGAACAAACTGGTATTCCAGAATCATTGGATAAAAATGACCCAGGTTGGATGAAAAATGATGCTGTTTGCATTTAATTAGTTTTTCTCTTCTGCTCCCTAACCCAGTATATTTTTCTCAAATTTTCTGAAACTGTATCCACTGAGTACTGTGACTTTCAGGATTCATATGGTATATTTTCAAGTGAAACCTTGCAGTTTCTGGAACTCTGGTACCTCAATTTGTCAGGATGATTTTTATTTGATGCTACCAAAAATGGTGTAAAACTGTATCTTCTTGTACACACTTTTGGAAGCTTAGCCTGGTCACAATCTTATCTTTGTGAAGACTGCATGAAGATAAATTCATAAGTGATTATCTTTCTGGAGTACAAACATAAGTAGTTTCCATAGATATCTGTTTACAAAGACTAATGAGATGAGTGTTTTCCAAAACCTGGCTGAATGACATCTCTGACATATGAGATTATCAACTTATTCCACTTGAACATACAGTCACAAACTGCGAAAGCTGGCAGTGGTCTTAGAGGTCATCAGACTCAGCCCCCACATCGTTCAGACAAGGACGATGGGTTCCAGAGAGGAGGAGGGTCTTGCTCAAGGTCAGATTCTCTCTATTTTAAAACATCAGTAAGCATTCTGCAATGCCTCTAAAAGAGATGAATGGATAGAATTTTTTTTCTTTACAATTTGCATTTTCTGCATGTATGCAAACAAAAAAAAGTAGCAGAAGTACAAAGATCATCCACCATCTGGATTTTAACTTGGGAAATCTGCTCCCAGATTAAGAAAAAAATCTTACCGATGAGATAATAAAATGATCTATTTGTTACAAATCTAAAAACTGAGTAATTGGGAGAGAAACACTGTTATTTATTATGAGAATTGGTGCCAATTTATTTTTAAATATTTAGAAAACTTCAAACTGTAGAAAAAATGAGGAGGAAAAATTACATTTTTGTTACCCAGCAGAATGAGTCTTTAACATTTTTGGTTGTTTTTCTTTCAATTTTTTTATATGTATAGAAAGCTTATGAGGATGACGGTCACAAATATTTTCCCATGTTATTACATCTCTTTATAAATATCTACTAAGTACATGTGATATGTTTTTCTTCAGCAACTAACAATTCTATTATGGGAATGCTGGGTTTAAAATAATCTTAAATGAGCATCTTCATGTATAAATATCTTTTTCCATATTTAGGATTCTTTTCTTCCACATAAATGGAATGCCTGGGTCTGTTTTATAGTAGGTGCTTAGCTCAGTAGATATTCATTAAAAGAATGACATAAGCATATTAATCAGAAGAGCCTAGGCGTGCTGTGGTAACAAGCAGCTCTAACATCTCAATGACCTAACAAAATAAGAATCTATTTCTTAGTATAAAAGTATCTCTCAAGTTGCTGTCTTCTCCACAGGGACTTAGCAGTCCAGGCTTCTCAGTCTCTGGCTTCACCATCTCAGCTGAGGCCTCCTCTCTAATTTATATCTTCAGAGGAAGCTTCTCAAATGAATCAGTCCAGAAGCCACACACACCACCTCTGCCCATTACCCACTGTCCAGAACTAATTGCACGGCCCTATCTGACTCCAAGGGGGATGCATCAGGTATCATCTTCCCACACAATGGGAGGAGGTGAGCACTGAAATTCTCTGTCACATCAAGGTTAATATTATTGACAAATTGCTTCCCTGTAGAGTCACATCAGTTAACATGACTATCAATTCACAAGAGAAAGTCCTTTTCACTACATGTATTTACAATACTCATTGGATATTACCCCTTAAAAAATATATTTGCTACAGTGATGGGCAAAAATATTTAATTTGGTTGATTTTTTTTCTTGTATTAATTCACTTAATCAATTATTCAACAAATATTTATTTAACAGGTAAGAGGCATTGGCCCAGGCAAAAGAGCTAAGATGATGAACACACAGACGTGTTCCCTTCCTCGTGGACCGCATAATCGTTGACTAGTAATAGATTCCCTTTGGGACCTGTCTGTACATATCTTGCCTGTTTACGATCAGGGTTCTTTGCATTTTTCTCATTGGGTTGCTTGAGTTCTTTATACAGGAAAGAGAGCAGTTCTTTGTTGTATTTGCTGCAAATGTTTCCTGCAGTTTGCCTTTTAATCTTAATTTTGGTGGTGTTTTTTTTTTGTACAGAATTTTAAAATAGTCTATTCCCTTATGATCTTTTCTCTTATGATTTTATCTCTTGCTTTTGATTTATAAAATGCTAAAAATGGTTATTTCTGAGTTTTCTTACAATTTTTCTTTTGCAATTTTACAGTTTTTCTCACCTTGTGAGAAAACACACACATTTATATGATACACATAATTATATTACTCTTAATAAACTAATTATACATAATAATTACACCTAACTATGCATACCATACATATATACATAATATATATTATACTATATATAATACAATATACGTAATATTATATACATCTAATTAAATATATATCATATATAGGGTGTGTTTTCTCACAAGAGAAAAATTATAAGAAAACTCAGAAATATATGTATTATATCATATATGCTCAGAAATACATATGTACACTATACAATGTGTTCTATATAAATCGCATTATATAATATATATATGTATGTTTTCTCACAAGGTGGTTAATATATATATAATTATACATTATATAATACATGAATATATATATATATATATATATATATATATATATATGGAATTCAGTGAAGAATCCAAGACTGTATATGCAGATTATGAACATAAAAGTCACTTCAGGGGCACCTGGGTGGCTCAGTCGGTTGAGCATCTGACTTCAACTCAAGTCATGATCTCACGGTTAGTGAGTTCGAGCCCTACGTCAGATTCACTGCTGTCAGTGCGGAGCCCGCTTCAGATCCTCTGTCCCCCCCCCCTCCCCCCACTCTGTCCTTCTTCTGCTTGTTCTTTCTCTATCTCAAAATAAATAAACATTTAAAAAAAGTCCCTTCAGTAGATACTATGCTCTTCTACATCTCCTGTTAGTAGGATCTTTTCTCCTCTTGGGATTCCTACTTTTTCTTATCTCCAGCTTTCCCACTATATTTTTATTGTGTTTTCCTTTAGCAGTCTGTTCCCTTTGAAGTATTAATTCACAAGAAACAAAGACCATACTTCTGTTAGGAGTAATTGCGCATTTTAATTGGGGTCTTTGGTCCCTTAGCTGACAGGGATTAATTTTCAAAGGAGAAATTTCAGGCACTGTGACAGTCAGTAGGGGAGATGTTTTGAGCCAGGATCTCCTAACCCATTCTCTTCAAACCGCACTATATCTGGCTTATAAGATCAGCCTTAAGCGGCACCTACCAAGATCTCGTGTTGTTCTTCCTCCAGGCTGACGTTAAATTCAGAGCCCAGCTAGCATTTGTTTACCCTGTAGCTCTACTGCATGGCCTCTGTTCATGTTATCTTTTCCCTAATGATTAGATTCCTCTCCTGGCTACCCTACTTCTGCCATTGGCCCTAACACCAAGGCTCAGAATCAAAGTCCCTGATAGCCCCTTGCTTTATTCACTGCCCTCCAACACCATTCAGACATTCCTTTTTCTGTACTCTGGAAAGACCTTTCACATAGAATGCTGTTCCACTTACCCAGAGCCATGCAGGGACAGCTAATAGCAACCCTTGCCCTTCTGAGTCCACAGAGGACCTATGTCTATACTAGAGGTCTCCAAAGTAGGGGTCTATGGTAATCCTTTGGGGTGCAACACGAAAGCAGTAGAGGTTCTGCTTATAAAATTTCAACCTTTTAAAACTCCCATCATGTGTTCTTAAATAGACCTAATATATTCATTTAGAAGTACATGACCAATTCTCATCAATTTTAAGACACACACTGCTTCACATTTTAATGTCTTTCATATTGAAATCCATTTTACAATTGATGCGTAAAGAAAGCCTTATGTCCCAATGTGGTTGGCAGCAAAACTTTTCTTTCTTCATGCGATGTAAGATAAGGATGTCATATATAATTGATAGTGTCTTAAATTCTATGAAACATACATATATTGGGTGTGCTTGCTCAAAAAAGTTAACTAATGGAGAAAAGTTTGGAGGCCACCGAATCTATACAACTCAATTGTTTCTTGTTATACACTGCCTCAAATTAATTATTAACTCATACATTTGTGTGTTGGCGTACTTGTGCACACTCTGTTATAAACTTGATAAAGTACCAACCACATGCTATTCTTCTTTATAGTTCTTACAAAAGCTTGCACTGTCTAGTCCAGTATCTCTCAGCCCTATCAGACCAAAGCCCTCTTTTATAGCTAATATTTTAAGTGTCCTCTTCACTATCTTAAAATGGAACTCATATAGAAACATTAGGAAAAAAAGGCTATATTGTATTAGCCATGGTACACTGATTGCTAAAACAAATGGGCCCTACATTTAAAGGCTTAAACACAATAGAAACTATTTCTAGCTCTTATCATGGGACTGGCAGATAAGCAATCTGTGGGGAGGGTTGCATGTAGATTTTCATGGGTCAAGCCCAGAAGTAGCATGCCCCACTTTTCTCACATGCCGTTGGCTAGAACTCAGCACACGACCACACTAAGAACAAGGGTGGCTGGGAAATCGAGTCTAGTTGGGGGCCCAGAAAAGGAAGGAGAATCTAGCTTTTGGTTAGCATCTAGAAGTTTCTGCCACAACCACAACACTCTGCTATTCAAGAGAAATAAAAGAAAAAATAATTGTTAAGAAAATAATATGATTTTCATTATGTAAATTCTTAGGCATGGCCATGCTAGCAGACATGAGAGTAAGATGTGAATTTCTGCATGGAGAATCATGTGAATGGGAAGGCCTTAAATACAGTTTAAGACAGGTGTATTGTGGTAGTGACTAACATATCCTTCCCATTTGGATTACTATCCAACAGTAGTATTGTTACTAGGAATGAGAGGCCCTAAAATTGTGAGAAATCAGAACAAAGTACAAATTTCCCTTAATTTACACATCTGACACATTCCTGGAAACTCCAATACATATTAGAATTCTGCACAAAAATGCTTTCCATTTATGTGCAAAATAAAAATAGTCTCTAGGCTCAGATCATTATAAAGAGTTATTTTTTTTTAACCTGCATGAATGTCCAGTGGGACACTAGGAGGCCATGAAAGATGAGGGAGCGTCCTTTGTGGTGGAGAGCTCTTCTGTACGCAGCAAGATGTTTAACATCCCTGACACCATCCTACTAAGTGCCAGCAACACCCCCCAAATCATTATGGCAACCAAGTACACCTTCACAAATTTCTAAAACATCCTCTGTGGAGAAGTATGACTTCCACTGAGGACCTCTTCCACTCATTAATGCTTATCCAGGGGTGCCTGGGTGGCTCAGTTGGTTAAGCCTCCAACTTCGGTTCAGGTCATGATCTCACAGTTTGTGAGTTTGAGCCTCACATTGGGCTTCGTGCTGATAGCTCAGAGCCTGGAACCTGCTTCGGATTCTGTGTCTCCCTCTCTCTCTGCCCGTCCCCTGCTTGTGTTCTGTCTCTCTTTCTCTCTCAAAAATAAATAAACATTAAAAAAAATTTTTTAAATAATGCTTAGCCAATTCACTTATGGGCGCATGAATAAATGAACCGATTCACTAATCCTGGCATATTGCTGTAAAGCAAAGAATGTGGATATATGAGGAATGCTACCCTTCTGCTATGCTAGGTGATTTCACATATGCTATTTCATTTAATCCTTATGACAATCTTGCAAGACTAGTATTAATATAAAATGAGCAAAGTGAGGCTTTGGAGGTGAAATACCATGTCTGCATTCATGTGGCGAGTAAGTATGTGAGGAACTAGAATTGAAATATGGGCCTGACTAGAGAATCAATCCTATTTCCATTGATATTAGAGTGACTGTATGTGTCAGCCTGCTGTCCAGGAGTGATGATTATGAGCATTCCCTTTCACTCTCAAAAGAGCCCCAGTTTGGGTACTAAATTACATGGTCACTGTGAGTATTATGTGCTGCTATTGTCATCACGATTTATTGAATGAGAAGATCAAGGGAGAAAGTGAAAAATGATATTCTTCTGTCTCAGACACCAGTGGGATGACTGAGGATGTAGAATGGGTTTTCCTCTTCCCAAGTCATTATCAAGGCATTTCTGAAATCATCCATGGAGGTTTCCATTTTTCTGTCTTCTAGTAAAACAATTTTTTTAAATGGTAGGAAAACAAACACATCCTAGATAATTCAATCTTTGCCCATCAACCAGGATGGCGTTCTTTACCTTCAAGTAAGATGTGCTGCCCCTTGAGAAAGTGAAAGATTAAATGCTCCTAAGTCTGAGAAGCAGCCGAAAGCATAGGAAGATGAGCTGAGACATTCTGAGTGAGGTAATGCATTCATGCTTGCTTTGTTTCAATTTACTGGTCACATTACTGAGTCAGAGAGGAAACCCTTCCTTTCCAGGTTGAAAAGTCAGAACCCATCTCTAGCTGTTCTTGTTTCTAACAATTTTGAAACAAATCTCAGTTTTAGAAATGTCACATGAACATGTTTGGTCTCTGAGTTATGGAAAAGACTAGAAATTCACAGAGGGGTTTGAGCATTCAAGGACAATATTCTACTTTGCTGGGAGTGCTCAGTCTCTGTGCCCCTCTGATGTCACTCTGGCAATGACTCCTTCCCCTCCCTCTAAACTGCTTTTCCCCAACTTTTGTTTTAGCTTTCCAGACATTTTGTTCTTCTTTCTCCAGGTCTGCAGCCCCCTCTCAGGCACTGGTGAGGCAAAGTGGATCAGATTATCCTTTCCCTCTTATGATAAACATACCCATGTTGATTGGTTCAAATGTTTACTTATTTTTGAGAGAGAGGGAGAGAGAGAGAGAGAGAGAGAGGGAGAAAGAGAGAATCCCAAGCAGGCTCCAGACTGTCAGCACAGAGCCCCATGCGGGGCTCCAACTCAGGAACCACAAGATCATGACCTGAGCTGAAATCAGACGTTTAAATAACTGAGCCACCCAGGCACCCCTCCCCATGTTGGTTCAAACCCAGAATCAACCTAAATCCACTCAGGCTCTTCCCCAGCTACATCACCCACTGCCCTCATGGGTACTCTGAAGAGCCTTCTTGGATTCCCATCAAAGAGCTCCAATATAGAGAGTCCTGGTGTGCCTGCTGAGCCAAATTCCCTTTGGGGCATGTTTCAGACCCAGGTGGGACAAAAGGTGGGAAGGAACAATCTGGACTGTCCCAGGTTTATCTATCACCATTGCCAGCACTTGCAAGAAAATGATGCTTGACAAACAGCACAGCATCCCGTCACAGGCTCACAATAAAATTCTAAAAAAAAAAAAAGACTAAGTTGAGTTTAAGAAATTGAGGGTGCTGGAGGGGAGGTCGGTGGGGGGGATGAGCTAAATGGCTGATGGATATTAAGGAGGGCACTTGTTGTGTTCAGCACTGGGTGTTATAAGTAAGTCATAAATCACTAAATTCTACTCCTGAAACCAACACCATACGATGTGTTAACTAACTTGAGTTTAAATAAAAACTTGAAATAAAAAAAAGAAAGAAATACCATCCTGTTGCCATTGCTTCCTTCAACTTCTGTTATATCTCAGAAGAAAAGAAATCACATCAGAAATTATTACAAATTATTAAAATTTCCCACTCCTCAAGTCTCTGTAGTGGAGGAGTAGGAGTGAAGACTACTGAGGGAAACCTTAAATCCTTAAATGGCACATATGAAATAAATCCCCCTAGATGTAGATCTTACACTGTTTTGTTATACAAAGATAGGTTACCCTGCTGAGGCCATAGGCGAATACTCTTCAGAAATGCTTTTCTTCCTCCTCACCACCCCCATGGCAGTCACTGTTAATTGATTACCTATTTTTTCTTAGTAATTCTCCATTTTCCCTTCTGGCCTAGAGTCAGTGTACATCCCTAGAGAGGAGGATAGTCCCAGAATCTATTAACCAGGAAAGATTATCCCTTCATGTGAGACTCTAGAAACTTAGAGAGTGGATTGACACCACCATGGGATGGATCTCCTGTCCCTCTCTTGCCCATAGGTCTGTCTTGAAAAGTCTAGCTTTGTTGCAGTATGCCAGGTGGGAAGGAAAAGACGTGAAGGTATGGTAGGAGCCAAGTAGGGAGGCCCTAGAGAGGAAGGCAAGCTCGAAATGAGTAAGCTAGACTTTGTAAGCCCCATTCCCTAGCTACAACTAGCTTTCTGAATCTGTTCTCTCTATTGCTCTCCCTGAGACTTAGCAAAATTCATTCATCAAAAAAAACATATTGAACATCTATCCTATGGCAGTCATTGAGCTATGATCTATAACATGGGGATGAAGGACTCAGATAGACCCCAGGAAGGCAGACCTATAACAACCACTTACGCTTGTATCTGTTCAAATGGCCACTTATGCCATTTGAATGAAGATGCTGATGCTATGGGAGTACATGGCAGAGGAGCCTGGGATGCCTGGAGTCTAAGTGCTCTAGTTAAGGAGTGTCTCTTCCCCAATATGATCTCAGTGGATGGACTGGACACAGAAATTTATGGACAGGGCTTGGGGAGGACGTTCAAAGAGGCAGCTACTCCCTGGGAGTTGGGGCCATGAGACCCAGGCACCTTATCCATGTAGAGGATTTCCATCCACTGTCAACCTTGGAGGAAGGAATGGGTATGATCTTAACAGAGTTTTATTTTTTTAATTATTTTTTTAAAGTTTATTCATTTATTTCTAGAGAAAGAGAGAGAGAGAGAAAGAAAGGTGCAGGAGGGGCAGAGAGACAGGGGGAGAGAGAGAATCCTAAGCAGGCCACCCACTATCAGTGCAGAGCTGATATAATTTGGAGGGCTTTTTTTTTTTAAGTTCACTTGTTTTGAGAGAGAGCACACGTGGGTGAGTGGGGGAGGGGTAGAGAGAGACTCCCAAGTCTCCTGACGTGGGGCTCGAACCCATGAATGATGAGATCATGACCTGGGCTAAAGTCAGATGCTTAACTGAATGAGCCATCCAGCCACCCGTAGAAGGTTTATTTCTTTTTATAGGGTATCATAGGAGCAAAATCCTTGGCAAAGAGCAATCTATGATCTGCCATTATTTCTATGTCATTCTATTTCTTCTCAAATGTGATTCTTACAAGCCTTTATTCTGAAGGCCTCTTCTTTCAACCAAGCATCCGGCACATCCTTACAACTTCCTAGGACCACCCTGAAGCCAATCTTCTCACCGCTGACACCATCCCCATTGCTCCTGTCATGTAAGGCAGGAGGCTGCCGGGCCAGTTTGTCATGGTCAAGAGGTGAGCAGATAATACTCAAAGGCAGGTGGGTTGGAATTGGAAGGACTTCCCAATTAGCTATTATAAATGGAGATACAAGAGGTTTGAACAACCTGGACTGGTAGAAGGGAGGAAGGAGGAGTCAGGTGGAGAGGATGACGAGAGTGGATGCCTCGGCTGTGTAGTGACATAAAAGGGGCTGAGAGAAGGCTTCAGGAGCATATTTAAAAGGAAGGCAATGAAGGAAGGTACAGAATTCAGTCTTTGGCACTCAGGTGTGTGGTGATGGACTGAACTTGAAGGCTGGGATATCAGTCTCTGTTCTTGGAATGACTTCCTGAGGGCTTCTCATCTAACCAAATATTAGCACTCATTGACTAAACAAATACTCCTGTGTCCCTGGACAAGCAGGGACTGGAGTGTCATGTCCCCCATCCTCATCAAAGACAGCTCAGTCCCTGCCCCCAAGACCATCACCACCCAGACCAAGAAATGCTCTGAGAGCTTGTCAGGATCACCCTAGTGCACAGACTCAGTGTCCAGGGGTCCTGGGTAGCTACTGAACAGCCAGGGCTCCTGCTTCCCATAAATCTGAGGCCAAACATAGTAAAGCAGGGAGAAGGGAGGGATTTTTTAATATTGAGGTAAGTAGGATCAGGGAGAAGAATAGTCCCCAAAATAAAGATTAGATCACAAACAATAATAAGAAAGCAATAACCTGGCAAAACCACGTTCAGTTCAATTCAATTCATCAAGTACATATTGAATGCCCCTGTGTGCCTGTCCTGAAATAGTCTGCTTGAGAGAAAAACCATATGGAGACATGAGCAGAGGTTAGGTGAATGGCAGACAGGCTAAAGAGAAGGTATCTCTTCAAGGACTAAGCTCTGTCCTACAGATAGCTGCCCTTGCACTGGGGGCTCTCTGATAATTCACACTTGGGAGACGTAGAAGGCAAGGGGGCGTGGCTATAAAAGGACAAAAGGAAGAGATATGTGTGGTGATGGGAATGTTCTGTATCTTGACTATCTCAATGCCAATATCTTAGTTGTGATCTTGTAGTATAGTTTGTTAAGATGTTACCTTTGAGGGAAATGCGGT
Source organism: Leopardus geoffroyi (assembly GCF_018350155.1). Lineage (NCBI taxonomy): Eukaryota > Metazoa > Chordata > Mammalia > Carnivora > Felidae > Leopardus > Leopardus geoffroyi. The sequence goes on from NC_059338.1 coordinate 111,001,615, forward strand.
AAAGGGTTCACAGAGCCTCTCTGTATTGTTTCTCACAATTACATGTGTATCTACAGTTGTCTGAAAATAAAAAGTTTAATCAAAAAAAAAAAAAAAAAAAAAAAAAAGGGGCGCCTGGGTGGCGCAGTCGGTTAAGCGTCCGACTTCAGCCAGGTCACGATCTCGCGGTCCGTGAGTTCGAGCCCCGCGTCAGGCTCTGGGCTGATGGCTCAGAGCCTGGAGCCTGTTTCCGATTCTGTGTCTCCCTCTCTCTCTGCCCCTCCCCCGTTCATGCTCTGTCTCTCTCTGTCCCAAAAATAAATAAACGTTGAAAAAAAAAAAAATTTAAAAAAAAAAAAAAAAAGCAAAAGCTACATCTCTTATTGTCTCACAGTTCTGAAGGTCAGAAGTCCAGGCACAGCACAACTGGATCTTCTGCTTAGGGCTGATCAGGCTGAAACTAACATGCCAGCCAGAGCTGTGGTCTCATATGAAGCTTGGGGTCTTCCTTCAAGTTCAATTAGGTGTTGGCAGAATTCAGTTCCTTTTGGCCAAAGGACTAAGCTCCCATTTCCTGGCTGGGTGTCCACCAGGGACCATGCTCAGCTTTCTAGAGCCTGCCTGCTGCTTCCTGCCATGTGGTCCTTGCCATATTCCCTCTCATGCTTTGAATCTCACTTTCTGGAAGAGCACAAGCTCATTTAGGGGCTCATCTGATTAGGTCAGGCCCACCCAGATACTCTCCCTTTTGATGAACTCCAAGTCAACCTATTAGTAATCTAACTATGGGTGGGATATCCCATCATATCTACAGGTTCTGCCTGCACTGAATGTAAAAGGAATTATACAGGGCGTGTATACCAGAGGGCAGGAATCTTATGGCTATCATAGAATTCTGCCTGCCACAGTCTGTCGGCCTCAGCATTCCTTATGGGATAGACTGAGTTTTGTTTTTGTTTTATTGTAGTGTTTACTTATTTTTGAGAGACAGCATGCAAGTGGGGGAAGGGCAGAGACAGAGGGAGACACAGAATCTGAAGCAGGCTCCAGGCTCTGAGCTATCAGCACAGAGCCCAATTGCGGGGCTTGAACCCACAAACTGAGATCATGGCCTGAGCGGAAGTGGGACACTCAACCTACTGAGCCACCCAGGCACCTCTAGACTGAGGGTTTTGTTGGAACTGCATAGCATTGCAATTGTTCCCTCCACCACTCCTACTTCCTTTATTCCCCAGAGATGGTAATCTCTAGATTACCAATAAATTTTCTGCACGAGGATCTCCATCTGTGAGTCTGTTTTGCAAGCAACCTGACCTAAAGCATGAGTGGGCTAGAGTGTGCAGAGAAGGGACTGGTAACATTTAGAAAATCTCTGAGCCAGTTATTCTTGAGACTCTGCTTAAAAGGATGTTGACAGAGCTTGTGGGGCTTCTCCCTGGGGTCCCAAGTCAGGAGCACAATATGAGTCAGGAGCACAATATCACCGACAACCACATCACTCAATGATCTTCCTCCAGTTTCTACCTGTTTTAAAGTTTGGTCCTCCTTTATCATTGTCATCACTTTAACATCATAGTTACATACACTGAGAACTCCCTCTGTTTCAGAAACCATGCTGACATTTCGCTGACCCATCTACTGGCCATCAGAACAGAGGAGGTAAGAGTACCAGGGGTTAGACTGCTTCGTGTTGAATGCCAGCTTCTCCGTTTGATTGCAACATGGCTCCAGTGACTTAGCCTTCCAGAGCCTGTTTTCTCATAAAATAAGCCTTGGTTTCCTCTGTTTGATGGAATAACCCTTCATGTAGAACTCTTAGCATGTTCTTGGTACAGAGCAAGCATTCTGTAAGTTTCAGTGACTTCATAACCTCCTTTAATTCTTATGACAACCCTGCAAGAGGGTTTATAGCTGAATAAGCTGAGGTTCAGAGAGGTTAAGCAGCTTCCTAGTTTCCAACAAACAGCTAAAGAGTGCCAGAGGGAGGATGTTAACCAAGTTCCTTCTGACCACAGATCTTAGCCCTTAACCATGTTTCTGTCTTATTTCGCCACGGTGGGTATCAACAGGAGCCATGAAGCCAACACTGCCTTAAGCACAAGGCAGAAAGAAAGAAGAAATGAAAACACACACACAGAGTCTTAAAATCTCTGGGAAGAAAACTGCAGGTGAGAACAGGTTGCCACAGGTTCGCCTGAAGAGCATCAGGGTTTTGAGCCTGAATCTCTGCGCTGGTTTGTGGTTTCCTACGTGGGGGAGGGGAAATCAGAGTTTCTCTTCTCAAGATATGCACTAGCCCCTCAGGAAAATGTTACTGCAGGTCTGTGATCAGCTACTGGGTTCCCTTTCTAAAATCTGAAATATTCTCAATTTTGGATGAGGGCTTTGGGGCCTTTTAAGATTATCCCTGACCATTTTTGCTGCTCACCAGAGCAAAGAATTACAAACACACCAGATTTCATTCACAGAATGACCTTCACTGAAAGAGCCTTTATCCAAGAGCTCTTCCAAGAATCCTTGCCTCCCGCAATGTGCAGGCTGTACACACCTGTCCAGCTCTACCTGTCCAGGCAGGCTCAGGGATTCTTAGCTGCTGCCCAGTCTTTTTCCTAGAACTATGGCTTTCAATACTGTGTTGTAGAATTTTCCTGCATCGTTTTCCATGCCCAGAATGCTGATCCTGGCATGATTTTATGGTGTCGTGGTATTTTATAGGACAAGGGGGTTGAGAGTAGGGGGGAATGTTGGGGCTGTGGACAAAGGTACAGAAGAGACACAGGTGTTATGCCCCTCCTTGGCCTCCGTTCCTTTCATTGGAACCTCTGGGGACAGCAATCATTCGCTCACAGTATTTTCCACATAATCCGAGAGCGTAAACTTTACATATTTTGAATGCATAAATTCCACGTCATCCTCTCTCCTTCTTCAATATTTATTCAAATGGGACAAAATGCCCATCGAGCTATAGGCCTGGTCTTATTTAAAATTATAGATTCAGGGGGTACCTGGGGTGGCTCAGTTGGTTAAGCATCGACTCTTGGTTTTTGGCTCAGGTCATGATCTCCCAGTTCATGAGTTCGAGCCCCACACTGGGCTCTGTGCTGACAGTGCAGAGCCTCCTTAAGATTCTCTCTCTCCCCCCTCTCTCTTTCTGCCCCTCCTATACGTGCTCGCTCTCTCTCTCTCTCAAAATAAATAAACTTTAAAAAAAATCTTTAGAAGAAAATTCAGCTTAAAAAAAATGAAATAAAATTACAGATTCAGAGCTGCAAAAGGAAGAGTACCTCCAAATAAATGACCCATGTGTCGATATTTCTGCCGAGTCTATTTTCTAACATTAAAACCCTATTTAGCCACTTTGATGTGGGGTTGAATACGTGGAGCATCATTTGACCGCCGTTAGTTTAGCTGTACTTTGGCAAATGTCAAGTCCAAGTCCGTGTATTTGGACTGTGGTGGACAAAAAATGAGGTCAGCAGCCCCCTGATGTGCTGTCTGGCTGGCTGACAGCCCCTCACTGACCTTAACTCCATGAGGAATTGCATGCACAACCCAAAGGGAAGCACTGAATGAATAAGGCCTCTGGTGGCTTTCTTCTCCTCAGGATAAATATCAATGAACAGCCAACACAGAAGATACTCATCACTACTCCAGCTCCAGAGCTCACCCTGAGAGCAAATCACTGGACACTTGGAGCATTTCAAGTGAAAACAAATTAAAAATGTTTCTGTGTTTGTTTGCTTCCAAATTATTCCCAGACTTATGAGCTATCTAGGGCAGTGTCCCCTTCAGCTTTTTCTTACTGGTTATCTACCATTGGTCAGCAAATAATCATGGATGATTCCTTTTCCAATACATGGATGGAAAGCAGAGAGGAAGGAAAGCAAAATTGGCCTCTCTTTTGAGTTAAACTCAATTCTATAAACAAACTGAGCATCTACTAATGGCCAGGTATTCTGCAGATACTACAGAGAAAGAGACTAGGAATTATAGTCAAGTGGAGGGGACAGACCGATTGACTTTCTTTCAATGACGACAAGTTAGCACAAGACACTACAAAAATAAATAAGACATGGGATAGTCACTCAACTCAGCCTTGGTGAGGATGGTGGCAGATCAGGGAAGGCTTCCTGAAGGAAGTGACAGCTATTCCAAGTCCTGAAGATTGCATAGGAGCTACTCAGGCAGATGGGTGAGAAAGAGATGAAGACAATGCATGAAGGAAACAGCTTATGCAAAGGTCCTGAGGCAAGTACATGCTATGAATTTTATATATATATATATATACATATATGTATATATGCATTTTACATGTAATTTATTTTTATTTATTTTTTTTTTCATTTTTTCAACGTTTATTTATTTTTGGGACAGCGAGAGACAGAGCATGAATGGGGGAGGGGCAGAGAGAGAGGGAGACACAGAATCGGAAACAGGCTCCAGGCTCTGAGCCATCAGCCCAGAGCCCGACGCGGGGCTCGAACTCCCGGACCGCGAGATCGTGACCTGGCTGAAGTCGGACGCTCAACCGACTGCACCACCCAGGCGCCCCTTTGTAATTTATTTTTAAACACTTAAGCTTAGACTGACAGATGTATGTGTTAGTTTTAACGTACATCCTAGGAGCATTTTGTCATGTCTGAAGTACCCTAATCAGCAATACACATTCCAGAATGTTTTGTAAGCTTTGATAGATTCTAAATAGAAATCTACACTCCAGGGTAGCTTCTATAAGAGCTTCAGCAATTTTCCCTCCACCCCCAGCTTTACTGAGATATTACTGACTTATATGTAAGTTTAAGATGTACAATATGATGATTTGATAGACACATATATTGCAAAATGATTACCACAATAAAGTTAGCTAACACCTCATCCCTCACATAATTACTATTTTTTTGTGATGTTAAAATTTAAAATCTACTCTATCAAGAACTTTTAAGTATATAATACAGTATTGTTAACTATAGTCACCATGCTGTAAATTAGATCCCCGGAATTTATTCATCTTATAGCTGGGAGTTTGTACCCTTTGACCAACGTCTTCCATTTCCCCACCCCACAGCCTCTGGCAACCACCATTCTACTCTATTGCTATGCATTCTATGAATGACTTATTTTACTTAGCATAATGCCTTCATGGTCTATCCATTTGTTGCAAAGGCAGGATTGCCTTCTTTTTTATGGCTGAACAATATTCCATTGTACATGTATGCCACATTTTCTTTGTCTATTCATAAATATTAATTTTCTTTATCTATTCAACTTAGGTTATTTCCACGTCTTGACTACTGTGAATAATGCTGCAGTGAACATGGGTATACAAATATCTCTTCCAGATAGTGATTTCATTTCCTTCAGATATGTACCCAGAAGGGAGATTGCTGGATCATATCATAATTCTATTTTTATATTTTTGAGGAACCTCTATACTGTTTTCCATAGTGGCTGTACAAATTTGCATTCCCACCAAGAGCATATATGGATTTCATTTCTTCTATTTCCTCACCAACCCTTGTTACCTTTTGTGTTTTTGATAAAAGCCATTCTAACAGGTGTGCGGTGGTATCTCAGTGTGATTTGATTTGCATTTCTCTCATGATTAGTGATGTTGAGCATCTTTTTGTGTGTCTGTTGGCCATTTGTGTGTCTTCTTTGGCAAAATGCTTATTCTAGTCCTTTGGCCATCTTTAATTAAATTGTTTGGATTTTCTTGCAACTGAATTGTATGAGTTCCTTATATATTTGGATACTAACACCTTATCAGATAGATGCTTTGCAAATATTTTCTCCCACTTGGTAGGTTGCCTTTCTATTTTGCTGACTGTTTCTTTTGCTGCGCAAAAGCTTTCTATTTTTTTTTTAGTTTATTTATTTATTTTGAGAGAGAGAGAGCAAGTGGGGGTGAGGGGTGGCAGAGAGAGAGAGAGAGAGAGGGAGAGAGAGAATCACAAGCAGGCTCCACACTGTCAGTGCCGAGCCTGACATGGGACCCAAACTCATGAACCATGAGATCATGACCTGAGCCGAAATCAAGGGTCGGACACCTAAGCAACCAAGCCACTCAGGCACCCCCAAAAGTTTTCTAGTTTGATACAGTCTCACATGTTTATGTTTGTTTTTGTTGCTTGTCCTTTTGGTGTCATATCCAAAAAAAAAAAAAAAATCTTTTCCAAGACCAATGTCAAGGAGCTTTCCCCTATGTTTTCCTCTAGTAGTTTTGCAATTTTGGGTCTTACATTTAAGTCTTTAATCCATTCTGAGTCCATTTTTGTGAGTGGTATATGATAGGGGGTCCAATTTTGTTTTTCTGCATATAGTTATCCAGTTTTCCCAAAACCATTTATTGAAGAGACTATCCTTTCCCCGTTGAGTCTTCTAGGCCTTCTTGTCAAATATTAGCTGAGCGTATATGCATGGGTTTATTGCTGGATAGAGCTTCAGCAATCTTTATCTTCCATCAGCACTAGAGGGTCTGCTCATTGTGAAATGGGTTTAGAAATTATTCTTCATTGGTAAAATAAACGGTGCAAAAGATATAGGGATAGCCAACAATACAATACATGTCCTCCATGCCTACCTGAGTAGAGTGCAAGAGTTTTTCCAGCTCAACAGCTTCCAGCTACATCATAATGTCCTGCCAGGCCCCAGACTCCACCTTATCTGTGCGCTACACCTAACAGATGAGGCTACTGCCTGATTTTGACTAGAATTATTCCACTAGAATATTGTCTCATCCTGCAAAGTGTATGTCAGAGAGCAGAGATCTCATCAAACTCAGAAAAAAAGATTGGCATTATTATAATGCCTGCTTATTAATAAACGTTTGTATGTATACCAGAATTTGGTCTGGGTCTTGCTTTCAATGCAACCTACCCACACCCCCTGGTCGAGCAGTCATAGCAGAGGAGGTCTACAGTCCTCATCATCTTTTAACTATGGTAGGCTACAGATACCCAGCACAAAGGACGCTTATAATTATAAGCAGCCAAATTGGCTGGAGTCAGATTTCCACAGCATGATTCCTTTGTTTGTTTTTAACAGTGCTAGCCATCTATCCACACCACTCCAGGGTGGGAGTTATCCAAGGTGGCTCAATTCAGCTGAGCAGCAGGAAGGACAGAATTCCATGGAAAGGAGCCTAAGTTCTGCCAGGAAGACAATACCAGTTCTGACAAATCTGCAGGGTGATGCAAGGACAAAACAAGAAGGCCATTTGGCGACTGGGAGAGCTGAAAGCAGGATGGAAAGAAGTGTGAGGCACAGGTTAGGGTGAATGACTCAGGACCGAGGCTGTGGCCAGCAGGTGACTGCCAGAACACACCTTTGTTGTAGTGCCAAAACGTATCGTGTCCGCTTAAAGGAGCCACACACAGCTAAACACCAGTCAGCCACCCATGGCCAAGCTTCTTACCTATTGCTTCTCCACTCACTTCCCCTGAGTCTGCTCTGCCTCCTTGTGTTTTCTGTTCAGCTAATGGCATTACCATCTACTTAAGAATCATCCTGGGCACCTCCAATATCATCTCCCAAATTTTAATCAATCACCAAATCAGAAAACTTCTCCCAACTTGACTCCATCCCCAACTGCCTTTGTTCCAGCCCTCATCATCTCTCATCACTGATGCAGCCCACACAGCAAGAGGCTGCTTGCTGGTCTTGCTGCTCACAGTATCCCCCTCTCCACTCCTGCCTCTCTCCAGTGCACATTAAAGCCCTTTAGAGGCTTCGCATTGACCTTACTAGACCAAATTCCAGTGCATGGTGTATTAGCGTGGTTTTGTCACAAGTGACAGGAACTTAAGTAGGACTATATTGAGTGAAAAGGGGAAATTTAGTTGCTTACATTGCTGAATTATAGGAAATACAAGGGTTGTGCCCCAGAAATTCGAATCAAGGGCTCAAATGCCATTGGGATTTTTTCTCTTTCTCTGTGTATAATCAAAAACCATCTTTTTGCCCTTCTCCACAAGTCTGGACCATGACCCATGGTCACTTGGAGCTCTTGTCTACTTAGTTGTACCACTGGAGTAGGACAGGCTCCTTTTTTTTTTTTCAATTCCAGTTAAAATTCCTTGGGAAGACCTCCTATTGGCCTGGCTGGAATAATGAGCCCATCCCTGGTCTAATGAATATGGCTGGGATAGAGAAGGGAAAATATGATTACTGTATATGCCTCTGATCAGAGGCCAAGAGCATGATGCACCATCCATATGGACAAAAATGGCTGTCCTTTGGTAATCTAGCCAAGTTTTTTTTTTTTTTTTAATGCTTATTTATTTTTGAGAGAGTGTGTGTGCGCACAAGCGGGGGAAGGGCAGAGAGAGAGGGAGATAGAAGATCTGAAGTGTGCTCTGTGCTGAAGGCAGAGAGCCCAAAGTGGAGCTCGAATTCATGAACCATGAGATCATGACCTGACCTGAAGCTGGATGCTTAACTGACTGAACCATGCAGGTGCTCCAATCTAGCCAAGTTCTGGCCATGAGAACATGGCCCAGATAATTCCCTCTCTAGCCAGCTAACCCCTAGCAGCATGACACACAAGTTAAGCCCTTGGGCTTTGGAGCCACAGAGATGTAGGTTCAAATCCTAGCTCTCCCGATTACATTAGCTACGTAGCCTTGGGCAATGGGCATAACACAGTGAGCGTCAGTTTCCACATCTGTAAAACAGGGAGGGAAGTTAAATAATACCGATGTGAAAATTTAAGGAGACAGGCTTCAAGAGTACTTAGAACCAAGCCTGGCCCATGGTGTGAGCTCAGTCAGCTCTTCCTGTTCCCAGTACCCCTGGCATAAGTGGACAGCCTTTGGAAGGCAGCAGGGCCTCAGGCCACACTGCCTGCTGCCAACAGAATGAGATCAGGGTTAATCAGAGGAACAGACTGACCTGATTCACAGCACTCCAGTGAAGTGACCCATCTGACACCCCAGAGAAGACTGTGCCAGGAAGATGAGTTGCTTGGCAAGTGATATTCTCCAAAAGCAATGATGAGGGGTCCTTTCGAAGCACTTTGTCTCCCTGCCGGAGGAGGACAGCATCTGGGAGAAGGTGCTTCTCCAGCTCTAAGGTTATAATGCTGCCAGCCTTGTGGGTCACAACCTGGAATCATCTCTCTATTAAATAATAATTAAGAAGCCCCTGTAAAGGGAATCTGGGTATAATTACCTGACTCATGAAGCTTCCCAGGTAAAACTGGGAGGATGTTTTACTCCTGTGGCCACACTCTTAAGCAGTTTTCATGGTTCTGAAAGCAGCAAGTGGGGTCTCACTTTTGTGGGGAGCTCAGACTCGAAGTCGTGTGTTCAAGTATACACACTCCTCAGGAAGCCTCTAGCCAAGACTCTGATTCAAATGGTGAGTCCTCCCCTTTCCTGCCCAGCAAGATTGGGCTTGGACTGTTCCAAGGAAGGGCTGAGGGACCAGCTGGGCAAGGAGTCAGCTCGTTAGTAGCCTCCACGGAGGTATTGAAATGAAGCAAGTTAAAAGCATATTAGTTTAAATGAGATTTTTCATCAGTGAGGGGTGGTGTTTAGATAGGAAGCAAATGCAATCATTTTTTGATGGTACATAATTTAATAATTAATGGGGAAGTTGTCGGCATAATCCTGACGGGAGTCCCAGGAAATGAAGAAATCTGTCTTTATTAAGGAGAACTCAGGAGAATGTTATTGGAATGCAGATAACTAACGAGCAAGGTCCTGGTAGCAAGTCCTTGTTAGATGCATGAATTGGGACAGTCTTTCTGTCCTGTCTGTGTTTCATCTTGATTTGCCCAGACCCACTACCTCTTTGAATGGAAATACAGAGAACAGAGACACTGCAGGGGGTCGTGAATCGAGCAGGGGTTTTCTTTCTGCTTCTCAGAAGGGCTGGCCAGTGCCTCTGCCAGGCTCCTCAGGAACGGCAGGGAAAGACAAGCCTGACTCCCTGATGGCTCACTCATGTCTCCGCTGCCCTAAGACCCGCCAGGGCTGTGCAGACTCCCAGTGGGCCAGAAAAGGAATCCTTGGGAAAAATCCTACAAAGGCACCCATAGCACAGTGGTTAAGGCAGGGCTCTGGAGCCAGAATACCTGGGTTCAGCTTTCCACTTGGAGACCCACTGGTGTGTGACCTCAGGCAAGCTACTCAAGCTTTCTGAGCTTCAGTTGTCTCCTGTGTAACAGGGACAATAGTTGTGCCAATCTCACTGGGCCATTAGGAAGATTAAATGAGTCATTCTATGTGAAGGATTCACAGTAGCAATAGGCACTTAAAGTCAGCTCAACCAGTATTCCATTATTATTATTCTATTATCTAGAACTTGGCTGTCCAGTACAGTAACCACCAAGCACATGTGGCTATGGAGAACTAGAAATGTGTCCAGTCTGGGTTGATAGGTGCTATAGGTATTAAATACATAGATTTCAAGGACTTTGTGCAAGAAAAAGAATATACAATATCTCATTGATAGTTGTTACATTGATTATATGTTGCAGTGATAGCATTTTAGATATGTTAGGTTAAATAAATATGTAGTATTAAAACTCATGTCACCTGTCCCTTTTTTAAAAAAAATTTCTAAAAAAGACATAACACAAATTTCTCACTTTAACCATGTTTAAGTGTATGGTTCAGTACTGTTAAGTATATTCAATTTGTGTGACACAGATCTCAAGAACTTTTCATCTTACAAATCCGCAACTTTAGACCCATTAAATAACAACTCCCCTTCTCCTCCTCCCCCCAAATGCTGGGCAATCACCATTCTATTTTCTGTTTTTAAGAATTTGACTACTTTAGCTATTTCATATCATTGGAATCATGCAGTATTAGTCTTTTTGTGTCTGGCTTATTTTACTTAGCATAATGTCCTCAAGGTACATCCATGCTGTAGCATGTGACAGGATTCTTTTCCTTTGTAAGCCTACATGATAATACCCTATCCTTTTAATTTTTCTAAGGTGGCTGTTAGAAGCCTGGAAGTTTTATTTGTAGCTTGCATTATATTTCTATAGGATGGTGTTAGTCTAGAACCAGTAGTTCTCAACTCCATTAGTCTCAACCCTCCCTTATAACAATCAACTTGTAACACCTCCTTCACTCTCCTGAAATGAAAGTTACATATAATTCACCTACATGCATAATTAAAAAAATCGATATAATGCCCTAACTATAATATGAAGGATAAATGAAAGGAAAGGAATCCATAGGAGAAAATGTATTTCAGCTGATGGTTAGGCATGAGTACTTGAAGACAAAGTAATCACAGTTGCGCACATACGCAGAATCATCATTAGTGGGAGAGCTATTTATGAAGAGTAATAATTCAAATTCTAGGAATGACATTGCCATCAGAGACATGATTTTCTGAAATGTGACAGCTCAGTCAAATTCCAACAAATCGAAGTACAATTTTTTATTTTTATGATTACATTCTTACAAAACAGAGTATAAATTTAAGTGGAGCAAGATATATATGTATATATGGAAATTTCGATTTTAGGCCCAGAGACTTATAAATAGAGCTTTCACCTAAGTGAATGTCCAATGGGGTATTTAGAAATCAAGAGGATCCCAGAGTGATTCTGCATTGGGCAGAGCTGTCCCATGCATCATGGGACATCTTGTATCCCTGTATACCCTGTAGGTCTGTTGAAGACCAAGGGCATCCAATCACTGGGACAACCAAAAGCAAGCCCTCCATTTCCCAGGGTTCCACACCAGAGGCAGCAGAGTCTCCTCTGAGAAGCAGAGATACTGTATCATGAGAAACACAGTATGGTGGTCCCAAAGGTTCAGTGTTCAGTGAGCTGCTCTGTTTCCTTGTCTGGTGTCCCATTAATGTCCTCTGGTCGAGCACTGACCGCTCTCCAGCACAGACCAGAAACCTACACTGAAGTTCTTCCAGAACCTCAAATAAAACAGATTCAGCATCTTTCTCTTCAAACCCATGCCCTCCCTTGACACCCAGGTTCCAATGTTTTCTCAGTCACCAATGTCACCAATGTTTTCTCATGACCAGAAACTTCTTTTCCTCTCCCTCCAAACCCACTCCCAACCCTCAAATGTGGCAGTCACTAATATGCCCTGTTTCTAGCTCACTGCTACTTTCTTTTATCCCTGGGTTTCTCAATGGCTCCTCATTGCGCTTCCTGACTTTGATCTTCACCCAACCGCCCCTCTCCCCTGCCGCGAATCTATCCTAAGCCTACATTGGGTTTGTATCCAAGCTTCACTTATTAGCTGCCCATGGGCAAGTGTGTTAGCCTCTACGTGTCTCCTTCTTCATCTGTCAAATGGGATCACAATGCCTGCCTTGTAGTGCTGTTATAGAGAACAAATAATAACATGCTTGTATGACATCAAGCACTAGGCTGGAACATAGGAGAAAATAAACAATGCTGGTTCCTTAGACCTTATTTTCTCTTATTCATTTTTATTCCTTTTCTCTATGCACTGAGCCAAATATTTGCCCATTTTTCACGTCATCCCAAGTAGGCAGTTGTCCAAGAATAGTCCATAAGGGTTTAGACCATAAGGGTGCTAAAGCATCATTAGAAATGGTACAAGGTGAAGAAATCTGTATTTACTAGAACAAAGGGAGAGCACTTTCAATGGGCTCTAAGATTCCTTACGGGCATGAAAAGTCACAACTGATGGTCACCGAATAGGCCAGTTGCTGACTGCCTGGCTTGGGTTTGCTGGGTGGGGTGGATGGGTTTGGGTAGAGTGGAATTGTAGAGGTGATAGAGACCGTGAGTCCTGCCACCTTCAGTCCTGCATGCCTTACACATTCAGTCCTCAGTTTCTCTTCTGGCAAATATCAAGCAAATATTTTTAGCACATCAATTTGAAGGAGTGTCCAAATGATGCCAGCCCAGGGTGCTTTCATCTTCATCTGGATACAGTCAGATCAATACTCAGGCTGTTATTCCCAGACCCCAGGGTCCATGTGCCCTGAGAAGCTTTTTATGCTCTGTCTGTCCTTGACCGTCCTTCCCTTCTTGGAAGTCCTGGAATATCCACCAAGCACACGCCTGATAAACTCACTTGGATTACTTTGTGTCCTAGTGAAATGATGAGCCTCTCAGGGGTAGGGATAGTGCCTTCTACTTCTTTCCTTCCCTCACAGCCCCAGGACAGCTATGCTAAGAGATGCACAATAAAATTTAACATGAATGAAGCATAAAGATAAGTGTTAGCAAAGTAAGAAAAAATGTCAGAGTGGGGGAAGAGAGAGGTTATGAGTTCATACTCTCTGAGACGGCTTGGGCATGATCCCGATCGAAGGGGAAGGGAGGTGGTCCTGCCCTATGGTTTCATGGCACCTCTTTTATCCCAGAGCTTTGTTCTTTCTAACACACATCTTGGGAATCTCGAAGGATGCATCTTGCATGGGGCAGATTTTGCCACAAATTATCAGATAGAGATCAAAATTAGGTGTGGTTTCTTCTAACTAAAAAGTTGAAGACCACCTAGGAATGCCTTAATGAGATGGACTTTATCTATCTAATGGTGCCTACCAACAACAGCTGAAGAGCAAATTGTTTTGGCATGAAAATCCAAGCACCCATCTGGAGGCCCCTCCTAAAAAGAATTTAAAAGGAAAAGAGCTCATTCCTAAAGTGGTTTCTTCTGAATATAGAACCTCCTTGACACAAAGTTTAACCTTTCTGGGGTTCAAGTTCATTTACTCTTTGCATATAACAATTTCAGCAGCTTCTTTATTTCCAAGAACAAAGCCTTGTTAAAAAGAAAAAAAAAAAAGTCTCTAAAGTCTCCTTGGACATCAAATAGCTCTTCAGAGGAAGTGCTTTGATGAGTTAAGTGTAAATGAGTAAGAAACATATGGATTAGATTTCTCATATAATACACATGGATTTAAGAATTAACAGGGAAAATCTTTTTGGAAAATATGGTTTGGATTTGGGTTCTGCCTACTCCACAAACACTGATTAAGTTAAAGAATATGGATTTTCCTCGTGGCTCGCTCTGCACCTTCAGCCTCGGGCATCTGCCATCATTCTTTCCAAAGAGCAATGTCAGATCAGGAAGGCCAGGGAGGATTTTTAAACAGAGAATTTATACATTGCTAATGTTCAAGATCCAAATAGTTTTTGTAACAGATTTCTCTCCCCACCAGACTGGTTTTAAAGCATTTTTTAGAAACATCTCTCTGTTGGCCAATGCGACTAACCAGAAGGAACGCTGAGCCCTGTGTTTTGGTGAACTGAAAACACTATTCTCTGGAAAGCACACTCTGTGGCTGGTAATCCCATTTCAAGGAGGCCTCCTCCTACCCTGGGGTAGAAGAGTTTACCAGTTGTGGCCTTGACGTGACATTATGCATACACCACAAGTTGAACCCAACTGAGACAGTTTCTTTGAGTCAGCACATGCTTTCATACAGTGTCGGTAAAGGATTATACGGGATTAGGGATGTGAGAGCAGTTGACACTGTATGTGGCACATGAAAGGTGCTCATTATATGTTGGTTCTGTTAGAAAACTCTGAAAATAGACTGCTATTACCTCTGAGGATGGGGACTGCTCATCCCACACAGACCTACTAAGGGGCGGCCTGGTTAGGCAAACATGTCTCCATCCAGGGGACTTGAAACTGGTCTACAGAGATTTCTTTTCTTTTCTTCTCTTTTTTTTTAAGTTTATTTATTTATTTTGAGAGAAAGCACATGTGAGATTGTAAGTGGGGAGGGGGGTTGAGAAAAAGAGGGAGAGAGAATCCTCAGCAGGCTCTGTGCTGTCAGCGCAGAGCCCAATGTGGGGCTTGAACTCATGAACAGTGAGATCGTGATGTGAGCTGAAATCAAGAGTCAGATGCTTAACAGACTGAGCCACCCAGGTACCGCTACAGAGATTTCTATCGTACGAGCAGGAGCATGGGGGCTGGATGCAGTGTAGAGTAGATCCTAGGACAGCCTCTTTTCTCCTGTGCACAGAGAAAGCCCAGCCACAGAGCGGAAGGGGAATGAAACGGAAGCACAGAGAGGGAAGAGAGACGACGGGCTACACACTCCTCCTCCAAACCAACAGCTTGTCCTGTCAGTCCTGCTCCAGGTGTGGTCTCTCTTTTTTTCAACAGTGTTACTGAGAAATAATTCACATACCATACAATTCACCCATTTGAAGTATACCATCCAATGGTTTCAGTATATTCACCAGTATGGGCAACCATCATCCCAGCCAATTTTGATTTTCATCACCTCAAAAATAAATCCCCCTACCCTTTACCTGTCATCTTCCCTCCCACCAGTCCCACCCCTTTGTCCTAGGCAACCACTAATCTACCTTCTGTCTCTTACAATTTCTCTCTTCTGGACTTCCATAAGAATGAGATAAAAAAAAATATATACGAGGCTTGAGTGACTGGCTTGTTTCGATTAGCACAATTTTTAAAGGCTTATCCACAATGGACCATGTGTCAGTCCTTCATTCCTTTTATGGGTGAATACTATTCTACTGTATGGATATACCACAATTTGTTTATCCACTCATCTGT
The DNA here is from genome assembly GCF_018350155.1 of Leopardus geoffroyi. Classification (NCBI taxonomy): domain Eukaryota; kingdom Metazoa; phylum Chordata; class Mammalia; order Carnivora; family Felidae; genus Leopardus; species Leopardus geoffroyi. The sequence goes on from NC_059338.1 coordinate 111,017,097, forward strand.
TGATAAGCATGTGTGGTTTTCACTTTTTGCCTATCATGAATAAAGCTGCTAGGAACACTGATGTACCCCCAAGTATGTCTTGACTATTCCCCCTTCTCTCCACCTCCCTGGTGGAGGCCTAAGTCACTGTCTATGACATTCCCACTCCTGCTCCCTCTCTCGCCCTTTCCCCTTCTCAATCCACTCTCCACCTGACTTCCAAAAGGATCTTCTAGAGACATAAATCAGATATTGTTACTCCTCAGGTTATAACTTGTCAATGGATTTCCATTGCACTAGAAAAGAAATTCATTCCATAGTCAACAAGGCTCTGAATGATCTGGTGTCTGCCATTACACTCCTTTCCTTTCCATCTGCTATACCATCCCTCGCCCACCTTGCTCCAGGCTCATGGCTTTCTCTCACTTCCTTAACGTAACATCTCCTCTGCCTGGCATATGGCTTTCACCTCCTCATCCTTGCGCTTGAAGCCTCAGCGTACCTCCTCAGAGCAGCAATCAATGATCCGCTAGGTCCCTCTGCCACCTTCACCTCCCTGATATTCTTTCTCACAGAATTTGCTTTTCTCTTCATTCAATTTACAGAATTTGGAATTTCTTGTTTATTTAGTTGCTTATGACTCACCTTCCCCAGGGTAAAGTCGGTTTTATTTACAGTTGCATCCTCGAAGCCTAGAACAGCAATGTCTGCAATGGAAAGAACAAATGTAGGTTCTATAAGATGAAGAGAGGAACTTGGTTTTAAACTCAAGTTTCTGGATCCAGTCCTTCCCTCGCCCCACTTTGGGTGCCATGAGACACCCCTGTGTTCTGATAAGCACTTCTCTTGAGCTAGTATGAGCGGGTTCTGTTCCTTACAACTCAATAACCCATGACTAATGACTTTTCTTGGCCAACTGTTCACTGGTATTCTTTCAAAATTGCCATTTTGGGCATGGATTGTTTTTTTGAGTTTTTCCTTGTCTCTACAAATTTGTTTCCCTAAATCTCCCCTCCCACTTTTCCAAAATCTTAACTTCTCTATTCCTTTAAAAGCATTTCTAGGGACACCTGGAGGGCTCAGTCGGTTGGGCATCTGACTTTAGCTCAGGTCATGATCTCACAGTTTGTGAGTTCAAGCCCTGAATCGGGTTTGCTGCTGCTTTCAGTGCAGAGCCCACTTCAGATCCTCTGTCCAGCTCTCTCTCTGTCTCAAAAATAAACATTTTTTAAAAAGCATTTCTTTTTTTAATGTTTATTTTTTTTAATGTTTATTTATTTTTGGGAGAGAGAGACACACACACAAAAAAGAAGCAGGGGAGGGGCAGAGAGAGGGAGATACAGAATTGGAAGAAGGCTCCAGGCTCTGAGCTGTCAGCACAGAGCCCAATGCAGGGCTCAAACTCAGGAGTTGCAAGATCATGACCTGAACCTAAGTCGGATGCTTAACCGACTGAGCCACCTATGTGCCCCACCCCACCAAAAGCACTTCTATATTTGCACAGCTATGCTCATGGCATTATTCACAATAGCCAAGAGGTGGAAGCCACCCAAGTGATCATCAATGGATGAACGGATAGATGAAATGTGATCTGTCTATCTATCTATCATCTATCGCTATATCTTCAATGGAGTATTATTCACCCTTAAAAAGGAAGGAAGTCCTGTCACATGGACTTCCATGGATGAACTTTGAGGACATTACGCTAATTGAAACAAGCCAGTCACAAAAAGACAAATAATAGGTCCATTTACACAAGGTATCTAAAGTAGTTAAATTAACAGAAACAGAAAATAGAGTGGTGGTTGCCAGGAGGTGGAGGGAGGGGTAAATGGAGAATTGTTTAATGAACGTTTTAGTTTTACAAGATGAAAAAGTTTTAGAGACCTGTTGCACAACAATGTGAATATACTTAACATTACAAAATTATACATTTAAAAATGGTCAGGATGGTAAATTTTATATGTTTTTTTAATTGCGATCCTTTTTTTTTTTTTTCAACTTTTTTATTTATTTTTGGGACAGAGAGAGACAGAGCATGAACGGGGGAGGGGCAGAGAGAGAGGGAGACACAGAATCGGAAACAGGCTCCAGGCTCTGAGCCATCAGCCCAGAGCCCGACGCGGGGCTCGAACTCACGGACCGCGAGATCGGGACCTGGCTGAAGTCGGACGCTTAACCGACTGCGCCACCCAGGCGCCCCTAATTGCGATCCTTTTTAAAAAAGGATCTCTCCTTCATTCTCCTTCCCTTCCTTCCTCCTTCCTCCCTGTCTCCCTTCCTGGTCAAATATCTCTAGGTCTAGGCCATGGCCCACGCTGGACTAGGCACTAACCAAGGTGCAGACTCTGTCAGCAGATGCTCACAGGGCCCCCCAGCACATGCCCACAAACACTCCCCCTTCTGCAGAGGACAACAACAAAAGGCAGGGCCACAGCTAAGGCTAGCTTAGTCTCCAGCATGGACTGACTGCATGCCGGGCGTTCCCCCAAGACGATGTTTCAGACCAGCTCTGGCCTTGTCATCGATTTTCTGGCCAAGGCTAAATTGTCCCCACTTCAGTGTTTCCACTTTTGCTTTTTTTCCAGTTGATACGTCTTTGTCCCCATCGTTAATGCTATGGGAACCAGGGTGATAGACTTAAGTAGGCTTTGGGGCATGATAACCAAGAACACTCTTTAGGACAAAATGTTAGGTACTGGGAAGATGGTATAGGAAGAACCAATTCATCCCCAAGACTCTTACTGTGTAGTCAGAAAACTTATACATAAGTAGTAAACAGATTTAAGTTCACTGACAACAACTACAAAGATAATAATATCTAACATTGATTGTAAACTTACTATTTTTCTAAGGACTTAAAATATTCTATTCATTTTATCTCATAAAGCTGTTATTGCTATCTCTATCTTACAGATGGGGAAATGGAAGCCCAGAGAGCAATTTGCCAAAGGTCACATGGCCAAGATGTAGAGTCAAGATTTGAACACATGAACATTTATTAAGTGCCCATTGAGAACAAATCCCTGAACTAGGCTGTAACGGAGCGCCGAAATAGGAGAGAAAGCCCCCATTTACATAGGAAATGGCCCAAGAACAATTTGAAGTATCTCTTCAATATATATGAATGTGGAGGTTGAATATATATGAGTTGACCACATATAGAAGAGAACGATACAGTCTAGCTGTATCTATGAATCATGGAATCTCAAAATTGGAAGAGATCTGGGAGTCATCTAATCACACCTCTTACCAAAGCAAGGATCTCTTCTAACAATCTTCGGAAGTTCCACTGTCAACTTAAAGGCAACTAAGTCAGTTCCTTTGTTTTCCAGGTTTTAGTTACTACAAAGTTCCTATTTTTCATCAGCCAAATGTACCTCCCTTAGAGGAATTCTCCTACTGGTCCCAGTTTCCCCCCTGGATCTACATCAAATGAATCACCTTTCTGATTGCTATGACTGCCCTTTGTATGGACAAAGCAAAGAGAAGCTCATTTTGACCACCTATTCTGCTTCGGGACATCGCAATAACCCCACTAAATAGGGATGATGACTTCTTATCTAAGGGCTTAGAAGATAAGAGATGTTAAGAAACCTGTCCAAGAACACACAGCCTAGAAGTACTAGAGCAGAGATTGGAGCACAAACTCACTTCATTTCTACTCGACTACACTGCCCCCCAAAGTCAGTTATCAACATGTTCCTTAACCTCTCTTCTACAGACCACCTAAATGTCCCTGGTTTCTTCACTTTCCTCCTTACAGCACATGTTCTCCTGAACTTTCCTGATGGTGGCCATTCTTTAGACATGCTCCAATTTGTTAATGTCACTCTCAAAATGCAACATAAGACTGGAATACCATTCCTAGAGTGGCCAGACCATCTTGCCTCCCGTGCTTGCCTTGCAAGCCATTTTACCTGCCAGGATGGCTTCACTGACGTCAGAAGCATGGTAGCCCTATCACACATTTGCCTGATACAGCTACAACCCCATGTCTTTTTCATATGAGCTAGTTCAAAGTCAGAGGTAATCTATCCTTTACTTTCACTATTGATTCGAACAAATTTTTAATGGAACTCTGTTGGATTCCTCTCTTGGTTTGAGACAGTATTTCAATGTGTTATATAGCATATTAGCTTCTCACACTTTAGGAAATTTTTAAATTAGGTTTGGTCTTCAATGTTGTGAGACAAGTCACTGTAAGAATGCTGAACATGCCAGGACCAAAGGCAAAGCCTCAAGACATACTATTAGAGACCTCCCACAGAGTGGCTACTAACGACTAATCAATGTTTTTAGGACAGTTCTCTATCCAGTTGTGATTCCAACGGGCTATTCTAACCCCACATTTTTTCATTTCCTTCACAGTTTATACAATAAAAGACTGCAAAACTCCTCGCTGAAATTTTCCCAATCCATCCTTTCTCCAAGGGTATTCTGTGGAACATTTGCTCAGCTGAATAATATTAAACAGGTTTCTTTGATGCTGGAATTCTCAGAACCTTTAATGTGCTATATGCACTATGACTCTCTAGGAGGAGGTATAATAGCATACTGGATTTCTCAAAGTTGAGATGGCTTTCTTTTTTTAATATTTAAAAATTATTTTTTAGCTTAGATGGGATTTGTACTCTGAGATTTGAGATTTGATCTCCCAGTCTGGTAATCCTGTGAAAAAAGGACACATTAGCTTTTCATGGTTTGTTCTTAGTGAACCTCTGCTAATGCTCAGTGATTAATGCTTTATTCTGTAAGGATGGTCACAGACCACTTTTTGTAACTGGTTCTAGAATTTTACTGTGAATTAATATCAAGCTTGTTGATCTGTAGTTTTCAAAATCTACCTCTTTCCTCCTCTGTTCTAATGACACTTTCTTGTGTCTCAGGGTTTAACCAACAACAGCTCTAAAATTCAGCACTATGTTTATATAATATTTACCTGGAGCTGACATTTTTAACACAGGTACTATCTTGGATTCCAATTCTCTTCTACGAAATGTATGTTCTGCCTTTTTCTGGGTTGTATCATACTGTTACATCATACTTTAATCATACTGTTGATGGGGAACATATAAAGGAAATCAAAGTAACTCACTCATGGTCAAGGCAGAGTCCTCATGGACACTGCCCCAGACTTTCTTGCTTCTCCCACTGCTCCCCATGGACTTCCTGCCTCCTCTTTGCTAATTTATATTCATCTCCTTCTAGAACCAGCTGGATGATCTGTTACTTCATTTAAGTCTTTCCTGACTAATCACATCTCTCCCTTCCTATATTCCTTTGTCATGTGTGTATTGACTTGTTTCCTTTGCTCTATCAACTATTCATTCAAGAATTCATTCACCCAACAAATGTTTACTAAGTACTTACTGTGTTGGGTGTTGGGTATCTGAGAGCCCACAAGCCAAAAACAGTCTTAGAGTTAATAATCTGGCAGGAAAGACAGGTGTTGTACAGGAACTAAGAGTTACAAGAGGAGAAGGATGGTACTCTTGGGGTGGTAAGCTAGTATGGGCCTCGAGGAGGGTCTTCCTACAAAAGCAATGTTCTGACTGAGAATGAAAGGATATGGATGAGTTTACTAGGGAGATGGTGGGTGGGGGGCAGGATGTGATGGGAAAGACACTAGTGAGTATTCAATAAAAACAGGCCAGAATGCCTGGAGCACAGAGAAGAGTGGGAGATGGAACACAGAGGGGCCGGAACTTGACTTAACAAGCCATAGCAAGGAGCAAAGAGAAATCACAGAAGATCTGCAGCATGGAAATAACAAATAATAAAACATAATAAGATTGAACTGTTTCTTGTTTTTTTCAAATAGGGGACACCAATCTTTTGCTTTCTTGTCCTATAGGTGACTTTCAAAATCTCTCCCTACCTCCTTTTTAAAAATTATCCTTAGCACTTTCCAAATAGCTCAGATCAACCCAGGCTTTGGCCACTTATGTTACTCTTTTACACGGGTTTGTCCTTTTATAAGCAAGTTGGGCTATGAGCGCTCTGGTTTTATATATGCCTTTTAAAATTCTGAACTTGTTAGTGATAGAAGGCTTCTGAGGCTGGAGCAGGCTCTGAATATGACAAATACACGGTTATAGGGAAGGAAAAAAGAAATTTGGTTGAAAGGACAAATACCTTAAACACAAGCACCCTCCGTGGCTGCTTAACCAACACACAGTTCATTGGCGTCCGTAACTTGCAGGAGGTTGCGGCAGGCGTGTGCGGGAGGTCGTGGTGGGCGAGGGCGGGACGACGTGGCGGACGTGGGCGGGACGACGTGGTGGGTGTGGGCGGGAGGTCCTGACGGGCGTGGGCGGGAGGACGTGGCGGACGTGGCGGACGTGGCGGGCGAGGGCGGGAAAGCTGGTGCATGGATCCGGGGGCAACCAAAAGCTTAGCCCTGGGGTAGCCAGCTGTGTGACTCTGGGCCAATTTACTTGACTACTCTGGGCCTTTGTGTCTTTTTTTTCTTCCAATTTTTTTGTAATTGTAAAATACACATAAAAACTTGCCATTTTAACCATTTTAAGTGTACCATTAAGTGGTTTTAAATATACTCATAATGTTGTGCTACCATCATCACCATCCATTTCCAGGACTCTTTTCACCTCATAAAACCGAAACTCTATACCCATTAAATGACAACTGTCCATTTCTACCCTCCCCTCAGCCTCTGGCCACCACCATTACACTTTCCGTGTTTGTGATTCTGACCACTCTGAGAGCCTCATATCCGTGGAATCTCACAGAATTCGTCCTTCCTTGACTGGCATATTTCACTCAGCGTAATGTCCTCAAGGTTCTTCCATATTGCAGCATACTGCAGAATTTCCTTCCTGCTCCATTCGTCTATCAATAGACACTTGGGTAGTTTCCACATTTCAGCTATTGGGAATAAGGCTGCCATGAACATGGGTGTGCAAATCTCTCTTCAAGACTCTGCTTTGAATTCTTTTGGACGTATACTCAGAAGGAGAATTGCTGGATCATATGGTAGCTCTATTTTTAACTTTTTGAAGAACCACCATACTTGTTTTCCATATAAGTGACACCATTTTACATTCCCACCAACGTGGCACAAAGGTTCCAATTTCTCCACATCCTCACCAACACTTGCTCTTTTGTTCGTTGTTTTGGAAAGCAGCCATCCCAGTGAGTGTGAGGGCATCTTGATGTTTTGACCTGTGAACTGTAGGGGTTTAGCCACAGGCTGAGCCTGAGCCCCTTCCTCCCAATGTCTCCTGGTTCCCACCATCTGCATGTGTGCGTGTTACAACATGAAGGTTAGGTCACGCGGGCTCTTTGCCATCCACAACCTCCTTCTTGAACAGTTTGCGAGTCAGAAGTTGGACTGCAGAAACAGCATCTGGGAGCAACTCTCTTTGCTTTGGAAAAGAGGTGAAAATGTGCTATTCTGTGTCATTTCCTCAGCTATCTTTTAATACAGCCCAGTCTTCTGGCTTCAATCAGCAGAAGGGATCGGTAGGCTGATTACGGATTGTAATCTTGCAGAATGGCAGGTCAGCCTCTCCTTGCAGCCAAGGGAGTGATTTATTTTTGGCTCAGTTAACCCCAGAGAGAAGTCAGATTCACACAGACACTTGCTCGGAAGGGGGGGGATGTTGCACATGGCTTTCTTGAGGAAACACGTAAGTGCTTTATCCAGGGGATATAACATTTTACTCGATGGTCTGTCATTGCCTGTTTGGAAAGCTGGTGGTGAGCAGATGCGAGAGGAAAGAACATTTGCCTTCAAAAGCAAAAATAATTCCCTGAACCAAACCGGTCACAGCAGGATAAAGTTAGCAGGATGAAAGATAATTATTTCAGTTTGGAGAGAACCACCAATAAGAAGTGCCTTTTCTTTGGGACCCTTTTCTCACTGAAGCAGTAATCAGGCCTTACAAGGTATGGAACGAACATCTTCCCTAGACGCCCAGCAGACACAGCCCCTGGCAGCCCAGCCCCTGTGGCTCCGTAAAGAACCCTCAAGAACACTGCTGTCACCATCTGAAAAACGGAAGGGCTGTGGGTCTCGTCAGGAAGGAAACAGCTTACATAGGAGCAGGAGCTCCTCGGTCAGGTCCGATGAAACAGACCCAGCCAGCTCCTCACAGGGGAACAACCATAACACTGCAAAACAGAACTTTTTAGTTTGTAACCTGGCACCCACTTGCTGTATGCACCACAAGCAAGCTGTTCCAGGCTTGCGGAGAGAACAGAGCTGCCAAGAGGCCAAAGGGCACGAGAGGAGCTGAGAACTTAACTCTCCCCTTTTGGGGTGGTGCTTATGGGAATCTCCTGGATGGATTAGCTGGTCCCAGGCAGCGATGGATACTGAGGCCCCAAAGGAAAACTGATCCTAAAGGAAGGCGGCACCTGGCTGGTGAACCGGGCTCCACTTCGACTTTCTCATTTCCTTTCATAAGTTTAACTTACAAACCTCAGTCTAACCACAAGGCTGACTGTATTAAAGGCTCTCCAGAGAAACAGAACCAATAGGAGATATGTATATAAATGTCCTACATACGAATTGGCTCAGGAGGGTATGGAGGCCGAGGAGTCCCATGACCTGCTGTCCACAAGCTAGAGAACCAGGAAAGCTGGTGGATGGTGTAACCCAGTCTGAGTCTAAAGGCCTGAGAATTATGCATGTGGTGTGGGGGAGGGGCTAAGCCATGGTCTGAGTTTGAAAGCCCAAGAACCAGGAGCAATAATGTCCGAGAAGAAGATGGATGTCTCAGCTCAAGCAGGGAGAGCAAATTCACCCTTCCTTCACCTTTTTGTTCTATTTAGGCCTTCAATGGGTTGGAGGATGCCCACCCACGTTAGTGAGGGCCATCTGCTTTACTCAGTGTACTGATTCAAATGCTAATCTCTTCCACAGACCCCCTCACTGCCACACCCAGAAAGAACGTTTTACTAGCTGTCTGGTGCCTCCCTCAGCCCAGTCAGGTTGACACGTAAAATTAACCACCCTTCCAACAGACATTTTCTTTGCCCGCCACTGCTGGGTTTATCTTCACTTTCTGCTGAAATCACTCAGATGTACATGAACAGAAACTTCTGGGAGAGACACAATAGGGAGACCTGCAGCGGAGGTTACCTTGGGGACCAAAATGTGCATTTCCGCGTGGATGTCTGTGAGAACCTTGGCCCTCTCCTCCAGGTCCTATGCCCTATGTGTGGTCTGGCTCATCCCACACTCGAGCTGAGCCTGGCATTTTGTGAATCAGATGTGGTCCAAAGAAAATGACAGGAAGACATGAAGGGCCGGTGTGGGGGTGAACAGGTGCTCGTGAGGTTACGTATTTCTGTGGGTGGAAATGACTGTGATTATAAGCGCCATATTCTCACACTCACGGCTCTGCTGTCAGCACACTTACTGACCGCACACAGACCACAATCCTATCGACTTTTGGGCTGTTAGAACAATGGCTTGGGAACTCTGCGGCTCTGGGTGTTTTTTCAGCTTTTGCCCCTCCTTGTGAACCGGGATGAGGTTGGGTTTAAGGGGAAAAGTGCTGAACGCCAGCACAGCAATCCCAGGCGTTGTGTTCTGCGGTGTGAGACCCACAACAGAAACTCACACGGTGACCAGGTGGTTCCTTCTTGCCTCAGCAGAGCCGGGGGGGGGGGGGGGGCTGCTTCTGCCCAGCTTGTGAAATCTAAGCTGGAGGTGACCCCACCCCTGGAATGAAAATCCAAACCCACTGCCACTGTGTGGTCTTCATTATGACTTTGTCGCTGTCCTCACTGCTCGTGACGGCAGTTAAGAAGTTACCTGTTGGGATGAGCACTGGGTGTTGTATGGAAACCAATTTGACAATAAATTATATATAGAATTAATTAATTAATTAAAAAAAAAAAAAAAAAGAAGTCTGTTCCCAGTTAGAGCGCAGAACCTTGACTGATAAGACAGGAAGAGAATTTCACAAATCTCACAGGAAAACCTCCTCCTAGAGAGTTAAAATTGGGGTGGGAGGGGGCTTGCTAAGTGAGAACACCGGGGGTTCGTCTGGAGTGGCACCAGGTCAGTGGGAAGAATGTGGCTATGTGACAGTCACCTATTACCCTATGCTGTGAAGGGTAGCTTCGAAAGTATTTGGCTGGTGAGTCATCAGAAAAATGTTATCTCTTATTCATATCTCAGCGAGATATTTTACTGCTATCTGTTCTCCCTGGAAATATGGTGGTGGTTGGGGGAGTGGGGAACCCAGCCCCTTAGAAATTAAAGCCATATGCATACCATATTAAAAAAAAAATAACCCAACCCAGGCCATTCCATTATTGCTGACCATAGGAATTCAGTATTTATAATTTACATTCTTTCCCATACTTCGCTGTTTTTCAGAAGTGAAGAGCAGAGGTTTATGGCCTCACCAGATCATAAATCAGATTCCTGAAGGTAGAGGAAGCTGCCGTAGGCTGAGGAACTGCCTTCTGACAGTTTGCAGAATGCGTCAAAACATCAGGAAAAGTACCCAAATGGAGACGGGACCTGCTTCAAGGAATGACAGCTTGACTCATTTGAAGCCACAGAAACAGGACTGATGAGGCCACAGTCCATGCACTCATAAACACTCGTTATTGTTCCATCCAGCACATGACCAGCCAAAATCACATGGGGAACCAACGTCTGGGGAGAGGCTTGGAGGTTTGGCCTTCCCTCACAAAGTGAGCACCTGAGAGCTGACTCACACCAAGCCTCCTTCCAGGGGGAGGAGGGGAGACAAAGGCCTGGGCGCCTCCATCGGAATAGGCTTCTCACTGTCCACGTGTCGGCCACTGATGCTGGCTGGAAGCAAGGTGGGGGCGGGTACATGAAGGCTCTAGTTTGGCAATGAGGCCTAAGATCTGTGTACAAGAATCAAGTCAAGGAGCCTCAAGTGGAAGAAAGAGCATTAGGCTCTAGTTAATACGACAGCCTCTAATGGCTATGTGCTCTTGGGTCAAGGACTTCTCCTCCCTAAGCTTCATGACCCTGGAAAATGGGGACCACACCACCAAACTCACAGGATTCAAAAAGCACACACACACACACACACACACACACACACAGTGCTGGACCCATGGAGCAGGGGAAGGGTGGTTTCAGGGACACCCTTTTCCCCTGGAACTGAAAATGCCATCCTGGTTCTTGGCTCACTAGCAAAACCAGCTGAGTGTTACTGTCGCCCTGGGAAGATTCATGGGAGCAAGGGGGTCCCCGGGGCCCCCGGAGCCCCACCCAGAGGTCTTTCCAAGGTTCTAAGTCCTCTGAAAGCCTGTCTGGAAGATAGGTTAGCAGTGGCCCATTAAACACATGCCCCTGCTCCTGGTCTGGATTTTGTCCACTCCAAGAGAAGGCACAGGATTCTAAACATTTTGAAAGCTGGAGATCTTTCTTAAGTCTTTTCTGGGTTGCACCCGTAAAATACCTAATCAGTCCATGACGTCTGCAGTCAGACTGACGAGAATGAGCCAAAGCAGCACTTTGTCAGGCAAGAGGGAATAGTTAAGGTTTACAGTCAAGATTTTCCAGTATGGATTATTACATAAACCCTGCCTGCAATTTGACACCATAATTAAGGCTATTGTATGTATACTTCAGACATGAAAATGCAGGATTTTGGTTCTTTAGTCTCAGATTTTTCTACTTTTCTTTTAAAGGCAACCAGTTCTTATTTCCTGTGGTTTGTAAAACCACAGTTAGTTACCTTTTCTGGGCATCCAGAACGGGAACACAGCCTGTGTTCTGAAACACCAGTATCTGAGGCCCTGGGGAGACTGCGTGGGGAGTGGGGGGCAGGTGGCCAGGCAGATGGAAGAAAACCTTCAAGACATTGTGGGACATTATCGGCACCCACAACTTGCAGGCCCTCAGAGCATGTTTCCAGAGCCTTCCAATAACAAACAAAAAAATAATTAATACCCGGGGCACAAGAGGTTCAAGTGTAAGCCCAGAATGGCTAAGGAGGCTGGTGGCTGGCTGCATCAGCTGTGAAAGCAAACCTCTTGGACAAATTCTCTTTTCTGAATGATGTTCTTGTCCTCACTGGGTTTATAACGGATTTGCCAATACGCTTCTCCTTGCTCCAACAGGACAGGAAGGCTGGGGACCAGGAGTCCCTTTTGCCAGCACTGCAGGCAGGAAGCTTGCCTGTCACCCACCCCTCTGGCCAGCCATGTGTGCTGTCTTCAGTCAGAGTATCATGATGTATGATAAAAACCGAGCTTCGCCATGGGAGGCCTTGGAGCTACTTGGACCGGTTACAAATCCTTACCAGTGTGAGACTATAACAACAAATATTTTCTTATAGGGCAGGCAGCTTCAAAATCTACCCAAAAAAGCTGCAAGAAAGGGAATGTCAAGATAGACAAAGTCACAGATGAATTTCTGAAATGGATTAAAGGTACTCTTTAGTAAACATAGGAGACAAGGAAGATTTTTACAATTCGGCATTCCAACAAACTAAAAAACAAGAAAATCAACGTGCAACTATTTTTCCCGTTCTTTGGTAGACATTAATAAAATAATTCCTCTAAATTCACAGAAGATAGCAAAAGTTAAAAAAAAAAAAAAGCTGTTAAGTATTTATTGCATCAAAGATAAAAAAAAGTTCCAATTAAAAATTTTTGTGACTTTCGCTTATGATAGTCCATGCATCAGGTTTAGAATAAAATGTGATCAAGGGAAATGTAAAAATCGAATTATGGGCTAGCAGTGAGACTCTACAGCCCATCGGTCTTAGCCGGTACTAATGCTGACCCTTGCAAAGAACCAAATCTCAAAATATAACCCTTGCAAAAGCACACACATGTATGAAGGAGAGATACCTCTATGATGAAACACTGATGGACAGAAGTCTTGGCTCTCCTTACATCTTGATTTCAATCCTGTAAGTGGGAATATATTGAGGATCACAATAGCTTGCCTGTGGGATTTCTAGTTTCTCTAACAACAAGAAACCTGGTGAACACTGTGGCGGGCCCAGGAATTCTGCAGGAGTTGCTGAGCATAATTCAAAGAGCATGTAAGTCAAATCCCCTGTGTTTAAAGTGCTCACTTCAGTCTGGTTTTCAATGGGTAACAGGTAGTTCTATTCCACCCTGTATTTAGCCTCCCCCCCTGTAAGGGCCTGACCAAGTGCACACTTATAGATGAATGAAACAATCCAGTATCCAAAGGGAGAGCTCTGACAAAAAGAGATGTCACTTAGAGATGCAGCTTCATGGGGAAGACCAACAGGGCTGAACCTGATGTGTCTGGTAAAGAATTTTATTTTATTTCTCCTGGGTGAGTACTTTATACACAAGTTCACTATAGAAGTTCTAGTGAAAATAAGGCTGGCATTTATGGGATGTCTTTTATCATCAAAATGCTTAACGGGTCAATGAAATGTCCTAGCATTGCTGTGGGAGCAGTTTGGCCAAGTCTTTTACAAATGGTTAAAACAGACACAAGAAAAGTGGGGAAGGGCCATGGAAAGCCCAAGAATGACAAAAAGGGAAAAGTAGCTAATACTCAGTACAATGCTACTTATGGAGAAAAACACATAAGACATTCTTTGAGCATTATGTCCAAAAACAATGGTGGCTTTTAAGAGGGCAGTTTGCAAATCACCAACGTGAGATGATTTGCAAGAGAATCATTTCTGATATTAAGTGATGCCTCTGATCTATTTCCATCAACGTGAGGTCCATTTCCATACACACGAGTGAAAAAGTAGGCCAAACCCAGCAGTATGGTATCCAGGAGGAATGGCAGCCGAGGTTCTGGCCGGTCACAGAAAGCATTGGTTTTGTACCTACTGTGCCCAGAACTTTTACTGAAAGGGAAAAGAGAAAGTGTAAACTCAAAGAACAGGCACAGACAGCATCGGAGGGCTTTGTTGGGATTTCACACAAAGCCATGGAGGAAAAATGGTCTCGTGTGCACTTTGCTTTTCAAATATCCCACAGGAAAATCAGCCACCGGGTGCTAAACAGGTACCTCCCTCTGTGCCGGCCTCGGAGAAAGGAAACACGTTGCATCAGTCTGACCCGACGAGGAGTTAGAGGAGCGTTCAAGTGCCAGACCAGGCTCTCCCAGATAACAAACTTGGAAACGCTCGGTGACGTGGGCCAGGTACAGGAAGGAGAGTTGAGGCGGACCATGTATATGATATTATGGTGTACTCAGGAGCTCAGTGCTCAGGAAAGCAGAATGCATGAGGAAACAAGATGAACCCGCCTACTTGCAAAGAGAGTTTATGGTGTACCGATGTTTTAAAAAGGCCCTTAGATGGGCTACGGAAGCGTGAGTGGGTTTGCGAAAGGGGACCTCGGCTCTCTCAGTCCTTGCTGGGAAGGACGGGGCTGCAGTTTGGACCGCACGTGAAGGCGCACAGCCGCGGCCCCTCACGGCCAGCCCCTCACCCCGGCCACCGTGCCAGCTGAACGAATACAGGCACTCCTCCACTGGCAAGACGCCTGGCTGCCACGGCAAGTCTGTGTGAGGCTCTCGACCAAGTGATCATCAGAGGCCCAGAGCACAGGATGTGACCCCGGCTTTGCATGATTCATTTAACCCCTTCACCCCAGAATTCCTTTGCAGAAAAAGAAAAACATGACACTTCTGTGGTGAAAGATTTCCTTAAAGGGGGAGAAGACATGAAAAACTCTGCTCTGTAAATGAGGAACAGAAGGATTTCCTTGGGCAAGTTTAGATCCATAAGCCAATCGGCTGAGCGCCGATCACTTGGTAGGGAGAAAAATCCAACTTGGTTGATGTAACCATTACCATGTGAAAACACAATGACTATCTTGTTCATTTCCCACTGATTACTTTGGGAGCTCAGGAAATGTAACATGTATCTGTAAGTCCTCTACAATACATATTTTTCTTCTTTTCTCTTTTCACTATATAAACACACATACACATTCATATTATCCTTAAAGTCACTTGAAAAACACAGCAATTGCTTACAAGTGGTGAAAAATACCAATAGGATGCAAAGAAACAAGCATTCTTAGAGACTGATCTTTGATGGGCTTTAACGTGTATTATTTTATTTAAAACAGGGATCCATCAGAGGTGGTGAACTACCAGGGTAAATGTTCTAGAGCATGGCACACAGATGAAAGGTAATACTCACCAGCACCTCACATGGGACTAAAAGACAAGGTCAGCAACACACCATGGAAGGAAAACAAATAAAATGTAAAAGGCACCTGGCTGGGAGAGAAGCTGCGATGTGCACCGCCTCTCAAGCAGGCTCACTTCTGTGCACTGTGGATAACTCTGGACAAATGACATTCAGAACAAACAAAAAAGGTTCTGATCTGAAGCCCAGGATCCTATGTAGGTAGCCAGTCTTTCCTCAGACTGGTTTACACCACTGTGTGGTTTCAGGTCCTAAAAGGGGGATGAGTTTGCCAGACAGTAACACAAATGCTCTCCCCATTTTCTTCTTTAGGAGAGAGAAGAGCTTTCCCCCAACTCAATTTCAGCAGTGGCTTCTGAAGGCTTTTAAGCATCCTAACTTAACGACAAATAAGATACCAACAATAAAAGACAGAAGAGTGGCCTGAACTTAAACCAATCAGTCAAATGGGAAAGGCAGATTTATAAAAATAAAAACTGGTCACCAGTGTTAACGTACCGTTAATGCCCTGTCTGAATGAAGGTGTTTCAACTAACTGCAACCACAATACACGCAAGCGGTGCTGCTCCGGGCAGCTGTGAGTGAGAGGCCGCCCTTCCTGCAGATGCTCCGTACAGCTACCAGTGACCGCACGCCAAGTGCTGAAGTCGGAGGAGACCCCGAACTGGCGAAGGATCCCAGGCACTGACCTGCCTCACGTGGCTGGGTCTGTGGGAAACAAGACTCACGCGCTCTCAAATAATGACCCCCAAGTCCCCTCTCCTCGTCCCAATGGCACCGCATGTCTGCCCTCCCGACAGGGAGGTCCAAGCCTTTCTGTCTCCCTCTCGGTTCTAGGCACTCTCTGGGACGTCTGCGATTAACCGGGCTCCTTCATTTCTTTCCAACTCCGTTGGTGACTTTTGACTTGGAATGTCGATTCCTTCTTCTGGAAGAGTGGCTTTCGTTGTTGCCCGGATGCTTGGGTGGGCTGTCTTCAGAACCTGGCCAAAGGAATGAGAACACGCTGTCACCCTGAGCGTGGGGTTTGCGGGCTTGCTCCTCAGATGGGCAGCTCGTCCCGCTCAGGCCGCCCTCTTCTGATACATGTGCTCCACCTAGTGGCCTCATGGATCCATGAAGGCAAGGCCCTGAAACCCCAGCCCGGAGCTAGTGCAGCAGCCGAGCCTGTGTATGCAAGGGGATGGCCCCACAGAGCTGGGGGCGTGGGGAGCAAGGGGATCCCGAAGAGTGTTTACACTCTCACTGTGTAAGGCGGATTGTGTTCATGGCAATGGGGTCTAGAAGTGAGGGTAAAAATGAAACCAAAGAACAAGGAGGAACAATTAAACCACATGGGTGTCGGGTCTACCCTCACAACCAAAGGATGCATCCCCTAGGTTTCCACACCTTGACCTGTTATACACCGGAGTTTCTACATCCCTAAATGAGAAATAATTCCTGACTTTATGAAAGTAAAGACATTACGGCCTCTCTCATTTGATCCAGAGAACACCTTTAAAACCTAGGCCGCTTCTGCCCATGACGGCTCTGGAGCCTCCCACAGAAGATGGCACACACCCTCAAGACTCTCACAGTTGGCAGTATTTGTCACACCATTATTTGTTTGCGACCTCAGAGAAAAACTTCCGTGTCAACCGGACGTTCCGTGTCAACCGGACGCTGAGCCACCAGCAGGCGTCAGGCAAGGTGGAGGGTGGGAGTGGGGGAGCAGGGAGAGGGTGGGTCTTCCGGGTAACCGTGTGTAAGGAAGGCCTGGGAGGTGAGCAAAACTTCCTGGCATTAGACTGGCTGTGCCTAAAGACTGAGCGTGTGGCCAACCTCTGGCCCAGCAGTCAAGCCAGAGAGTTCTCTGCTCCAGGGCTCAGATCCAGCCCCAGAGGAAATCTCCACCCAAGACGGCCATTCAAACAAACAAACAAACAAACAAAGAAAAAACTTCTCAGAATTTGGTCTTCATTGCAAAGGCCATTTGGCTTTGTCCAAGAGATTCTTTCACTGCTCTGAAGATTCTCTTTTTTAGTTTACTCTTTGTCTACCTTTCATTTATATCTCTACCACTGCTTGCTTCGTGTAGTCTTTTCAATGGAGAAGGGCCTGCAAGTGCCAAGAACGGATCTGTGAGGGCATGGTTCTGAAGGGCGGAACCCCAGGGAACCCCTCCGTCCACTTCTATCAGGGTTCCAACATAGGGCGCCTATCGACTCCTTGATTCAGGAGTCTCAAAAAGGGTGACTGGCAACTCAGCAGAGAGCATGCTAGCATTTTCCCCAGAAAGAGCTCTAAAAAGCTTGACCCCAAAAGAACTCAGGAAAGCAACTGCAACAGTAGTGCTTTCCTCTCCCTGGGCCCACGGTTTCTCCGGGCAATTCTGTGAGCTAAATTTCACCATCTCCAGTGTTCATAACTCTCTCCCCTCAGGCAGCCTTCCAATGGGCTCACGAGCATTGCCCAGAGATTACTGGCCAGTGGAGCCTCCTTGGTATCATTCCACAAGCCTTAATTCTTTAAAATACCCAGGTAGCCCCAAATCTTTCCAAAAGGCTCCTTGGAGAGGCCAACGGGAGATCCCCGGCTATACTACCAGAATTTTATTCTGGCCTGCCTCCTGAATAAATACGATGAAATCAACCCACCTCTTCTGAGAGCTCCTCCTCCCAGTGCACAATTCTTCCTAACCCTTTTCACTCAGGATGAAAGCCAAGAGGAAGAACATTCCCAATAGGGTGCTTGGGACGGTACGGGCCTCGCCTCGTTATGTTTTCCTGTGTCAGAAGAGGCAGAACCACATGGTGCCTCTTCTTTAGAAGCAAGTTTCTTGGGCAGATCCTGACAGCACTTTGCAGTTTTCATTAATAAGTAACAGACGACATGGGATAAGTAGACATGAGACCCTTCAGGACATACACTTATCACCATTCTGAGGATAAATCTTGATTCCAAATCTGCTCACTGGGCCTTGGGAGGAAGAAAACCCAGGAAAGTTGTTTGTTTAGTGTTTGTGTGTTTTTGAGTGAGTCAGAGAGAGAGAGAGAGAGAGAGAGAGAGAAGAGAGAGCGGGGGAGGGGCAGAGAGACTGAAGCAGGCTCCAGGCTCTGAGCTGTCAGCACAGAGCCCGATGTGGGGCTCGAATCCATGAACCTCAAGTATATGACCTGAGCCGAAGTCAGACACTCAACTGACTGAGCCACCCAGGCACCCAAGAACCCAGTCAAGTTTTAAGCAGTGAGGAAGAAATACCTTTTGTACCTTTCCCATGAGACCAGGAGATATCTGGACTGTAGGTGCCATCTTCACACTCGGAGTACGTCTAGAGAGAGAAGCAGACTTAGTGATGGAGTTTCAAGGACTCCCTGGGGCTGCAGGACAAGCAAGGGAGGTCACTCCGCCCCTGTACCACCAGCAAGTGACAGAACCTCCCCATTCGTAGGTTCCTTGGCTATAAAGCCATGACTGTCTTCCAGGTGATACAGAATCAATTGTCTAGAAAGAACCTTTACTTCCTCAGACTTAATACGAATTAAGTATGAATCGAGTATGAAAGCTATTATTTTACTTAAAAAGATATTATACTTTGCAAGACTGCTGTAGCATTTTAAGCTCGCTCACATCCCTTTTCTGCTTTAATCCTTGTATCCACTACACGGTGGGCAGGGTGGGCCATTTACAATGGGGGAGAGCCCCAGGCTGGGTCACAAAGAGGCCTGCGCAAAGTACAAGAGCCGGGACTAAAACCCAGCCTTTCAAAACCCAGTCCGGGGCTCTCCCGCAATTTTATTTTTAAGCAGATGCATAATTAGGTTTTAAGCCCCTTTATAAAAGGGAGGATAAAAACACTGACCTACTGAACAGGGCGCTCACAAGCAAGGACAGCAACCGATAGGGAACGGGTCCTGAACCGGTTACGTTTCTACAGCGGCAGGACTGAACCTGCGTGCTCACACAGTTGGCTACACCACATTCTCACAGGAATGTGCTTCCCTGCTAAAGCTCCAAGCAGGATGTGATTATTTTACAGAGACCATCTCTGCCCTTCCTTCCATACCTTTTCTCGGTGACCATAGTGCTCTGCGTACCAAACCATGCCGTACAGACACAGGAAGGTGGTGAAGGCCTGGCAGAGAAAACCAAGCATATTTCATAAAACAATGTTGCACCAAAAAAAAAAAAAAAAAAGAAATCCCATTTCCCAGACTTTCAGGGTCTCAACAGTAATGCACAGAGGACGGCTTGATGTGGTTCTACTGTCTCTCTGAGGACACTGGTTACAAAATGGCAGAGCTAGTAGGGTTGGGGAGAGCGTTCCCCCCACAGCTTTTGACAAGAGTTACGACCAGACCGTAATTACTACTCATGACGCTAATAATCAGAACGCAAGATCATTTTTAGATGTAGGATAAGGTGGGATGTATTTTCTGCAGTTTTGCAGGTCTTCCTAGAGAGGATACATAGGATTGTATATGCTTTATTTCTGGTTCTCACGGCCCATCCTCTGCCCCCATCACTGGAAAGTTACAAGGACTCTCAGTTTGTGAGCTTCCGTGGGGAAGACGAGTTCTGAATGAAAAAGGAGCTTCATTCAGTCTGGGAGCACAGTGGCGCTGGAGGGCATTTAGGACCGAGGCCCACTGTGTCTGAGTGGGTGGCTCTGCACTGCTCTCTCACTGCTGTTTTGTCTCTGTGGCCCCACCCCAACCCCAGTTCTGGTTGCTTTTGTTTTTCTTCTGTAAGTACATAGGAAGTCAGAGAAAACAAAACCGCTCTGTAAACCCCTGAGTGAAATGAGAGGGGCATAACCCAGAGGCAGGGATAACCTCTACTTCCCCGAGACTCCCCACCCACCTTGCACCACACCCTAAATTATACTCCAATTTAAGCAAAGAATAGCATCTACAAGAGTCCGAAGTTTTAACATGTGCCAAAACACTGAAAATCCGGGAGAAGTTTCTGGGTGCCTTGCCAGAGCACTAAAGGAGAGAGGGAGGGTGTGCCTCAGCATTGTTAAGGACAGATGAACCTCCGCCAGGCCCTCCGGCCAGGCCTGACTTTCCCAACCGTAAATGAATCACCAAAACAAAACAAAATGACTGTCTGTCCCTCCAGTCTTTAGGATTCCTTGCCTTAGGAACTCACTGACACCAAAGCACTCTCCCTATCTGGTCTCTGGTTCTTCTCCTGCATTTCCTGTTGAGGCTGTCACCTTGAACCAACTACGTGAACAGTCGTGAAATCATGGTAGAACCTTCTCTTCTGGAATAATTTTAATTCTCTCCGAGAATCATAACTTTTTAATTTTTAAAAGTTTGTATTAATTTTGAGAGAGAGAGAGAGAGAGAGAGAGAGAGAGACAGAATATCCCAAGCAGGTTCCATGCTCAGCACAGAACCTGATGTGGGGCTCAATCCACAACCATGAGATCATGACCTGAGCCAAAATCAAGAGTCAGATACTTAACTGACTGAGCCACTCAGGCACCCCAAAACTAATTCCAGATCCAAAAGATATCATTCATTTCAACTCCTCTCATTTCACAGAAGGGGAATGAATGTTTGGAGAGGTGTCTATTCAAAGGCACACATTTAGTATGTGGCAAAACTGGAGCCTGAACACAGGTCTCTTGATTTTCCTGGATCCAAGTTTTAGGGATGGCTGTAGAGATAAACAAATACTGGTTTTAGGTCTACACATCTTTATATCTCTTTCCATCCATCCATCCATCCATCCATCCACTCACCCACCTCCGGAGAAAGAAAAGCATGCCGGGAACAGCCAGGACCAGCAGCATCCCTGTGCACAGCCCCCAGATGCAAGGGTGGAGCCGAGACTGCAGGCAAGGCAGGGCTGTGAACTCTCATCACTGCAGCGTGCAGTCTAGCTCTGGCCCCGTTCCTGTCAGTCAACATTTGTTAAGCGTCTGTTGGGTGTGCAGTGTCATCTTAAGTGCAGAAAGACAGGAGTATGAGTGCTCTGGCGGGCCTTCTCCTTCTAGGTCAGTGAAGTGGGAATGCCGGCATGGTGGAGACAGAACATGAAATATAAGGCCCACTGCTTCATTTTATTTTAAATCCATATGCAAATGGACATACATATGCAGATGAGGGATTTAAAGAAAAGGAAGCTCATATCCTCCCCCATCAAAAAATTAGGCAGCGGTAAAGCATAAGAGACTCTTAAAAACTGAGACCAAACTGAGGGTTGATGGGGGGTGGGAGGGAGGGGAGGGTGGGTGATGGGTATTGAGGAGGGCACCTGTTGGGATGAGCACTGGGTGTTGCATGGAAACCAATCTGACAATAAATTTCATATATTGAAAAAAAAAAATTAGGCAGCGGGGCGCCTGGGTGGCTCAGTCGGTTGAGTGTCTGGACTTTGGCTCAGGTCATGATCTCACAGTTCATGGGTTCGAGCCCCACATCGAGCTCTGTGCTGACAGCTCAGAGCCTGGAGCCTGCTTCGGATTCTGTGCCTCCCTCTCTCTCTGCCCCTCCCCTGCTTGTGCTCTCTCTCTCAAAAGGAGATAAACACTTAAAAAATTTTTTTTTAATTAGGCAATGAATGAATACATTAAGATTGTAAAGTGAAAGTAACTCCTACCCTTTAACATATTGTAGTACTTGCTCAGATTTCTAATATACACCACCATTAAAGGTACCATCTTCATGGCATGGAAAGAGTGGGGAAGACTAGAGCATTTGCAGTGTGTAAGCTTATGTACATGTTTGCTCCTTTACGAAGGGCAAAACAGACTGTCCTAGGTTTGAGGGAGTGGAGCGTGGGAGGCAGGTCCCACATCCCCAGAGCAGTCATCCAGGTGCGATGGAGGTGGGGAGGCTGGCAGGCAGCTGCTACTCCACAGGACGAAGGGGCGGTGAGTGCAGGGCTGCCCGTCATTGCGGATTCTGCCCACTGGAGGGCAGGAGTGCGGAGCTCTGCCTTCTCCAGCCCTGTCCCTGCGAGGACAGAATGAGCTTTGCAGCTTGCAGGCAGGCAAACACTGGCAGGTCAGGAGGGACAGGTGCTTATCATCACAATCGGCACACAAAGGGGCCGCTGTGGTTGCCAAATTTACCACTTCACCTGGGTACTTAGAGGCCCAGGTCACACTTGTCCCAGGAGACAAAAGCTTGTAATTTACGGGTTCGCAAGCACACCTGTGAAAACCTAGGCACGCATCCACTTAAAATGTCAGGGCCTGGATTTAAAATAGCAATTGTACAGATTTTGTTTAAAGAAAGAGAAGGAAAAAAAAAAAAGAGAAAGAAGAAAAATATGTGGGATGAGAGCCAAGGCAGCACACGACAGCGTCATGTGTGGTGGCAATGAGGGCGGAAGATCTCCCCTGGCTTCCAGTCAGAGTAATGAGCATGCCAATTGCCGATGACTGATCACACAACCGCGGAGGAGAAACTTAGCTAACCAGCATGCGGGAATCTCTGCTTCTGCATTAATCTCGAGGTCTGGAGATATTCTCTTACCAAGCAAGGGAAATAATTAGGGGCTTTGTTTCTCTGAGGAGTAAGGGAGGCATGGTCAAACCTAACTCTCCTACTGAATAATGTTCACCTCACTCCAATCTTGATGTTTAGTAAAGGCCATGAATATGGGCAGTGGAGACATCTAATTATCCCGGCCAATGGTCTCTTTTTGGGCCAGGTCCCCCTCCATGGCACTGATAATGCTCATTAGGGGATTCTGCTTCTTCAAAGGCCTGCTCTCCTGAGTCTGTTTCTCAGGCCTGGCCTCTTAAATGTGGCTGCTCCACAGACCATCCTCAGCCAGCTTCTCCTGCCCATGCGGTGTTCCCCTACCCGAATCCAGCGGCTCCCACCATGCCCTGTGCACCAGTGGCCCTCAACTCTTTCACCTCTATTGCTGACCAAGTCTTTCCAGTGTTACTGGACAGACTGGCATTTCCCACGATACGGGACACCTTCAGCTATTAGTTCTAAGGGTCCCTCAAATCCCAGCACTCCAACCCAATTCATCTCCTTTCACTCAACGGGCTTCTGTGATATCCCCCAATCTGTTACTACCACCAACACTGCCACCCAGTGGCACAAACTAGAAACCGTGGAGTCACTCACACTATCACAAGGGGGGTTGGCGTCCTGTTGAGCTGACCGTCTTGAACAGCTCTCAAATCCAGCCCTCTCTCTGCATCTTCCACGCCACCACCCTTGGGTAAGCCTCAGTTATTTCTTTCTGGGATCCTCAACCCCCTCAGACAGCACCTCTCCTCCCTCGGGACTCTCCCACCCATGCAGCGTTTCTCTGCGAACAGGTGTCTTCCCACTGAATTATTGTCTCTGGATCTCCAACTACAGACACATAGGGTCTTTCCTGAGCAGATGTCATGTCCCCTCCCCCCCTCACTCTCCTCACTCTCGTTCCCCAAACAGCTTGCCGTCTTCCTGAGAAGCTGGGCATGGGCAAAGCTGCATGTTTTCATACATGCCTGTCTCTCAGCCTGCCTGTACGTCTGTCTCCTGGTCTCTGCCTCTTGAACTCATTCCTTTATTCTCCATGTATTTGCCGAGTGAGTCCTATGCATCAGGGACCACACTAGAATCAGTGGGGACAAAAAGACAACAAAAACTTAGTCTTCGTGAGCAAGAAGTACAATGCTGGGGAGACAGATGTAAACACTGCAAGTTACATTACACTGAGGTTAGAACTCAATGAAATATGTACCAAGTGTGACTGGTCCCCCAAGGGGAGTTATCCAGGCCACCTGGCAGATCAGGATGCACTTCATGGAGGGTGTGAATTTAGTTTGATCTTGGCATAAGGGTCACTAGGTAGAAAAAGAAGGGAAAAGCACTCAGCCCAGGCAAAGAAGATGCCCTGGGTGAGGACAAGAGAAGTCTGGAAGGATGATTTGTTGAGGTGGCTACGTCCAGTTTGGGGTGGCCCAAGAAGAAAGTACAAGACGGCGGGTATGATGAATGCTCCAGATAATGACCGTCCTAAACACACTAGCAACATATTTCAGCTGGCAGGATGTGTGGTAGGGATCTTTCTTCCTTCTTGATGTTTCTTTCCACACAGACAGAGTTTTGCTGGTATAATACCCCTGCTCCTTTCCACCCCAGGGAGAACGAGTTCTCTCTTAACCAACTGGCAAATCTGAGATAAGGAAGCTGGACATTTCCCGTCTTCCTTGGGTGCAAGGCCACTTACACAACACAGGGAGGCCTGCTTCCTGGGGTGGGAGAGTGTCTCATTCGAGGGTTCACTGTTCACAAACCCCTTGTTGCCATGCATCTAAAGCTGAGATTGAAAAATGTGTATCCTCAGTGATAAAGATGCTATTCTGATCTCTACATCCTTCTTTCACCCTATCTTTTAACTATTCTGAACTGAAAAGTGTTGTATTATTGACTCCTCTACTCCCCCGACGGCAGGGAATGGTTCTGAGCAGGGAAAGAGATTCAGATATGAGTTCTAGAAGACAGCCTGGCAGCAGCGTAGGGAGTGGGTCTGAAGGGCAGAATGGGGAGGAACACGTATGTCCAGACAGTGGGAACAGAGAGGAGGGGACGGAGATGGGCTACATAGCTGGTTGGGATGGACAGAACCTGGCGACCTGCTGATTTCAAGAGTGACAGAGGAGAGGAAGCAGCCTGTAAGGTTTTCAGCTGGGAGAGCATCCGTGGCAACCCTTCAAAATCCTGCTCACATGTTACATCCAGGGAGCCCTCAGCAGCTCCCCGGCTCGTCTGGTGCTCTCTAGTGCCCGTTTAGCACTACGTTCACACCCTTCACAATGGTTATCACACATGAACATGATGAGATTGCGTGGACAATTCCCGTCTGGACTTGGACAGCCTTGGAAGGGGACACCTTTTGCAGGCGGGTGGGTGGGGGAACACAAACTCTCTTGTCAGACTATCTGGATGTAGGACCTGGCTCTGCCACCTACTACCTATGTGACCTTGAAGCCAGTTAGTGAACCTCTCTTTGCCTTTATTTCATCTATAAAAGAGGGCTAATAAAGTATCTCCCCTCAAAGCAACAATCAAACATGTAATTCATGAGAATTGCTTAGAAGAGAGCCTGGCATGTAGTGACCATTAATAAATCTTATCTTGACCATCATCTATCTTCGTGGGACCAGCATCGGGTGCAGTTTTGATGAACACTCAGTAAACGTTCTGTGAACAAATGACAGACTTACAGGGACCATGCCAGGGGAAGGAGAGACCAATAAGGAGACAAGAAGTGATTCGTGTCCTCAATGAAGTGACAATTACACAGGCACCAAGGCAAACCAAAAGTCACCAACATAAGGGAGCGTATGCTGAGTGTCAAATAAGTAAAATGGAGAAAAGTCTCAAGAACTGAGAGACTAGAGGAGCCCCTGCAGGGCAGGTGACCAGACAGGGCTTCTTGGACATGGCCTTGAGAAGACCCTTCTGGCCACGGACACCCCAGGGTGGGGTTGTATGCGGGTGTTGTGAGAACAGCCGCTGCCCATGTCCCAGGAGTCCCACCTGCCTCAGCCTCTCTGCGGTCCCCATGGCTCGGGCACCAGGAGAGGGCCACACCCACCTCTGCCTGCCCTCCACATTCGGTCACAATACTATTCATACACCTGAAGTGCATGTGCCAGAGAAAAGTGGGAGAGCACACAGTTAAAATCTCCGGCACATGTAAACACACTCCCCTAACCAATTCTTACATCTAGTTTCACTGGGCTGGAAAAAAACCACTCGAACGTTAATTCTGGACTGTAGGTACAAAGGAAATCATTATTCCCTTTTGCTGTTCAAGACAAAATGGGACAGAACAGGCTCAAGGTTCCCTGGTGCAGTTAAGATTTCTAACAAGTAACCCTAAAAATAGACGCCGTGAAAGGCAATAAAAAACACCTTAAAAACACAAAGTCTTGCCAAAAAAAAAAAAAAGTAGACCTGAATCTGATTAAGCCTCTAGATTCAGCTACTAATTTGCAGAAAATACAAAGGACAAAGAAATCTGTTAAATTACAGTACACTACAACATCAGTAAAATCCAGACTGTGGGAAAATCTATGGGACAAAGAGCTGGATCCTTCAACAAATAAATCGTGAAGGAGAGAGAGCCAGAGACAGAGGGAAAACTATACATTAAGAGACTTAAAGGGCACGCCAACCAATAGCAACAAGTGGATGTTGATTCAAATAGACTGTTCCAAAAATATATAATTTTAAAAAATATTAAAAGTCTGAACACTGATTAGATATTTAATAGTATTATAAAATTATTCTTTTTTAGATGTGATAACGGTATGGTCGTTGCATTAAACAAGAAACCATTCTTACCTTCTTTTAGAGATACATCCTGAAATATTAAAGGTGGATCTGTTCCAAAATAATTCAGCATGGGAATAGAGAGTAGGGAATACAAGGAAATAAGACTGTGCACGAGGTGAGCATTGTTGAAACTGGAGGATGGAGGGGTGCCTGGGTGGCTCAGTCAGTTTAGTGTCCGACTTCGGCTCAGGTCATGATCTCGCGGTTTGTGAGTTCAAGCCCCAAGTTGGGCTCTGTGCTGACAGCTCAGAGCCTGGAGCCTGCTTTGGATTCTGTGTCTCCCCCTACCTCTGCCCCTCCCCTGCTCATGCTCTGTCTCTTAATAATAAATAAACATTAAAAAAAAAAAAGAAACTGAAAGATAGATGGGTACATGTGGGGTCATCTACTCTACTTCCCCATATGTTTGAAATTTTCTATGATTACCAAGAAAACCCAAACTAATTTTCTGGACCAACCAAGTAAAAGTGAAAAATCTTAAGCTTAACATAAGAACTTCTGTCCAAAATAATAAAAAAAATTAAGAAGGGCAGACACAGAATGCTTAAGGTAGGTTAAGATCTTACTTATTTTTTTTTTTTTTAAGATTATTTATTTTAGAGAGAGAAAGGGAGAGAGAGAGAGAGAGAGAGAGAGAGAGAGAGAGAATCCCAAGCAGGTTCTGCACTGTCAGTGCAGAGCCTGACTCAGGGCTCTATCTCATGAACCGCGAGATCATGACCTGAGCCGAAAACACGAGTCAGACACCCAACCAACTGAGCCATGATTGAGCCCTACATTGGTGCAGAGCCTAATTGGGATTCTCTGTCTCCCTCTCTCTCTGCCCCTCCCCTGCTCGTTCTCTCTCTCTCTCTCAAAAAAAATAAATAGACATGAAAAAAATAAAGAAAGATGGGGCTCCTGGTTGGCTCAGTCAGTTAAGCGTCTGACTTCAGCTCACGTCATGATCGCAGTCCATGAGTTCGAGCCCCATGTCGGGCTCTGTGCTGACAGCTCAGAGCCTGGAGCCTGTTTCAGATTCTGTGTCTCCCTCTCTCTCTGACCTTCCCCCGTTCATGCTCTGTCTCTCTCTGTCTCAAAAATAAACAAACATTAAAAATTTTTTTTTTAAATAAAAAAAAAAAGAAAGAAAGAGAAAGAAAGAAAGAAAGAAAGAAAGAAAGAAAGAAAGAAAGAAAGAAAGGAAGGAAGAAAGATAGATAGATGACGGAAAAGTCCCAGGACAGTGGAGCTAGAGGCCCCCAAGGGCTCTTCCCTTCAGACAGGAAGGTCAGCTCATAGGGTTTGGCCCATTAAGTCAGCCTGTGGGGCAGAAACTGCATGGTCTGATTACCTTCAAGAACATCTCTCAAGACCTATAAACCACAGTCCATCATTTTGTCCATAAACACTTGTACAGCAATATGTAACACTGTAACACCCTTGCTCCTTCATGGAGGCCTGCATGTAGGTGAATTCTCACAAGTGAAATTTATGCATGTATGGTGTACCTGCTGAGGGCATTTGACCAGAACTTACCAAGGTGACCCGTTTTGGATGCTGGGTGGTCCCATGTATTTAATCTTGACCTTCAGACTAGTGGCCAATTTTGGGTGATTACAAGCAGAAGGTCCGGTCTATGAATTTCTAAAAAAACTAGGTGCACAAGAATGTTTGCTGTTGTTGCTGGTTTTTTTTAAAGAGACACCATGAGGAGTTTCACTAACACTTTTGGGTAAAAAAGTGATCTTTTTAAAAAAAAAAATAAACTTACCACACAAAGAAGCCAAAGCACAACATAGAGTATTTGGGTCTTAGAGAAGAGATCTTGTCCAAATTTTATGCACACAATAGCTTCCAGGAAACCAATGACCCTAGTTAGAACAAGAGGTTAAATATTAATTCGTCTTATCAGAGCATATACATTCTACATAAATATGCCTTATGCCATCATGACACACTGATAGCAGGTTCCCCACAAAGTGACACTTGTTCTCTTCCATTGCAATTTCTTCAGAAATAACATATATATTTATATTTAGTACTTAGCTTCTTTTACTGTTACTCACTTCTTCCCTCCTCCCAGAACAGAACCTCCACTCATACATTTTAATAGCTGCAAGCATCCAGATGAGTGCCTATCACGTTCGAGATGAACTGTCACCACCTCTGTTGGCACCCTCTCAAGTGACAGAGAACCTACTACCTTGGCAGGTGGGCTTATTCCGCCACTCAATTTCTTTAGCAGTGGGGAAGTTCTCCTTGTCTCAGGCTGGTATCTGCCTCCGCCTGCCCGTGGGTCCTAACTCTGCCCTCCTGTCCTACAGGGTGAGTCTGAGCCTTCCAAGCCAAGTTTTTCAGTAATTTGAAGGCAGCAATCACATTCCCTCCCAGACTTCCAAGCATTTCCAGGTTCAATATTCCCCATTCTGGATGACAATAAAGTAAGCCTTTATCCTCTAAAAATAAAAATGTTAAAAAACTACAACAACAACAACAACTTTGTTTTACTTTTTAATTAAAAGAGCAAAGAAAAACACCACTTTTATGTTCTGCACCTTCATTTATGAATATAAAAATCAAACCTTAAAATTAAAAACTCAGAAAACAACAGATGTTGGTGAGAATGTGGAAAAAGAGGAACACTTTTGCACTGCTGGTGGGAATGCAAACTGGCAGAGCTACTCTGGAGAACAGTATGGAGGTTCCTCAAAAAATTAAAAACAGGGGCACCTGGGTGGCTCCGTCAGTTAAGTGTCCGACTTCAGCTCAGGTCATGATCTCACGGTTTGTGACTTTGAGCCCCACGTAGGGCTCTGTGCTGACAGCTCAGAGCCTGGAGCCTGCTTCGGATTCTGTGTCTCCCTCTCTCTCTGCCCCCCATCCCCACTCATGCTCTATCTCTCTCTGTCTCTCAATAATAAATAAATGTTAAAAAAAATTTTTTTTAATTAAAAACAGAGCTACCTTATGACCCAGAAATTGTACTACTAGGTATCTATCCAAAGGATACAAAAATGCTCGTTCAAAGAGGCATGTGCACCCCAATGTTTACAGCAGCACTATCAACAATAGCCAAATTATGGAAAGAGCCCAAATGTCCATGGATTGATACGATATATATACACACAATGGAATATTACTTGGTAATCAAAAAGAACGAAATCTTGTCATTTGCAACAACACGGATGGAACTAGAATATATTATGCTAAGCAAAGTGAGTCAGTCAGAGAAAGACAAATATGATTTCACTCATATGTAGAATTTAAGAAACAAAACAGGTGAACATAGGAGAAGGGGAGGAAAAATAAGATAAAAACAGAAAGGGAGGTAAACCATGAGAGACTCTTAAATACAGAGAACAAACTGAGGGCAAGTTGCTGGAGGGTAGGTGGGAGGGGTGGGCTAAATGGGGGATGGACATTAAGGAGGTCACTTGTTGGGATGAGCACTGAGTGTTATATGTAAGTGATGAGTCACTAAATTCTACTCCTGAAACCATTATTACATTATATGTTAACTAACTTGGATTTAAATAAAATTTAAAAAAAGTTTAAAAAGATCAGGCTTTTATTAAGGTTCCAAGCTCGTAGTTAAGAACGGATGAGGTGAGCATGAGCTGGCCACGTGATCCCAAAGATGACCCAAGAATATTGATTTCAGACAACTCCACTTCAGGGGTTCCTTACTCCAGATGGAATCTGGTCAATCAGGGTTGGTGTAGTCGCACAGATATTCTCTCAAAAGGCAAGAAGGGGCCCAGAAGGTCCTTGGTCCTCCTACCCATGGGAAGACCCAAAGATCACTCCCAGCATCAAATGTACAGATGACTCTAAACAACTGAACACCCCAAATCTGAACCAAAGCAGAAAATCTCCTTAATTTATCTTTAGAGAGTTTGGGACTCTTTTCCCCTAGCCCCAACCAAACAATGTTTAGGAGTGGCTGGCCTGGATCTTTAAAGACCATCCCCAACCCACGCACCGCACCCCCCCCCCCCAACAAAGTACATGTGTGAGAAAGCATCATTCTAGCTGCAATACACAACAGGGTTTTAAGTGTAGGGCTGAGTGTCGCTAGAATCCTCAAGTCCGGGCTGTGAGCCCACACTAGATGGCAGCACAGTGCAAACTGGTGCCTGTGGAGGAGACTCAGAAAGAATATTTAGTTTAACTTTTGGCTGGGAATTCTTGAAGAACAGCAAATGCTCAGCCCAGAAAGCCAGTGTGCTTATCTGCTCTTAAGCCAGACTGAAATGTCACAGAGTTTCCTGTGAGATTTTGGGGTATTCAACTTGATCAACTCATCTTTCAAAAACACAGTAACTAGGGCCATGATTCTCAAACTTTTATGATCTGAGACCCACAGCAAGAAACACATTTTTTGTGAGCTAGTAGACACACACACACACACACACACACACACACACACCCCTGAAACAAAAGTTTTGCAAAACAATCTGTTCCTTTACTTCGACATTTTTTTGTATTCTATTTCACGTTAAGAAAATGCTGGCAGGACCCACTCAACTGACTTCACAATGACCTGAAGTTAAAGACCACAGAGCATTTCAGTCAGCAACTTTAGGGTTAGGATTTGCTCATCTGTGCTGAGGAAATCTTACGTAAGCTGCTGTCCATGTGCATGGACTTCTCAGTGAGAACGTGACCACTGAGCAAAGCAGGGTGGGGGGAAGTGAGGGGAAGGGGCATAGTTGAGTCACAGGGCAACGCGGGTCGTGAGGGCCACACTAGGGCTTGGCTTTTAGTCTGAGGGTGGGTTTTGAGCAAAAAGTTTTTTCACATGATTCAATTTACATTTTAATTTGCTCATTCTGGCGGCAGGAACAGGGAGCCTTCTAATCTAAGGAGGGGACCCAGGGAGTAGCTGCAGAGTTGTGAGAAGCAGTGGGAACTGGGATACATTAAACTCAGCAATCACATGGACCCTTTCACCACCAGTCATTGCCCCTCCGCCGGTATCCCTGGCCCCTGGAGGGAATCCCAATAAATAAAGTCCTTAAGGAAGGCTAACATCACTTTTGTATATGACCCAATGGCTGCCCCTTTAGGGCTGAGTCCAAAGGCTCAGGAGCACTGGGAGCCCATATTATCGAGCCTGTCACCTGCGAAAGCACAACCTCCTCACCAAGGGGGTGGGGGGCGCAAATTTAAATCTATCTGATCTTTACCAGACTGAACTAGGTGGCCAAACTGTGGTTTGGTGGAATTCAGTCGGGGCTGCTACTTTCTTAGATGCCTCCGCCCATCCTTATCCTTAATTAGCAAGGTGAGGCGATCCTGCCTGGGGACAAGGCTGGTCAGCTGACTGGGACCTTCTCAGCTTCCCAGCCCTGCGGAGCCTGCTCTTTCCAGACATGGTAGAAATAAAGATGACAGGAACGTGGGGTCCAGGGTAAGGAGCTCTTCAGTGAATGGGATAAGAATGTAAGCAGAGTCACTGCAGAAACTTGGGGCACAAAAGCACTAGGCTCCACATGTATAAACTGGGTGCCCGAGCCAACCCTGACAAGTGGAAAAAGTTTTCAGTTCGCCAATGCTTTTGGATTCTGAGAATGCCACGGCCTCCGTGCACCTCGCATATACTGCATATACTGCCCCATGGCTGTGCCAGAATACACTGCTGGGATGGCTCAGGGGGTGGGTGAGCCGCTCTGTCTGGCCAGCCAGGAGCTGACCCTCCAGCAGTGGAAATGAGACGTGCAAATCTGTGACACACCTACCGCACAGTCACACAGGCAGCCAGGAACTGCTCCTGCGGTTCAGGAGTCAGGCTCCGGTTCAGATTAGGGGGAGTAGACGCACCTTTGTAGAGACAGTCATAGATGGGCTAGGCTTTACCAGCTAGAAAAAAAAAGGTTCAACCGTGTTCCATGGAACTTTCTGACTTCCCAAGAACCCCAGGGGCAGGGTGGGGTGGTTGGGGACAGGGGCAAAAGGGTCCTCACCTTGACAGTTCTGCTCAACTGTTTCTTTCTTTTAAAGTTTATTTATTTATTTTGAGGGGAGGGAGGGGACAGAGAGTGAGAACCTGAGCGAGGGAGGGGGACAGAGAGAGGGGTGGAAAGAGAATCCCAAGCAGGCTCTGCACCATCAGTGCAGAGAGCCTGAGGTGGGACTCAAACCCACGAACCATAAGATCACAACCTGAGCCGAAATCAACAGTCAGACACTCAACTGACTAAGCCACCCAGGCTTAGTCAATTGTTTTGCTCTCTATTAGGATTTGGGGCAAGATGTCATTTGGGGAAAGGGATTCAACTGCTAAAAAAAACTTCTGTGCCTACCACCGAGGTTTGGGGCTAAGACTGGAGGGGTTTTTGAGGAAGGAAGCATGGGTGGTGGGATAAAGGAAGGACGGACTATCGATCGTGAGGAGGACAGGATGAAGGGGAAGACACGGGAAAAGGGAAACTAGAATGGGAAAACTACCCCAGCAGTGTGAGCACGGAGGGCACGACACAGAGGTGGGCAGATGGGGAGAGAGGTGAGGAGGACAGGAGGCTGTGAACAAAGGTCAACAGCAGGAAGGTGAGGGCTGTGCTGGGAAAAGGTCAGAGTGGGATGACACCTCCCACAGAAGTCTGTTCCCCTCGCATGCACCCTCCTCCTGGAAGGACCCTATGCCTCACAGCTGTTGTCTATCCTTCCGGGGGTAGGGGAGCACAGGGGGAAAAGCCTGGAAGAACAAGTACCATTGCAAGAAGCTGTGGAAAGGAGTGACGTGGAATGGACAGCCCGCAGAGGAAACCGAGAAGGAACAGTTTCAAGATGGCAGATGCCGCGGGGAAGACAGGGGAAATGCGGGTGGAGGAAGGGCCTGCTGACTTGGGACTGACCTTGGCGAGAACAGTGCAGCAGAGCACCGGAGACGTGAGGCTTATCATCAAAGGGGCACCAGTTGGGTTAGGACAACATGGAGCAAAGGACAGTTCTGAGAGTTAGGTGGACGTGGTCCTGGAGCCCCTGGGGAACAGTGGACTCTTACCCAACCCAGCCCTTGAACGCCCCACCCAAGTACTTTCAGGGGAAGGAAAAGTGATTACTCACTCCTGCTATGGCCAAAGCGTGGACACCTTCCTTCAGGGCCATGCGATCAAAATCCTTTCTTTATAAATCAGGCTACTTCCCTCTTGTTCAGAAACAGTTATGATGAGGGCAGAGTGGGGAGAAAGACGAAGATAAACATGGTATAAAGTGCTCCCCTGGGGAATCTGTTCATATCGGTCTGGGCCTAACACCCCCACAGAGCTGGAGTAGTGTAATGGGACTTTCTAAAGACAGAAGAGGCCAGCTTTTACACACTACTGCTTTCTCCTTGGTGGGGTTCCCATTCCCTAGCTGGATGGAGTCCCATCTCTCTGCTGGGCACGGCAGGTTTGAGTATAAAAAGCTTAAAAGCTCAGTTTTATGGTACAACTGTGGGAGACCACATTGTAAGTCCGTATTTACTTACATCACAAGTAATTAATACAAACCCTTTCAGGGTATAACATTTACAGAAAAGTGCTCTCTTCAGGAGAAAAAGATGGAATGGTGGGTCAGACACCTCAGGGGGTCCTGTTTGCCCTTTCCCTTCCCCCACCCACCTCCGCAAAGGCAAAAATTTGACTGTGGCTATGTGGGGCGCTCCTATTCCCCCACCTCTCCACACCTTGCTAAATGAAGCCTGAAATTGCTCCAAAACTAGTGAAAAGGAGCTATAAAACAGCTACTAGGAGACGGGAAAAAGACAAAATGAGGGTAACAGGGACGGGGCAGAAGAGGGGAGGTGGTGGCCTCCAAGGGGCAAACCTGCAGAGAGAAGACAGCTCGGGCCCCGTGTTTCCCTGCCGCTGGCTGACGAGAGGCGGCTCTTGCGTGTGTTCACACCGGTGCCCAGGCGGATGGCTGTGTGAGGTTTATGGACAGGAATGTTCTTTCCGGCATGGCCCGCCAGTTCTCAAGGTGCGTGTCCTGATACCACCATTCTGGGAGCTCGCAATTCTCGGAGAGCATACTCAATAAGCCAAATGATGTCTCCTTTGCATTTTACTTTACTTGAGCCCTTTTCAACAACATGTGACTTTCTGCAGCAGTGTTTTGTGCCGCTCCAGCCCCGTTTATCTTTGCCATTTCTCCCACCGCTAGGGATTGTATTTTTCGGCTGCCTGATTAGAAACCAACTTTGCTGCCACACTGCCACTTTCTCTGATCAGCATCTCCTTTTCCTCAACAGGTAAAACAGAGACAAGTCATGTGGAGCATACGTGCACTCACAGCAGAATAAGGCTTTGGCAAGGACTTCTGAGTCTGAAGAGGAAACTAAGTGTGGAAAGAAGGCATAGGCAGTGGAGGAGGGCTCAGACGCTCTGTGGATGAGGTGCGAGAACAACGCTTCCTGTCCTCCTTGGATGGGGCAGTAAGGAGAGCCCGTCTACCTCCTTTTTGTGACTACAACAGTGCGGTCGCATGGCCTTTGCTCTGTATATCGGAAATCTGGTAAACATGTAAATTCTCTCTCCTGCTAGATTACTAAACAATGGAAAGCCAACCCACGTTATCACCCCATAAGCTACTCTGGGTATGAAAATCAGCTTACATCACAGAATGTATGAGAAATACGGACAATGGCCCTTTGTGTTTTAGGTGGGAGGGGGAAGCCTGCCTACATCTTTAACTTGAGCAAGCCCTGAGAATCTGAAATGAGAGTTGACACACACCCACACAGGAAAATGTTTAGAAAGAGTAACATAGAAAGGTTAAGGACAGTGATCCCTGATGGGCTAACTTCTTTGGATGATCTTTAGTTTCTTCTTTTGCCACTTTTTCTCATCTAAACATATGAATTACCTTCTCACTGGGAAAAAAAAAAAAAAAAAAAAAGTTACTCTGCTTAAAAATCTGCTGAAAGTAGTAACTTCTTGCCTACTATGGGTATTCATTTTTATGTTGTCACACTCAATTTAGAACCTAAATTAGGTCTTGAGTCTAAGCTACCTCAGGGACTTAACTTCACACAGATGTGCTACACAACTACAGAACCTCGGCTGCTAAATGGAATGGTAAATTGTTGGCCGAATTTAAGCAAAAGAACCACTTACCTGAGACACTGAAGATGGCCTCACATTTAACACTGCAGGGTTAGACTAGTTAGCCTATGGTCTCTTTCAAATCATTTAAATAATAATACTTTAAGATAGCATTTGTATCTGTAACAAGACAATAAACTGTGACTGTGTGGCTGTATGTTAGTTCTCCTTGGAACAATAAAATTATACCTTGGTAGGCAGCAAGCAGCTGTTTTGAGCAGGCTTTTTGATGTAAAAGTAACATAAAGCATCATTAAGCCTATCATGAAATGATGTCCCAAACTTGTCACCAAATTTAGAGGGAATTTGAACAATCCGTTGTCTATCTAATTTATTTCATAAAATAAGGTCTCTGAGTTCCATGCAGCAAATATCTTTTGATTTCCTTTTTTTTGTAAAAAAAAAAAAAAAAAAAAAAAAAAAGTTTGTATGTCCTCTTTCTATAACTTGCCAATTAACTACAATATTCTAAACTTAAATCAGAAAAGAGAATGTTAAAAATGAAAAGACATATAACAAAACAATAGCAAGCCTTCATAGGAAGATTGTACTGAAAGGCACTTAATACAGGGTCAAGAAATAACCAAGGAAATTTAGAGGCTTAAGTGGTTTTTAAGCCTCCACAATAA
Source organism: Leopardus geoffroyi (assembly GCF_018350155.1). Taxonomy (NCBI): domain Eukaryota; kingdom Metazoa; phylum Chordata; class Mammalia; order Carnivora; family Felidae; genus Leopardus; species Leopardus geoffroyi. Next base: position 111,053,201 of record NC_059338.1, read on the forward strand.
TAGATTACTCACCCAAACACCCAGCACTGTGTTCCTACGCGTTTGCACTGTGTGTCAGTGAGGTAAGCATAGTACTGCCTGAAAGAACAAAGATGGAATTCAATGAAAGCTTCTGGAAGATCAATGGGTCAGCATAAAATTAAATCACTTTGACAGGATAAATATAAAAGATGTTCCGCCTTGTTCTACATACTCCGGCTAAGTGGTCTACTTCTAGTCAAGGGAATGAGAAGCCAGTGGCTGCTGGAACATTCCTATAAAAGGTGAAGAGTTCGGGCTGGGTTGGAGTGGAGAGAGCATGGCTTAAAGAGCTGAGTATTCACAAAGGCAGTTTTGATTCAGGGACAGAATGGGTGCTTCAGTCTCTCTGCAGGGAAGTGATTCCAGAGGGTCACCTACACTGTCATGAATTGTCTCCTCTGGCACTCTCCAGGACAAAGGTTGCCGATTGTAACTGGGCAGGGCAGACACACACTTTTGGCTCTCAGAAACTGGAATGGGATCCCGTATGCAGGTCACTGTTCACTCAATACCAATGACTTTGAATGTTACTGACGAGCTCAGAAAAATGAGGCAATGACATGGAGTTGAAAAGCTTAGAGCAGCACTGTCCTACGTAAATATAATACAAGCCACAAATGCAGTTTCAAATCTTCCGGCCGCCATGTTAAAGCAAAAAGAAACAAGATAATAGATGTTTTAGTAACATGTTATTTAACCCGGTGTATTGAAAACAACTATAATGAAGTATTTTACAAGGTTTCTGCACTAAGTTTTTGCACAAAATCCGGTGTGTATTTTACATGTACAACATTTCAACACAGACTGGCCACACTTCCTGTGCTCAGCCGCCACATATGGTAGGGTAAGTGGCTGCTGTTAGGACAGTGCACGTTTAGACCCTCATGACCACCCCCAAAACCCAATTCGTCCCTTCAGAAGTAGCATCTGAAGCAGGAGCTCATCATCTTTTTGGAGGTCACAGACTTTTTTGAGGATTTAATGAAACCTATAATAAGGGGCACGAACACACAAAATGTTGCATTAAGTTGCAGGGGACTCATGGATACTTGAAGGTCATCCACAAACTATCATCTCTTCACTCCAAAGGCCTGAGTGAAGAATTCTAGTCATGAAGAATTCAGGTCTACCTCTCACTTCACATTTTCATGGCCTAGTATGTTTGTACCACTTCAGCTTCTCTCCCCTCCAACTGTAGCCCTCCCTTTACACTGTACTTGATATTATCAGAGTAAGAGAAGGTTCAGTCAAGCTTCTTCGCAAAGCAGGAGAGTCGAATCAAAAGGGAAGGAAATGGAGATGTGGTCCGTATGATTTATTTATCCGAAAGCCTGTAAGCTTTCTCTCCTTTTAGGGACTGCCATTTGCTACCTGGGGTGGCCGTGTTAGAACCCATTAGAACACTTCCATCTTCCCAAGTAGCTTGCCAAAGCATCTTCTTACATAGGAAATGCCTCAAGTTGGTATGAGAGCACAGAAAAGGGGCTGACTTTTAAACAAAAAAGAAATCATGTAGAAATCCACAGTGTTGGGCAGAAATTTTAAGGAGCTCTCAAAAACTTAAAACACTGGACATGTAGCCTCTGGTTTTTGTTTTGAAATGTTTAGCAATATTGAAATTTCATGATAAATCAGATGTGATTTGTGATTCTGTTTTATATATAAGCGATTTCTTTCCCCATTTACTGACTTTGTTATCACTCCTAAATTAATGAAAAAGTTGCTGCTAATCTTTCTTGAAAATAACTGTGAGCCTCAAATTAAATTAAATTTTAAATGAGAAAGGGAGGCTCCAATCCACCAAGGGAAAATAGCATTTACGAGAAAACCACTTCAACAGACCATTGGTCTGTAACGTGTCAAAACTCTGCCTGCCTACCAACTAGTGGGTTTCCAGTTTGGTCCTTAAAGAAAACAAGAGATGGAATTTTAGGTCTTAACTTCCCAGGACTCAGCTCTATCTTATTTGGTTTGTTCAATCCGGGATCTGCGCCACAGGAGGAGGGAGGCAAGGGGAGGAGATATATATAGATACAGATGGTTATCTATATCTATCTGTTTCCTCTTTGTAATAATTAATGAAGACAGAAGAGGTTTGACCAAGGAGAATACCGACTCTTCTTGGCAAGTGAGGCCCTCTGCTTGTGTGGTTTGCATGCACATTGAAACTGATGAATTAAGTTATTCTACAGCTACAGCTTCTGAAGCTAACTCTTGTAGCTGCTTAGTATCTATTTGTATCTTTGTAACTTTGCAGATACCTCTGGTGTTGTTAGTGAATCAATGGCGGTGCTTCACATGAATTGTCAAACCCCAACGCTGTTAGTTCTAGAGAGGAGGAATGAAACAAATGACTGTCTCTGATGTGCACTGGGATCAGTCTGCATGAGCGACAGTCACCAAATCACACCTCACCTCTGGGGCCCTACCCAGGTCAGAAGCATAACAGCATGAATATCTAAGCTTATCTCACTTGTCCTGGAAGATGACAGGAAGGATGCTGATAAAAGGAAAGTAACTGGCTCTAAAATAGCATCATTTATGACTTCAGATCCAACATTAAAACTTTTGTATTTTTCGATCACCTCATTAAAAACAAAAAAAAGTCAGCACCACTGCTACTCATTTTTTTTTAAAGGATGTTAAAGGGGGGAAAAAGAACAGCAGTGAAAGATTATTAAAAAGGTTTGAAGATAATGGTGTGTGTGGTGTTCTCACTTCATGTTACTGAGGTCTGAGAGCAAAACATTTTCTTCATATTCAGATGTATAATTCTTTAATATTTTCATGGAAAATCTAACGTATGTGACTTTCCTTATGCTGAAAGGAGAATGCACAGCAAGTTAATGCGCTCAAATGACAGTCAGGCTTGTATAGAATTACCTCACTGTGGGAGCCGTGATGCCACCAATAAAGAGAATTCTACACCAACTTAATGGATGACTGGCTTGGAACACAAAGATATGTTTCAAGAAGAAGGTATTCAACTCAGTTAGCTGAAAAAGAAGGATGCATTAGTCAACCTGATACTGCATGCTAAGTCATAACAACAAATTCCTTGTTATGGGCATTCTAAAAAATAATTAGTATGTTTAAAGCATTTTCAGAAAATTTTTGGGGTCCTCCAAGTTGCTACTGGAACGCCTGTATTTAAATTAAGTAACAGCCAGTACAATATGGGCACCAACCAGCTGGGGGATCACGGGTGCTGGCGTAGGGAAAGGGTATATGGTGGAATCAGCTATTTGTCAGGTTTCCTGGTGCGTGGCTCTCATTTGGGTCACCCGTGTGATCTGCTGGGATAGTTGGGAGACAGGTGTTCTGAGAACAGCAGAAACTATGAAAACAAATATACACCATGGAACACCTCTGCAGTCTTACAGAAATCAGGCCAGATCTAAAAGAAGTCTCACTGTAGGAAAGTGAGCTCTTTGATAACCAAAAGAAGCTTGAGATACGTCAAGGAGAAATGACTGGGAACCTATCTAGCACACGCCTTGACCAAAGGCAGCTCTTAAAAGTGGGTGCGAAGGGTCAGTTCAAGTTTCACCTATGGCCAGTGGTACTTTCCCTGAGGTTAGCATCCTGGTGCAGCTCATCACACGAAGAACCCGTGGCAGCACGGAAGAGACCAGGCAGGATGTGGTCTGTGCTGAGCCCATCTCCTGCATTTCCCCTCCAGATTCAGCAAGGAGCAGAGGTTAGGAAAGGAGAACACACGGACCAGCAGGTTCATTTCAGTGACGTGAGACATGTGTCTTTTCCCACAGCATTGATTTCAAGGATTTAAAATCTAAAAAATGGTCCACTAATTAATGCCACACATGGAAAGCTGGTCCCAGCTCAGTGAGTGTGAGAAGCGTGCTCCGTGTAATGCTGCCATCCTAGGAGCACACCCGGTTTCTCCTGGACCAATCCAACCTCCTCCTCAGTTCGCATACGAATGGAACACCTACACCTTCCCAGACATCGCTCTGATAAGGAAAAACTTAGTCCCTACCCATTTAAACTCCCATTTTCATCAGACTGACTTCCCCAAACCATGGTGACTACTTATTCACATCCACTTCCGAATCCGTGAACTCCACCTGCTGAGATGAGCAATATTATTCTCCACATGAGGACAAGAATAATTGTCTTAAAGGTGACTCATGGTCATTTTTTATGTTGGGAGCATTTCGTGCCTGTGTTCAAAATATAATTTCTTATGATTCCGAAACACTCGTCAAGCAAAAGCTGGTCTCCCAAAGTGGCAAAATGATTAACTTGGGCACAGGAGGATCAACACAAAAGGCTATCTCTAGAAAACAGAGATGTTGAGTAATCCTTTTCCAAGACCCTTGGCTGCCTGAATCACATAGTGGGCTGCTTGGAAGGAGACCTTCTCTCCACTGACAACACCTTCTTGGAGGACCCAGGGCCCCACACATAGTAGAGCCTTCTTTACTAAGCTCTCTACAAATTACCTGAGGTGGTAACAGCTGCGGCCCAATTTTAAAAAGTAAACGTTAAACTTAGAATATAAGAAAAACCCTTTGCATTTGTTCCTTTGGTCCTGAAAATGATCCCTCTGAAAATCTATCCGATGCCTAACAACTTGGGTGACAGATGCTGTGACCAAAAGCTTCTTTTGGGGAACTGTAAGCATTTTCTAACTTCCAACTCCAAGAAAGATATTTTAAAATGTCTTTACGATGAAGCAAGGCCTTGGGCATAATAACACTGCTCTGTTTAATTATTTTTTGTATGTAAGCTGCAGGATTTTCTATCTTCCAAACCACCCAGCTGGTAAGCAGCGTCAACTAATGTTAACTCTAAATTCCTGAATGGTTTTTATTTTGCTTTTGCTTTTCTTTTGTTCCCTGCCCACCCCCCCCACCCCCCAAATTCTGGGCATCTGAAAAAATACCTGCCAGATGATCATGAAAAGGTATATTCCAGCCACTCTCTGAAATGAAGATTTGGGGTCAAACCATCGAACGTAGGTCCAACTAGCAGGAGTAAACTGGAGCACAGCTCTTTTGATTTTACCAGTGGTGGTGTGGATGTCTCTGTAAGAAGAGAATGGCTCCAGTGAAAATCCAAAGAGATAAGGAAGGGGAAGAAGAAAAACAAACCAAAAAAACTGCACTGACAATCTTACAACAAATGCTCAAGACAAAAAGATTCCTTTCTGGGTGAACCATCTCCCCAACAATGATCTCTCTATTTATATGGAGTGCGGAGAGCTGTATCCTCGATAGGAAATTTCAGTGATGACAGGCACAGGGCAGGGGTCAGGTCACTAAAGAGCCAGGAGAGGCCTTAACTTGTGAACAGGTGACAAAAGAAGCTGAGGCATAGTAACAGCCCCCTGGAACCAGGCCAGTGAGAATGAGGACGCCCACAAGGACATGATCCCACCCACTCTATATTTCCCAAGGCAGGGCATTTTTTTTTGTTTGTTTTTTTAACGTTTATTTATTTTTTGAGAGAGAGAGAGAGAGAGAGAGACAGAGCACAAACAGGAGAGGAGCAGAAGGAGAGGGAGACACAGAGGGAGGCTCCAGGCTCTGAGCTATCAGCATAGAGATCAACACAGAGCTTGAACCCATGAACCGTGAGCTGAAGTCGGATGCTTTACAGACTGAGCCACCCAGGGACCCTCCCAAGCCAGGGCATTTTAGTTAAACAGAGAGGTCACCCACACCATTTCTTCGTCCTATTTCTTCCTAAGATAAATGAACAGTTTGGGATGACAAACAGCAATTTCTAAGCCTCCTTCATTTTAATCCTACAAAATCACTCAGTTAAAAACTTCACACTCCCATGAAAGGAACGAAGATTCCTACGTGTTACACGTGAGAACAGTCAGGCTCAGGGCACCTGCCAGAGGAAAGCTCCCGTCATGAGCACCACAGTTGGCTGTGTATTCTAGCTTCTCCTGCTAGACCAGGAGCCGAAATCCAAGGTAAATAGCATTTAGTAACTGGTAAAGATTCTTTATTTCGACAAAGATTTTTATCAAGTGCCTTTATGTCTTGGACATTGTGCTAAGTGCTGAAGGCACAAGAGCGAACAAGTCAGGTCTTTTATTTTTGCGGCAGAGGAGGATCCACTCGCCTACCCATCAACAGGCACGTACTGAGAAAATCTTGCAGCAAAAAGATATGGGGCACAAGAGCGACAAAAAATAGAGATTCTCCAAAAATAAACAAGAACTATGAAGGACCTGTATTTAAAAGAAAACAAGGGGCGCCTGGGTGGCGCAGTCGGTTAAGCGTCCGACTTCAGCCAGGTCATGATCTCGCGGTCCGTGAGTTCAAGCCCCGCGTCAGGCTCTGGGCTGATGGCTCAGAGCCTGGAGCCTGTTTCCGATTCTGTGTTTCCCTCTCTCTCTGCCCCCCACCCCCCGTTCATGCTCTGTCTCTCTCTGTCCCAAAAATAAATAAACGTTGAAAAAAAATTTTTTTTTAAATAAAAATAAAAATAAATAAATAAAAGAAAACAATAGCAAACTATATGGTAAGAGGTAGAGGAATATGGGAATAAATAGGAGGACAGAGCGTGATCAAGTATTGGAATACTTACTACAGATCTCTGTTACCTTATGATGGGTTTCGCCCAGACAAGCCCATCATAAATTGGAAATATCATAAGATGAAAATGTATTTAATACACCTAACCTACCAAACACCATAGCTTAGTCTAGCCCACCTTATGCTTGTTCTGAACACTTACCTTTGTCTACAGGTGGGCAAAATCCTCTAACACACAGCCTATTTTATAATAGAGTGTTGACTACCTCATGTAATTTGTGGAATACAGTACTGAAAGTGAAAAACAGTGGGTGTCTGGGTGCAGAATGGCTGTGAGTGCATCGGTGGTTGACCCTCACCATCGCCTGGCTGACTGGGAGCCGCGGCTGTCCCCTGCCCAGCACCACAAGAGAGGATCCTACCCTACACACGTCACCAGCCTGAGAAAAGATCCAAATTCAAGATCCAAAGTATGATTTCTGATGAATGTGTACCACTTTCATACCACTGTAAAGTCAAAAAATCATTAAGTCAAACCATTGTAAGTCAGAATTGTCTGTACAGCCAACAGGTTAATTCAGCTTTATATTCATTTGTATATTTGACGTCACTTAAAAGAAAAAAGCACCAATGGGATTTCTGCTTTTTAGTTGGGCTTGTGTTTTGGGAACCTGACAAAACAACTCTCAAGTTGAGTCTAAAGCATAAATGTATGAAAATAGGGAAGCATTATGGCAGTGTGTAAAGAGCCAGACAACCAGAGATAAATTCACACTCAGCAGCTTGCTAGCTGTGTGTCCTTAGGCAAAGTACTGAACCTAGCTCTTACTGTCACCATCCCTAGAATGAAGAGAAAAGGAGTGTCAACCCCTAGGACTGATGTAAGGCTCAAATGAGATACTGCTTATAAAGATGACTTACAGCAACGTCTAGCACAACTCCAGTTTTTGTTACATTATCTACTGTCTTAAATATATTAAAAGCATGCTTTCAAGTCAGCACCCAGAGAAAGGATGATTTAAAGAGGAATAGGGAACACGGCTTAATCAATTGCAAAAAACATTTTGAAATCTCTCCCTCAAACCATCTAGCACATTAAATGTGAGAGAGACTAAATAAGTTACTCATAATAAAAGACCAAACCATTAAAGAACCGGAAGAAAATACAGGTTAACATTTACCTAAACAAAAAGATGAAAAGCTTTTAAAGTTTAAATGGAGTACCTACCATAAAGAAAATTACAAGTAGATGACAAAACAGAAAATAAAGTCACATTTATGACAAAGTGTTAATGTCCTTAACCTATAAAAAGCACTAATAAGAAGAGGGAAAATACAATAGAAACGGACTAGAAATTCAGTATCACATAATTATATGTGGTAACATTAAAAAAGGCTTAAAAGTAAAATTCAAAGAAATAGTGAAATAGACACATATATACATTAGTGAATGAGGGTGAGAATATAAATTAGAGTACTACACTTTTAGGAATTTATTTATAGAGGCACCCTGGTGGTTCAGTGGGTTAAACATCCAACTCTTGATTTCAGCTCTGGTCTCAGGTCATGATCTGATGGTTTGTGAGATTGAGCCCTGTGTCGGGCTCTGCGCTGAGACATTTTCTTTGTGACTTATACTCATTTTCCCTTATTTGTTTTTTTAAAATTTTTTAATGTTTACTTATTTTTGAGACAGAGAGAGAGAGAGAGCGAGAGAGAGAGAGAGGGAAGGAGGGAGAGCATGAGAGGAGGTGGGCAGAGAGAGAGGGAGACACAGAATCCGAAGCAGGCTCCAGGCTCTGAGCTGTCAGCACAGAGCCCAACATGGGGCTCTAACTCACCAACTGTTGAGATCATGACCTGAGCTTAAGTTAGATGCTTAACCAACTGAGCCACCCAAGTGCCCCTCATTTAACAAAAAAAAGTTATTTATAAAGAGAAAAAAGATCTACAAAGATACATGTTCAAGAATGTTCACTCTAGCTTTCCTTCATAAAACTGAAAACTCTGAAACACATCCAAATGACCACAAAAGGGAGCTGGTTAAATACCTCATGATTTATCCATATGTTGGGATATAAAGAAGCCCTTTGAAATCATGTTTTAGAATATATAATGATGTGGGAAAATGTTCATATTTTGTTTGATAAATAAATGAAGGTGTAAAGACAATAAAGACAACTACTTTCATAATCCCACTGCTGTTCTTTTCCTCCTTTTCAATGGCACAGTTCCTGTTTCAGTCAAATTGAGAGAGCTCAGGGAGGCAGGACAAGGAATGATAGAAGTGGGTGCTGTCCCCCCTGGAGGCACAGAGGAGGGACGCGCAACTTGCGTCAGAAAGTCAGAGACAGCTACCTGAAGAGGTGTCAAGGTAGTCGAGGTAGGAAAGGAGAGGACCTGTCAGCCTGGCACACGGGGACATGGGTCAAACCCAGGTATAGAGGAGCATGTGCTCCGAACCTTGGGAGCCCCAGGGGGCATGGAGGAAATGACTGGACCTGCCCAGCCCACAATGTGCACTTTGTCCCAAAGACCAGGAGGAGCCATCACAGGGGAATGACATGATGAATCTGACATGCTGAAAAAGATCCCTCAAGCAGCGGGGTGAGATGGTTTGCAGGGGGTAACCAGGGAACAGGGAACTAACTAATCCAGTGAGGGCAGTATGCATGCAGGCTGAGGCAGGAGAATGAAAACAAAATGGATGTGAGAGAAACGAAATCATAAATGGTTTAGCATCATCTGGGTGAATGCCTGCAACACGGTCTATAATCATTCATGCGTTTCGACTACTAATGTGTCATTTACTTCTTATCGTCAAAGACCATACTGAAGGTGCTTGCTACTAAAGCAGCTTAGTCCTCGTTGTGCAAGGCTGTGACTAATGTCCAGAGGGGAGGTGACTCACTTGAAGCTGGCCCAGTGGTAGGTCCTCATCTCTAAAAAGCGGCAAACGACCATGCCCAACCAGATGCCACCGCCGTTGCACAGCAGGATGTCCAGGATGACTTGGTCCCACCAGCACTCAGCGAAATTGGGCAGAAGGTGCATGAAGAAGAGCTGAGACACACGAGACCACGGTTTTAAAAACAAAACTGCAGAAAGATATACTTCCTTTTAATACATTCTTTTAGGAGAAGTCGTTGACGTTACACGTTTTCCCAATGTATGAAACACATAAATCAAAACAAGGCCTGTAATCGGGTTTGTTTTTTATGCTGTGGGTAAGTTTACACATTTTATGAATCCAAACAGCTCTTTTCTTGACATACGGCTTTAAAGACAAGGTAACCCCTCCTGAAAAATACTACTGATGAATTACCTTGGCTAACGACAGCGAGACAAGGATCTAAGAAAGGAAAGGGAGAAAGGTCTTCATACCTGCCAACAGATCACTGGCATAGTCCTCAAAATTAGCAGCTTGAGAGTACAAGCTGTGTGTTTTAGAACTATCCCATAGATATCTAGGTAAAACAGCAAGGAAGTTGCAAAAGGAGAAAGGTTAGGTTTTGATGACATGAAGTGGGAAATGGATAGCTTAACAGGAAACCCTATGACAACTGGTTCACAATCGTCATCTTATTAAGTGCTTATGATGTGCTAGGGGTGAGGCAAAATAAAGTCATGGTTCTCGATCCCAAGGACAGGACGGAGTCAGATGTTTATGCAGAACCACAAAATAAGGTAGGCTGTGGCAAATGTTACCATGGCGACATAAATGGAGCACGGTGAGGACAAAAGAGAGATTCATTCTGACAGACAGCAACTGGGGCAAGACCTATTGGGACAGAGGTCGTTAAGGACAGGGATGACTGGTTTCAAGATGGAGATGAAGACTGAGGGCATTCCAGAAACAGCAGGATCAAGGGTGGAATAAAAATCTCTTATGGAAATCCTTTCGTCCAAAACAAACAGCCTATCAGCTGTGTCCAGAGCAGCACATGTTGCTGTGTGAAGGCCCATTTCTAGAAGGTCTGAAATCACAAAGACGGTAGGTACCTGGAAATCCTCTGGAAAGAGGCAACCCCATAATCACAAACCTCTGAAGTAACACAATAAATACTACAAAATAAAACTGTTCACAAAAGCATTTTGTAGACTGTAAGACAAGGCACATATATGGAATTTGCCTTCTTAATGTGCCTGCTGCCAAGAAGACCCAGCACAGCTACTGCATGTAAAGGCTTGCAGTTGCGTTCCTCCCTCAGGTGAGCCAGGCGCGACCCGACCCCCGAAGTGTATTCTCTGGTCCCCAGCCGTGAGATGCGGCATTAACTGTGGTGTGCCCAAGGGGAAGAGAGAAACTTCAACAGAAGTTGATAACACATATTTGCTGAAACAAGACTATGCAGGGAGGTGGGGTGTGGAGGACATGCTTCAGCCTGAAGAGCTTTCCTGGAAAGGACCAGATTCTGGGGGTGAGATGGGCCGTCCAGATGAATGCCTGGAACTCACAGAGGGGAACGTGGTAGGGCAGCAAGAACATGGGCTGCACATCTTAGCAGGAGCACATCTGGAACCCAATCCTGGCTCACCTAATGAAGCAAGGTGCTGGGCTCCGGTTCCCTCATCTGTCCAGAACTGAGCAGGAGGAACTGGAGAGGGCTGGACTCATTCACTCATGAGTAATTTGGGGAGAACCTACCACTTGTGGGGCAGAGTATCTGGGACTATGCAGATATGGGCCCTGCCCTCTTGAGGCTGAACACTTAGCAGAAAAGAGACACTATAAGTACCTATAATATGATGGGCATTTCAAAGGAGAAGGCCCAGGTACTCTCTTTCCAGGTGTACAAACATGGAGCACAGCGGGAGCAGGGAGAAGAGGGACCAGCCTGCCGGTGGGCTCTGGGATAGAAAAGACACGGACTCTTTGACAAGAAGAAAGCAAAGATGGCTGGAGCAAGATGGCAGGGTGGAGAGGGTCGCAAGCAGGTGGGCTGGGGCCAGTTAACATCACGCCTCAAAGGCTGGTCCAGAGGTTTGGATTTTGTCTTAAAAGCAATGGACAAAACTATAGTTTTAAGCTGGGGAAGGACGCAACTGGATCGAGGTGTGAAAAAGATCACTTTGGCAAAAGACAGTGAAGGGAGGAAGCGAGTAGTTCACACAAGAGAGGACAGGAGGGCAGATGCGAGCAAAGCAGGGTCATGAAAGACTTAGACGGAGCAGAGGTGCTTGCAAGAGTCTAGAGGACACAGAGGAACAGAGAAGGAAGGCCCAGAGGCCATCTGTAGTATGAGGGGAGAGAAGCAGGCAGGCTGAGAAAAGCCCAGGGCCTTGCACAGGGTCACACGGCAGTATGGTCAGGAAGATGCCTGGAACTCGGAGGAACGTGGCATGAGAGCAGGAACGTGGGCTGTGCACCTGGAGTCCAGCACATGTGGAATCCTACTGGCTCACCTCAGGAGGCAAGACTCTAGGCTCTGGTCCCTTCATCTGTCCACTGGGAATACGCTTATGGTGAGGATTTAGGAGACAATACATGTACAGTGTTGGGTACCGCTGTGGGTTGAATCGTGTCCCCTCAAAATCCTCCTGCGGAACCCCTAACATCCAGTTCCTCATGACATGAACTTAATTGGAAAGAGAGTTGTTGCAGATGTAATTAGTAAAGATGAGGTCATCCTGGAATAGGGTGGGCCTCTAATCCAGTGTGACTGGTGTCCTTATAAAAAGAACACCACATGAACGCACACAAGGAGAACCCGGCTTGAAGACGAAGGCAGAAATGGGGGTGATGCATCTACAAGCCAAGAAACACCAATGATGGCCAGCAACCCATAAGAAGCTAAGAGACGCCTACGCCAGATTCTCCCTCGCAGCCCTCAAAGGGCACCAATCAACGTCTTGAACTCAGACTTCTGGCCTCCTGGGCTGTGAGAGGCACATTAACGGAAGCTAGATCTGGCTGGTGTGGTTCCCTAAGTTGGGGTCAAGACAATAGTTGGCATCAAGAAATATACTGCACACATGGCCAAATTTTGTTCCCTGGGACTGAGGAAGAATGATATCATAACTGAACAATAAATAAGTTCCCCCAAAATCATTCTCCTAATAGTTTTAAAAGACTATATCTCTTTCATCCATGAAATGAGACAAACTTGACTCCTGAGACAAGAGAGCTATATCAGGAATCCATTTTTCACCTACAAAATATCCTGGGTGCCCTTGTAATTCATAAACACAATTCTATTTGTTGCAAACCAGAAACTAGCTAGTGGGTAACCCACGTATTTACCCCTAAGCAGAAGTCCTCATTACTACGTACGTGTCTCAGTCTCACTGAGGATTTTATTATCATTCCTTTTTGCTTCATTTCATTGGTTTCTCTTTAAGACTTGTGAGACAAGAGACACATTTTAAGTTAATAAGGAATCACACCTCACCCCCAACTGCCACAAAGGCATCAAATATTTCTAGGGGATGGTTTAAACATAGTTTGTACCACAGGGGCTGGAGAATGGATTAACTGACTGTTAATGGACAGACAACCTTCCTCCTACATGTAAACTATCTGATTGCTGCCCATGGCCCCTTCTTACCTCAGTTAGCTCCCAGGTAATACTGATTGTCCAGCAGAGGCCATAACTACGGATCAACAAGGCTTTCATAGCCCAGCCCCAGAAATGTCCAAATGCAAATATATCAAAATGGCTGATAATCCTCTCCCAGGTGATAACATGGCAGTTCACAGCATACTCCTATTCAAAGTAAACAAGGAAGTAATTAATGGATATTCTCAAAATCAACCTTACTTCTAGGATGCTGACAACAAATGAAAAGAACTGATACGACCTTGATATGACAACTGACACCTGTCCTGCCCGCCTGCCCCCGAAAGTTTTAATAATTGAAGATCCTTTAGGAAAAACAGACAAATATTAAAGTTGGTGACTCAGAATTGCTTTGCTCTGAATTGCAAAAGTTTGATTAAAATAGGAAGCAGGACGCCTGGGTGGCTCAGTTGGTTAAGCATCCCACTTCGGCTCAGGTCATGATCTCGCGGTTTGTGAGTTTGATCCAGCCCCTCTGGGGTTTCCAGCCCCAGAGAAACCAACATCGGGCTCTGTGCTGACAGCTAGGAGCCTGTAGCCTGCTTCAGACTCTTTGTCTCCCTCTCTCTCTCTGCCCCTCCCCAACCCGCGCTCTGTCTCTCTCTCTCAAAACTAAACATTAAATTTTTTTTTTTAAATGGGAAGCAAAATAATTTTACACAAGTTGAGCATGTCTTAAAGAAGTGGAATCACATAGCTCAGGTCACCTGACCACAGGACAACTATGTTAAAGCCAGCGATAAAAACATAAATAGAATCTCAATTAGCAAAAAATAAGTAGAATCCCAATAGGTCTGAAAATTTGAAAACACATCTAAATACCATGGTGTAAAAAAGGAATCACAACAGAAATGTAAACTATATTCAGTATTAATGGTAATGAAAACACTATGTGTCAGAACAATGGGATGAAGGTAAGTAGAATTTACAGAAGATCCAAAGCCTGAATAATTTGTTAGCAGAGAGGAAAAGCTGAAGCATCCAATTTCAGAAATTAGAAGGAAACAGAATCAACCTCCCACCCCAAAGTTAACATTTTCAGATGCTACGTAATTTAAGTATTTAAAAATTACAAAGCTTTGGAGACTTTTGGTTTTGTTTCTACTATCTTTTTGTTTCTATTAGGACATATGAGTTTGCCTTTTTTAAAATTTATTTATTTACTTTTGAGAGAGGCAGAGTATGAGTGGGGGAAGGGGAGAGAGAGAGGGAGGGAGACACGGAATCCAAAACAGGCTCCAGGCTCCGAGCTGTCAGCACAGAGCCCAACAAAGGGCTCAAACTCCCTAACAGTGAGATCATGACCTGAGCTGAAGCTGGGCACTTAACCGACTGAGCCACCCAGGTGCCGCTAATTGGACACATTTTAAAGATATTTTAAGTCAACATCCTTCTGTTTCTGTATATATTAGTAAAGTAGTTATCATATGACAATATAAGATTTCTCAGGAATTTCTACATTTGAATTCTTCCTTCCCAAAAGTAATCTGATAGGATGAAATAAGATTCAGAAAATAGCCACCTATTAACAGCCAGCTGAAGAAATTCCTGGAACAAGGTATTCATATTTTCAAATTCTAGAAATGATGCCTCCTAAGGGAGCAAAAGAGCAATTTGATTCTTCTCTATCTCTTCCAAACCCCACCACATCAGATTTCTCAAGCCTTTCTCAGATCTATTCAGTGCATTTCAATTTGCAAAGCTGATTTTTTTTAAAAAAAAAACTGCATTTTGGGGCACCTGGGTGGCTCAGTCGGTTAAGTGTCTGACTCTTGGTTTCAGCTCAGGTCATGATCTCACGGTTTCAGGAGTTTGAGCCCCAACTTGGGCTCTCTGCTGTCAGTGCAGAGCCTGCTTCGAATCCTCTCTCTACCCCTCTCCCCCCAAAATAAATAAGTAAACATTTTAAAACATTGCATTTTTCCAGAAACATTGTGATGTGATATTACAATGTATAAGTGGGAAATCTGGAGAAAACAGGGAAAGATTCAATAGGGAGAAGTCAAAACAAGACTTAAAAAACAACAACACCAACCAACTGCAGTAAGATGAAAATTCTCATCCTGATTCTGGAACAACATGTGCCTGTCACAGGAATCACAGACTGGTGGAGAGAAATACCCTGGAGCCAGAGCAGGTCCCGGTTGGGTTAAGGAGAGCTGCAAAGCCCCGTCAACCCCAAATTCCTCCACCACCCCCTCCTCTTATTTACCCTGGACACACTGCATAGGGTGAGGTAAGAGAGGGCCAAATTCTGTTCCCAGAAGGCTACTCTTCAAGTGATCATGGGTTAAAGATGACTTTGGAGGCCTTTTTACTCTCCGTGAGGATATTTTTGTGCTTCAACAGATGGAAAGTCACTTTGAAAATCATAAAGAGCCAAATGTAACTATTAGCATTATAGTTACTGGTTTTTTTCTTAAGATTTTTTTATTTGTAAGTAATCTCTACACCCAATGTGGGGCTTGAACTCACAACCCCAAGACCAAGAGTCCCACACTCCACCGACTGAGCCAGCCAGGCGCCCCTAGCATTGTAATTATTAATGAGCAGATTTGCCAATGATCACATCAGGGAGATCTCGAGGTCCTGGTTGTGGGAGGGATGCAGGACATGATGCTTAAGGGCTGCCAGGGAGCCAGATGCAGCACAACCCTGGGAAACAGGGGGAAGAGGCATTAAATGAGGACATCCCGGAGCCAGGGAGTCCAGAAAGGGAAGGTGTGTGCACACAAGTAAATGGTAGGTAAAGATAGACTGTGCCCACCTCCCAACTGCTCGCAGGGCTGATCTTAGTGGCTCCATCCTCTCCCCCGATTGCCTAACGCGTCACCAAATACCAAGTCTTATCCATTTTGCAGGTCAGTTTACTTTGTGATATAACCTATCTTGCTCAAAAACCCAAGAAAATTCTCAGGGGAAAATATCATATCTGGAATACGTTCCTCCCAATCTCTGTTTCATGAGGCTCCAGTGAGTGTCAAAGCACTGTCATTATTATAACTACATACTTAAGGCATAGAGCAAAGGAAAAGTATAGGTTCTGAAGTCAGAGAGATCTTACCAGCTTCTGCTTTGAATGAGATATCTATCCTGTTTAAGTTTCCATTTCCTCCTTGATAAAATGGGGATATTAATGCCTAGCATGCATGTGGGAGGCTTACCTAGATTATATGTTAAATGTCTGGCAGAATAGACAGCCCATAGTTGGTAACTGCCACCACCCTCTCCATCAGCAGAAGCTTGAAGTCACCCATGCCATTCTCTTCCATAAACTAAGAAACCCCCCAAACATACTTTTCTTCCTGAGACTTTTAAATAATTTTTGGCATTCTTACTTCTGCCTTTGGCATGTCCTTTATAAGAATTAAAGAGAAAATCCTAATACACCATTCGAGAAGGGTCTGACCTATCTTAACTCCAATAGAATGATCACTTCTTGGACCATTTATTAAGTCCATTTGTCTTGTTTCTTAAACAAGTACCCACCTATAGCCCAAATGCCTGCTCTCCTTTTCTGAGCATCACTAGGTTTTTCCTTCAGTCTACAAAATGTTATGTATTATTTAAAAATAAATTAATAAAAATTTTCAAAAAAGGAATGGCCTTGGAGCACAAAATGGTCTCTTCACTAAAAGCCAAAATACAGAGTAGCTTTTGCCAAGAATAAAATTATTTTTGTGGGTTTAAAAAAAATAATGACCGAAATGGCCTAGATCATTACAATTGGCCCCTTCATGGCGAGCAGGTGGGAAGTTCATGGCGTCAGGGCCAGAGCGGGGAGCAGAGTTGCTGAGGGTGACACTGATAAGAGCAGCCACCACCACCATCACTGAGGACCTGGTGTGTGCAAGGCACCATGCTGGGCCTCATAGATAGTGCTACTTTGTTGAGTTCACAATAAAATCCCCAAATAAGTACTATTATTTCACTTCACAAAGAAATGATCAGGCTAGCAAGTACATTGCCCAAAATCCTACAGCTAACAAGTGACAGGGGCAGAATTCACACCCAAGACTGTCTGACGATAATAGTCACACTCTTCCTACCATCCCCCTTTGCTCCAAGAGAAGATACCATTTCCCTGGACTGTTATCACTCGTGGAAACCACATGCCTCACCTTCCCAGAGGCCTGGCTTTTAGATATCTACACAGGAGATATGGAGAAGGAACAACTTAGAACGTGAAGTTAACTATCTCCTATACCCAACAGTCTACCAATTTCTCTAAGAGAGGACTGACAAGTACCTACCATGACATCTGCTTCCCTCGTGGCGTACCGGAGATTTGGATCTAGCCAGTACATTAGGGATTTAACCTGATCAAAGTTCAGGAAGAGGAGAAATACCAGGAACAGGAAGTAGAGCACACTGAGTCCTAAGGGAAACAAAAATATTCTTATGTTTAGGAAAGATCTGGGGGTCAGATGCACGACACACATTAGACTCAAGTCACTTATGGCCAAAGCAGACAGTGATATTGTGATGTAGCATCTGGAGATCCTCACTACAATCCAGTATTTCCTTTGATGAGTGAGTCTGATACACAGTCTTAATTCAGGCTGAGAGGCTCGGTAATATTCTCAGAAAATGATGCTCAGGTTGAGTCTTGAAGGACCAAGGACCGGCAATATTCAGGCAGAGAAAAGGCATCCAGGCAGGCCCACGGAAGGAGAACCATTCAGGGGCCAGCCTGTGGCTGGGGTGCTGGCAAACACGAGAGAGCAAGGCGGCACTGAAGTGAGGGGGCTTGGGGGCCGCGGCAAGGATTTCAGATTCTACCTTCAGTGACCAGGAACACATGACAGGTTTTACATGGGGGCAAGAAGTTGATCTGGGTAACATTTTACAAGGTGGCCTCTGGCTGCTGTGTGCAGAGTGCGTGGAGGTGGGCAAGGCTGGGTGTGGACAGCCCAGCCAAGGGGCAACATCAGTAGAGACAAGTGGGACGTGCCAAGAGGTGGCCCGTGGCCACACATCCACAGTTTAGACCCCATGTGGGCCCTTCTGGGGTTCCTGTCACATCATATCATAACTGGTACCCTAATAACCGCCCCATATTACAATAACCTACTTTTAAAACAGCAAGAGCCTTTTACAAAGATCTGAAAAACCCCACCAGTGGCTTTATCACTTCTTTCTCCTGAACCTGTTGGAACTGAAACATTTGTGTAGGACACCAAGACACAGTGATACAAACGACCTTGGATCATGTGAACTTGGCTCAGCACTAATCTCCAATGAGCTGTTCCAGAGGAGACAGTGTCCAGGGCTGGAATGAAGTACCCTGGAACATCTACTCACCGGGTCCTCCGCCAGGGCCTCTCTCAACCCTCAGGGAGTTCAGGGGACTTGAGCAGAGCATGGCTGACCTGGTTGCACATCCCAGGGCCCCAGGGGCACACCCGTTAGGCATGTTAGTATGAGGATCTCCTCAGGTTTATCACCAGCTGTTTTTAAAATTGTTCACCTCAAATGCCCCCCACTATACCCTTTTGTAATAATCCTTTCAAAACAATTATTCTAAGACAGAAAAAAACCATCTGGGTAGAGCAGGGCTTCTTAAACTGGAATTCATGGTTGAGCTCCAAGGTCCACGAAGCCCCAGATGTAATGTGTGTGTGTGTGTGTGTGTGTGTGCGTGCGCGCACGCACGCTGGGAAAGGGTCTGTAGTCCTCATCAGATTATCAAAGGGCTCCATGATCCCAAAAAGATCTCAGGTAAGAATTATACTGCTAATTACCTATAATGGATCATTTGAAGTAGAAAAAATTCAAATGTAACCAGCCAGCTGAAAACTTATAATTTCAAACAGCAATATTAAGCTCATGAGATGTAAATATGATGCAACCAGAATAATCTATTTAAAAATGTAAATGGGGGCACCTGGGTGGCTCAGTCAATCAAGCGTCTGACTTGGGCTCAGGCCATGATCTCACAGTTCATGGGTTCGAGCCCCGCATCGGGCTGTGCTGACAGCTTAGAGCCTGGAGCCTGTTTTGGATTCTGTCTCCCTCTCTCTCTGCCCCTCCCCTGCTTGCACTCTGTCTGTCTGTCTGTCTCTCTCTCTCTCAAAAATAAACATTTTTAAATGTAAATGGTCACTTTTCTGCAAAAAATCCTCCTAGAACTTCCCACTGCCCTTCCTATCTGCACTGTTTACTGGCCCATGAGCCCTGCAGGATTCCATCCATGCCCAGCTCTGGCCTCTTACTGCAGCCCTAGGGTCTGCTCTGCTCCGGCCACAGTGCCCTGGAACACACCATACTTTTTCTGGCTGGGGACCATTTCAGTAGCCTTCCCTTGGCCGGGCTTCCCCTGACCTCAATCCTTGCATGCTAGATCCTTCTTGGCATTCAGGTTTCCACTAAGCATCCTTCCTTCAAGGCCTCCTTGCACATTCAAGTGAAACCAGCCACTGAGTCATCGTCACCTCACATGGTTTTAATTAACTTCCTAACACTTAGTGGCATCTGATATTTTTTGGTTGTTGATTTGTTTAATAGTTTGCGACAGCTGTCCTCCCTCCTTGTGACAGGAAGGGCCGCTCCTGAGGGGAGTCCCCTGTCTGTGTGGCCCTCCCCTTCAGCCTCAGGACCACAGCATCCCTGCCACACAGAATAAATACCTACTGTGGTTATGAATAACGCCCCGCTCCACACACAGAGTTACTTATGATGTCTGAAAGTTCAAAGAAAAATAGGTGACCTTGAGCAAAATATCCATTTTTAGGGTCCTTTTTGTAACACTACATTTTCTGAACCTAAAATAATTTATTTGATGTCTTATTTAGGCAGGACGAAGCCAACAGCCAACATTTGAAAGACGTGTTTTAAGTCCATTTAGGGGATCTATTTGTGGACTAGAAATCAAGTAAAAATAAGACACCCAATATTTACAGATGTTTATCACTAATCCTCATTTGAAATCAGGACTCTCTGTCTAGAACTTCTCCCTCTCTAGGATCTTTCCCGTTTTCAGTACCTCCTGGCTGCTGACAGGACAAATGGGCTCACAGCACACACCGAGCTTGTACCAGCCAAGAGCAACGTAAAGGTGCATAAAGAAAAACAAGCCGCATCCCCTTATGTCAGACCTGTGCACA
This sequence comes from Leopardus geoffroyi, assembly GCF_018350155.1. Taxonomy (NCBI): domain Eukaryota; kingdom Metazoa; phylum Chordata; class Mammalia; order Carnivora; family Felidae; genus Leopardus; species Leopardus geoffroyi. The sequence continues at coordinate 111,073,406 of NC_059338.1, forward strand.
GTAAGCCACGACAGCACGCGCGGGGGGGCGAGGAGATCTGAGACAGTTCACACGTATGAGAATCTGAAATTACCACCGGCACGTCTGCTTTATGGCAAGGAATTTTCATAAAAATTTATATTAAGAACACCAAAAAGTAAAAGGTCATAAAGTTCTACTATACAGCAGTAAGTAAAACTGCTATAATGATACACAGAAAAAGGATTTTAAGTAGGATATATCTCTAAATCTACCAATGGGTAACTCACCGAAAACCATTCGCCACAAGGCTGGATGAGGTCGAGTAAATGGACCTGTAGATGGAAAAACATTGGGTTAGAGCGAACTGGTTTTAAACAAAAACTAAAAGCAAAGTGGTCTCTACAGAGATAAAAAAAAAAAAGGCTCTCTACTGTTAATTTTTTTTTTCCACATAAATACTTTTAGGTTGAAGTCTAGGTTGAAATGTTTTTATTCGCATTGTAGCAACTGTCACTACAACTGTTAACAGGTACCAGTCTCCACAACAGAGGTTTCTGTTCTTAAAGCTTTGTCTTTAGAACTCAGACCATAATTTCCCACAGAAACAACGTTACCACAGTGAGCAGGTTACCAGGATGCCTTGTAAGGGTTTGGAAAATACTACAGTTTCACAAGCGAAATCTCCTGCGTGCTGGTGTGTGTAGCCTGACACAGGGCAGGGGGTAGGTTCTGAAAATTAAACAGGAGAAACACTGCTTTGAAAACAAGTGAGGTGGGGTTTGAAATGGAAAACAAACCCTTGGAGCACTGGAACACACTAGTGCAGTGGCTTCTGATCATGAGCCATGGTAACAAAATACTTTGGACACGGCAACCCAGTTCAGACACACAGATGCAACTCTGGCACCACGAAAACAAGTTTTACAGGATGAAACTTACTCTTACTATAAGTGACACACCAATACTTTCTCTTCTACTTTATTCCTTCAATGAAAAGAAAAGAAAAGAAAAGAAAAGAAAAGAAAAGAAAAGAAAAGAAGAGAAAAGAAAAGAAAAGGAGAAGCAAGCAAGTTGGGCCTTGATCCACTAAACTGAGTTACCATCCACTGAAAGGTTACATAGTTCGCAAATGCTGAAAACACTGCTCTCATGGGCACCTGACCTACTTGGGGCTGCCCACCCCGTTGGAATGGCCTTCCTACAGACTCTGGGCTCACTTCCAATGTTATGAATCCCACATCTCGCAGGGAGATGCCAGAACTCGCTGCCCTGCCCTCTTCATAACTGGGGCTTAGTTTTTCAGTTGCCCCTGAGCCCGACTTGATCTCAGGAGCTGGTGATACAGATGTTAAGTATGCTGAGCTCTCTCCCCAACCTGTCCCTCTGCCGGGGCTGGCATGGACACTCATGATGGTGGCAAATCACTGCAGAGTGCACACTGGGGTTTCCCCATGAGACCAGCTCTGGGTGATGTGCCAGTTTCTAGGAGCTTAGCCTGGGACCCAGCCTCCTAGCCCTCCCAGGAATCCTCCAGCCAACATCCTAGAAGTCTTTTTAATCAGCAGTCAGCTTCTGTTGCTGGCAACCTGGAATCCTGTCTGAAGGAAACATGACATTGTAATTTTTATTCTGGAACTCATCCTGAATTATCCACCTCATTTTTAAAAGATGGCTTTGAAACATATCGTAACTGCTTTCTTTTGATGGATCAAGTTCATATTAGGAAAAGCAGTGAGTTACAAGGATCCCCTACCATCCAAATCTAGTCAGTTCTGGAGCTTACACAGTGGCAGCTCAGAAGGTGAGTTAGGTTCGTGCGGGACCCTTCTTTATCCAGAAATACGATGTCTGAGTTTCAGATGGCAAGTAGTGAGGGCTCAGAGTGAGGGATGTAAATAAGATGTCTCAAAATCTGATCCATTTCTGAGTTCTTATAGCAAAGGCTCAGACAGCAAGGAACACCTGCATTCTTTTTTAATTGGCCACTTTCTTCTCAGAAAGGCACAGTGAGGCACAGAAACCAGGATCCCTTTCCAGGTAACTTAACATGGCTACCCTTCTTCGAGTCACTGGAAAACTGACGGCTAAAATGGTCATCATTTAAGTAATTTTCTCTTCCAAATTTTCTTCTTCACTGCTGTTAGGTGACAGCTCAACTTGTCACCATGAATGACTTTTGTATTATGGTGGCTGTCTGCTTTGCAAGTATTACTTCATCCAAACCACTGAATTAACCTGTTAGACATAACATGGGATCCCAGCTTTCTCTACAGTTTCCTCTTGCAAGGTGAAAGTCAAAAATGGTATGATTATTTGGCTTGCAAACAGAATTCCATGCCCAATCAACACTCAAAATCATAAAAGAAGGGTTACTCTCAAGAGCATTCATAATAGCACTCTGCTGAGCACATAATGGGGAGCAGTTTGGAGGGTAAGAGACCCCCCACCCCACCCCGCCATTGTCTCTCAGTTGTCCCCTCAGTTGACAACTGGCTGATGAGAGTGTACGGTCACTCCCACTTTACAGATGAGGACACTGAGGCATAGGCACTTTCCCCAGGTCACACCGCTCACAGGACTCCACTTTTGGCCTGAGAGCACTTCTGTGCTTTCTGATCAGCTCTGTCAGGCTGGGCCAGCTGAAGAGGACAGAGTGGGGGTGGTGAGTGGGGGGCATTGAAGGTTTGAAGCAGGACTGTCTCAAGGCCAGGAGAGTAGGGGAGAGAAGCAAGCTAGTGAGTGGTGTTTGGAGGTGCTGCTACATGGAACTGATAAGCAAGGTCAGGAAACACAAGGTCAGGAAGGACAAAGGACAGGATGGGGAACTGATGTAAGTTCCCTCATAAGTCCATCCAAGGTCATCTTCACCCATGATCACTTGAAGAGTACTCTTCTGAAAACAGAACTTGGCCCTCTCTTACCTCACCCTATGCAGTGTGTACCAGGGTAAATAAGAGGAGGGGGTGGTGGAGGAATTTGGGGTTGACGGGGCTTTGCAGCTCTCCTTAACCCAACCGGGACCTGCTCCGGCTCCAGGGTATTTCTCTCCGCCAGTCTGTGATTCCTGTGACAGGCACGTGTTGTTCCAGAATCAGGATGAGAATTTTCATCTTACTGCAGTTGGTTGGTGTTGTTGTTTTTGGGTTTTTTGTTTTTTTTTTTTTAAGTCTTGTCTTGACTCCTCCCTATTGAATCTTTCCCCGTTTTCTCCAGATTTCCCACTAACACGTTGTAATATCACATCACAATATTTCCGGAAAAAAATGCTAATTTTTAAAATGCCCTTTCAGTTTTGCAAATCGAAATGCACTGAAGGGATGTGAGAAAGGCTTAAGAAATCTGGTGTGGTAGATTTCAGAAAAGATGTTGCTCTGCCCTGAACCAAGTAGGTGGGGAGTAGTGGCATCTTTTGCCTCCAAAAGGTGAGATGTGGCCCTGGAAAGTAAGGTGACACCTTCAGCAGCTAACTGCAAAACCAAATCCAGGCTTTATTTCAATGATCAAATCTGCCCACTTCTTTCTGAGAAGACACTCTCAATATTTTGATGTCATATTTTAAGAAGTACACTAGGAGCATTACTAAGATTACCAACTTTATCATCAAGGATGTTAATATTGCTGCAAACATTATTTTGCTTTTTTAAAAATGGAGGATGAGGCTGGTGTCTTTCTATATTTTATTAAAAACCCTGACACTTATGCTCACCAGATTACTCACATTTGGTTAATCCAGTCAGGTCACCTTTAAAGCCATGCTTCTCAGTGTTCATCTGCCCAGACATGTTAACACTGCCTACAGCCTTCCCGCAACGTTCACTTTATCTCTATCTTCTCTCCCGACAGACTGTTTTCTCAGTGGGCATGTACAGGCAGGGTCCCCCGTGTTCCTCCGCATGGTCAAGAAGTTAGGGGCGCTCCATATCCTGGTGTGTGTATCGACCTATACTTCATTTCTGATTTGACAAAAGCTGCCTGCAAGAGGTACTCTTCTTGATTATGTGGGAGAAACGGGGAAGGCCTGGCCAGGTCGCGAGGGAAAAAGAAGTGTTTTGTTTTGGACTGTGTTCTTACAGGGTGCATTTAAACATGGCATGGTTTCTTCTCTTTTATCAGTCCCTCCATCTAGAACATGTGAATTTTCAATCAGATATTAGGAGTGAGTTTGATTTCAAAAGAAACAGAAATCAAATGTCTTTGTCATGAGAAGAGCTAGCATTGAAAAGATCCGACCTCAGAAATTAGAAAATTAGAGGACCGCCCGGGTGGCTCAGTAGGTTGAGCGTCCAAATTCGGCTCAGGTCATGATCTCACGGTTCGTGAGTTCGGGCCCCGCATCGGGTTCCATGCTGACAGCTCAGAGCCTGGAGCCTGCTTCCGATTCTGTGTCTCCCTCTCTCTCTGCCCTTCAGACACGTGCTCTGTCTCTCTCTGCCTCTCAAAAATAAAGAAAACTAATAAAAAAATTAAAAAAAAAAAGAAATTAGAAAATTAGAAATCAGAAAATCACACACACAAAAAAAAAAAAGAAAAGAAGATCACAGTTTGACTTGCCAGCAGCCTGTTAGTCTCAGGGAAAAACTAGGTTTAAGGGACCGAACCTCAGGGAAGAATAATTCCTTTCATCAAATTCAGGAGCTGCCTCTCCAAAATCTGTACATCTGTGTCCTTGGGCCTCTTCAACCACATCTTCTCTTCATTACCACTGTTTTTCAGCTTTAATGAGGTATAACTGACAAGGAGTATTACTTGAAAAGTTTAAATTCCTCTAAGAAAAACCTAGAAAAGGTGAATAAAATTATCTTTAAGCAAATTTCAAACCTAAGCATTTTTTAAAGCAGGAGTAGTGAAGCAGGGAACAGAATGGTGGGAGGAGGGGGGAGAAGACTAGGCTTTTGTTTTAAATTTAGGGGGCAGGGAGCCTTCTGGATCCCCTTCAAACCTCAAGGAGATGTGGTTAACACCATCTTAGCTCAGAGAAGTCGAATGAGGCCAAAGGACAGACAAAAGGATAAACTCGGGAAAATCAAGACATACTAGTATTTCACTCTTCTCAAAATACCTTAAAGAAGTGCTCAATGGCATTCCTCTTGCAGACAAGGAATGGGGAAGACAGGGCTGATTCTGTGAGCTTTCTTCCCAGCAGACTCATGACTTAATCCCACATTTACCTACTGAGAGGCCCCTGTGGGCCAGGAGCTGTGGGTGAGGATAAGGCTTGCGCAGTTTGGGTAGGGTGGTGGTGGGGGTGCAAGGGGGAGAAACAGTTCAAGGAAGCCCTCAGACACTGGACAATTACCCCTGAAGGTCACCTGTTGAAAGAAACCTCACAGCCAAACAGGTTTCTAGATTTCACTGCACTGACAGAGTGATACAGTTATAATCACGCTCTAATGATACAGGGGTGGAGTTAAAAGCTCACTTCTACCTGAGTGTCAGTTGCTATAATGAGATGAAAGCAGCATTTAAGAAACTTTTTTTTTTTTTTTTTTTAAGGGAACTGAAAGAGAACAAGAGAGAAGATGGCAGGAAAGCAGCAGCATGAAGTCAATATCAGATCCTCCTTCCCTGGCCTCGCCTCAGGGTCCTTCCCTCCACATCTGTTCCCAGGCCTGAAGGAAGGAACTCGAGAACCCACCCCAGCCACTCACCCTGTTGACGCCAAGTGAAATTCTGCTTTGAGTGTCCACGCCTCTCCCAGATAACTCAGTAGTAAAGTCTAAGCCCATGGAAGTAATCCTGTTTCCCTTTTATTCCTTTGGTCACTGAAGATCTATCAGTGCCTACTCCTTTGGACAATACGAATTCCTGTCCTGAGGTCTGCTTGGGGAAGAGGCACAGGGCTCAATTCTAGTCAAAGAGAAGTGAGGACTAGTGTGCTGGAGAGTTTCTAGGAAAGGTTTCTTTACTCTTAAAAAGATCTACAGGTGGGGCGCCTGGGTGGCTCAGTCAGTTAAGCGTCCGACTTCAGCTCAGGTCATGATCTCACAGTCCCTGAGTTCGAGCCCCGCGTCGGGCTCTGTGCTGACAGCTCAGAGCCTGGAGCCTGCTTCAGATTCTGTGTCTCCCTCTCTCTCTGACCCTCCCCCGTTCATGCTCTGTCTCTCTCTGTCTCAAAAATAAATAAACATTAAAAAAAATTAAAAAAAAAAAAAAAGATCTTCAGAAGAGGTGCCCTCCTCTTCCTTTGGATGTTGACCGTGACCATATGTTCAGCACTCAACAGCTATCTCAGGATCATTAGCACAGCAGAGAGCAGCACCAACATGACGACAGGGGAGCAGAAGAAGGCAGAGAGCCTGGGTCTTCACATGCCGCCGAGCAGCTGAATTAGTCAACCCTGGAACCACTCTATCTCACAACTTCCAGTAAACATTCTCTTTATTCTTCAAGCTATTTTGCAATGGGCTTCCTATTACTTGGTGGCCCAAAGCATCCTGTTATAGAACCCTATGGAGAAAGTCAAGGGCTTTCTTTCTTATTGAGACTCTACGAAAAGAATCAGGGGGCCCCCCTTCCTGAAGGAGCTGCCTGATGCTACCACACAGGTAGTACAGATGGACTCACACAAATGAGACATATGGATAGCATCAAACTCAGGCCTGCAGTCAAACATGCAGGGCAGCCTCTGCTAGGTCAAGGATAAATGCATCTGAAGTTGCCAAACAGAGTCATTCTGGGAATGCCATCCACTGCAGGCACTGCCCCAAAACTGCCTTTCAAGGAGAAGGCTAACGTTGGGCTCTGTTTCTCCCATTCATTTTCATTACTTAATCTAACAATTCGTGCCAAGGGGGAGGAGAACGGAAAATAAGGTGACTGGACTGGAGCAAGAGGGGGCGTGTGCACTCTGCTCAGGAAGCGGTCACCCGGCATCGAGGCTCCCAGGAAGGCCTGAGGTCTAAGTGACCACATAGCCCAGACCACCCTTTCCCAATGGCCTTGTAGTTCCCCCACCATCAACACCAGCACCCCCTAAAGCCAGCCCACACTTGTTGTTGTTCAACAACAACATTCTTCAATGTGGAAAACTTCTAGTTTCGCTAATCTTTTGGAAAGTGTGGATAAGCGGATCTTTAGAAAACAAGGCAGACACGTGTTTGCTATGCACACAGGGCTTCAAGAGAATCCCTCTAAAAACATGCTACACTAGCGTCCTAATCCTTCTTACATAGAAGATTAAACTGCCATTGCCCCTTTCTGTATCCATCTAAAACCTTCTCTTTTGGCATGCTCTGCCTACATGTTCTGCAGGCACACACAGACATGGAAGGGGAAGCATAAGGCAGGAAGTGATGAGAAAAAGAAAAAGAAGGAAAGTTCCAATTGATCTGCTAACTCCGGCTGGTCACAGATGACATCTGGGCAACACAGGAACGTGGACACCACCACCAACCAACTTCCGCAGGATCCAAAGCCACTGCGTACAGACCAACTAAGACCCTAAGACCGACTAAGTACAGACCAATTAATACCTTAAGACCCTTTTACCTGGGCAAAAGAAAAGCTAGACACTAACAGAGAGGAACGGAAGAAAAAGAAGACAAAACCACATAGGAAGACAGAGACAAAAACACATGCCAGTGGATCTCATAGGGAGAAATGACAAGGACAACAGAGACTAAAGGAAAACACAGGAGCCAAGGCCCTACCAGCAAGCTGACATCAAATGGCTAGGTGACCTTTCATGAACACGTTTCAGCTTTCACAGCTGTAAACTGAGCAGGCTGAATGAGATGAGCCTTATGGGTCCTCCCCACAAAGTCCACAAGCCAGGGTAAGAAAAGCATAAAACAAACTTCACTTTTATCTTCCCAGAAGGAAAACAATAGCACAGTCCCACAATGAGACTGAGTAGGTGGACTCTGAAGATTAGAGGACTTCATTAGGAACAGAAGAAAAAAAGAGCAGAAATCATATAAAATGTTCCTTGCAATAGACTTAATCCCCCAGTCCTCAGGGCCTTTGGTACCTGAAGAAAACCATCTGCTAATGAAGCCCTAAATTCAGCTCTTGCTGAAGCCTCATTGAAGGGATGGCTATAAAATCATGGTTATTGAGAGACTAATCTTTGAGAATCCTCAGACTTCTAAAATGACACTGGACTCAGAAAAAGTAAGTGTAAAAGAAAAAAAAAAAAAAAAAAAAAAAAACCAAAGGCAGAAAAGAAACCGTCAAAGCCATGAAGAAGTTACTGTTGAGAACTAACCAAGAATTAGCACGCAGCCAAGAAAAGCTGAAGACTTGAAGAACAGACCTGACACCTTTGATCAGTTCTCTGAGCACCTATCATGCCTTGACTGATATTTAAAAAGTAGGACAGGAAAAGACTAGATAAGAAAGAAATAAGAACAAAGGGTACACAGCAATAATGGTCATGGTACTGACTAATGACGTAGAAGTAAGCAGTGGGCCCTCATGGGACAGGAGAGGTAGAATGGCTAAGGGGAAGAATGGCAGTCACCCCACCTGAACTGTCACCTATATACCCTCCTTTGGGGCTCACCATCTCCCTGCTTTGGGCTGTGTTCTCATGTCACCTTTGCATGAAAAGGCCAGGTTTCAGAGCTCAAGGAGACCAACCACAGACTTAGGTGGTTCATGTATGTAAAATGCTTCATGTTGCAAGTGATCACTTAGCTATCCTACAACATAGGACCCCTGAAAGAGGGGATGGGTTGCATAATGTCCAAGCTCTCCTCTAAACCAAAAATTCTGAGAGTTTGTGTGTTTGAAGAGGAAGGGAAAAGAAAGTTGGCAAATAGCCAAAACGCTGTTTGACAACGGGGACTTTTCCCAGCCAATGTCATGGACATCTTATTGTCGTACTCCAATAATTGTGCATTACCAGAACTCTCAATCATCATGGAAAGGCCAAACTATGTCTGTCATATCTGCACAGGGTGTGCAGGTGTTACAGACTCTCGGCAAAATGCATTATGTTATAATCCTAACCCCTAAAGTGAAGATTTCTGTTGGACTCTTGTACTCTTGGGACTCTTGGACCCTACAGGACCAGACCATAAAGCTACTTGGCTGTGAACATTTGCTATTTTTTAAGACACAGGAAGAAGACCTCAAAGGTAATTGGGAGATTATCTGGGCTGTCACTTCCACCACAGGCCTCAGAGTGCATGGGCCACTGGGGGGGGGGGGGGGGAGGGGGGCAGGGGCGGGGGGAAGGGAAGCTCCACCTTGGTTTCTAAAGGCAAGATAAACACCCAGCAGACCCATGGGGGCAGGCTAGACCCCTTGCTGGGCAGAGCTATGGAAGCAGACTATTATTACCCCAGTAGGTCTGGAAGGCAGAGCACTGATCC